>NC_086447.1:686702332-687022559 GCF_028390025.1 Pseudophryne corroboree | reverse complement strand
CCTTCAAGAGTGACACAGAGATAATATGGAGCCAGCACAAAGCGCCCTTGCTGCTAATGCCAAGCTTAGCCGGGTCGCAGACTAAGTATCCAGATTGGGGACTTAGTACACTAGTAAGCACTCCCCCCCTGCTATGACCCCCTGGTACCACTGAGGCAGGCTTGGACTGGCCCACAGGGGTACAGGGGAAACCACCAGTTGGCCCCACTGCCTGGGGGCCCAACTCCTGCTCTAAGGAACAGGTTCCAGACTGTGCACTTGAATTATACATTATACATATGTTATCTTATACTGGACTATGGTCTATTTTCGACAGTGCATTGTTGTTATTACTCTGTTATTAATCTGGTACATTATCATGCATGCAGCAGCTTAATTTACTGTATATACTTATGAAGGGGCCCAGATGTTGCAGTTAGTCAAACCAATGAGGTGGTAGGCCACACCCCTCTGCAGACTGCCCACTGCACTGAGGTAATCTGGAGTCTCTCCGGAGGAGCTGCGCGTCCCTGTCACTCAGCATCTGTGTCCACTGCAGAGGGAAAATGGCGCTGGTGAGCTGCTGGATCCGCTCATAGTGAAGCCCCGCCCCTCCAATGGGGCGCGGTCTTCCCGCATTTTTATACTGGCTGGGAAACCTGTGGCTGCTGCCCTCAAGAAATTCATGGCACAATGGGGGTAATTCAGACCTGATCGTAGATCAGTACCTGCCCTGTAGCACAAGTACAAAAAGCATCACACAGGGGCGATTCTTTTGTACTTCAGGAGTAGCTCCCAGCCAGCGCAGCTCCTGTACGCTGCAGGGAGCTACTCATCGCTGCCCGGGTTGCAGCGGCTGCGTGTGATGTCACGCAGCTGTCGTGCCCCGCCCCCCCACGGTCCGGACACGCCTGTGAAATGTCGCCAGCTCGCCCCCTCCCGTCCAGCGACCTCCTCTGCCAGTCAATCAGGCAGAGGCAATTGCTGGGATACGACAGCCGTCTGCTGTCTGGCGTGCGCACTTCAGACCTGATCACTGCTGTGTGAAAACGCCTCAATCTTGCTTTCCCTTGCACCCCAGTAGTAACAAATTTCCAGTAAAAGTGATTTAATCATTTATATGTATTTTATATTATATTAATGCTTTTACAATGCTGAGGTACTGGGGTGACTTTGAATAAAATAAATAAATAAATAAATAATGAAATAAAAATAATTGCATCATTATAGTTATGTTATATATGTGTTCTTATTGATGCATTTAACATGCATTTGTATATGTTTATGTACTTCTATTCTTCTATCTCTTTTATTATCACACTATTATTAGTCCCTGTTATTACGTGTATGGATTATTTGCATCAATGGCAAGAAATACTGTATAACAGATAATGTAATTTGTTGCACCACTATATCTTGAAGATATATCTGCTGTTCAATCGATCTGCTGCTATATATGCAGATGGTGGTTGTTTATACACAAAGATGCACCAATATACAGTATCTGCAGATATATTGGCCATCTGCTGTGCTATACAGCAGATGCAATATATCTGTGAAAGACGTCGTTCACAGACATATTGCTTATACACAGCTGCAGGTTTGCAAAAGATATATTGGCCAATTAATTGATTAGCCAATATATCTGGCAGTGTTATAAAAAAGATTAATATTAAAAAATGTTTAATATTTGTATTATTATTACAAGCTTCACTACGGAATTTAAAGAATAAAGAATAAAGAATAATGCCAATCTGTGTCAGGCCGCACAGAGTGGTCATTCCGAGTTGTTCGCTCGCTGCCAATTTTCGCAGTGCAGCGATTAAGTAAAAAAATGGCAAAAATGCGCATGCGCATGGTACGCAGCGCGCATGCGCTAAGTACTTTCACACAAAACTTTGTAGATTTACACAAGGTCGAGCGACGTTTTTTCATCGCTCGAGTGATCGTAGTGTGATTGACAGGAAGTGGGTGTTTCTGGGCGGAAACTGCCCGTTTTCAGGGAGTGTGCTAAAAAACGCAGGCGTGCCAGATAAAAACGCAGGAGTGGCTGGAGAAACGGGGGAGTGGCTGGCCGAACGCAGGGCGTGTTTGTGACGTCAAACCAGGAACTAAACGGACTGAGGTGATCGCAGACTAGGAGTAGGAGCTACTCAGAAACTGCAGCAAATTATTTAGTAGCAGTTCTGCTAATCTTTAGTTCGCTATTTTGCTAAGCTAAGATACACTCCCAGAGGGCGGCGGCCTAGCGTTTGCAATGCTGCTAAAAGCAGCTAGCGAGCGAACAACTCGGAATGAGGGCCCATGTGTGCCTCTGTGTAAACTTCAGATGTGCGGCGGACACTTTTCGTGTTTTGTGTTTTGGTTTTGGTTCTGGTTCCATGCTCATGTTTTGGATCTGGATTGGTTTTGCCAAAACCACCCTTTCGTGTTTTGGTTTTGGATCTGGATGATTTTTGAAAAAAACATAAAAACAGCTAGAATCACAGCATTTGGGGGTAATTTTGATCCTATGGAATTATTAACCTCAATAACATTCATTTCCACTCATTTCCAGTCTATTCTGAGCACCTCACACCTCACAATATTGTTTTTAGGCCAAAAGGTTACACCGAGGTGGCTGTATGACTAAGCTAAGCAACACAAGTGTGCGGCACAAACACCTGGCCCATCTAGGAGTGGCACTGCAGTGGCAGACAGGATGGCACTTAAAAAAACTAGTCCCCAAACAGCACATGATGCAAAGAAAAAAAGAGGTGCACCAAGGTTGCTGGATGGCTAAGCTAAGCGACACAAGTGTGCGGCACAAACACCTGGCCCATCTAGGAGTGGCACTGCAGTGGCAGACAGGATGGCACTTGAAAAAGCTAGTCCCTAAACAGCAGATCATGCAAAGAAGTAAAAGAGGTGCAATGAGGTAGCTGTATTTCTAAGCTAAGTGACACAAGTGTGCGACAAAAACCTGGCCCATCCAGTAGTGGCAGTGCAGTGGCAGACAGGATTGCACTTAAAAAACTAGCCCCCAAACAGTACATCATGCAAAGAAGTAAAAGAGGTGCAATGAGGTAGCTGTATGACTAAGCTAAGCGACACAAGTGTGCGGCACAAACACTTGGCCCATCTAGCAGTGGTACTGCAGTGGCAGAAAGGATGGCACTTAAAAAAAAAAATCCCCAAACAGCACATCATGCAAAGAAGTAAAAGAGGTGCAATGAGGTAGCTGTATGACTAAGCTAAGCGACACAAGTGTGCAGCACAAACACCTGGTCCATCTAGGAATGGCACTGCAGTGGCAGACAGAATGAAATTTGAAAAAAAATTGTCCCTAAACAGCACATCATGCAAAGAAGTAAAAGAGGTGCAATGAGGTAGCTGCATGGCTAAGCTAAGCTAAGCGACACAAGCGTGTGGCACAAACATCTGGCCCATCTAGGGTTGGCACTGCAGTCCCACGGCACTAATGGCGGATACCGGATGCACAACCTACACCAACATAGCTGTCAAGGCCTCAGCTATTCGCTTTGCAACAGGATGACTGCTGTCATATTTCATCTTCCTTGCAAAGGACTGCTGGACAGTCATTTGCTTAGTTGAAGTAATACAAGTGGTCTTCAGACTTCCCCTCTGGGATGATGATCGACTCCCAGCAGCAACAATAGCAGCAGCAACAGTAGGAGGAAGAGGTTCTTAATCTTTCCCTATTTTATCCTCCAAATATTTGTTTGCCATTATTTTTCTGGAGTTATATAACAAAATGCAGCAAAGGAGAGCATTACTCAACACCACACAGGACAAACCCTGTAAAAATTATTTGGATTAAATATTAATAACCCCTTTATTTGGAGTAAATAATATACAGTACAGGAAAGCACCACTGAACTTATATGGCAGCACCACTGGACTGGACTTATATGGCAGTACCACTGGACTGGATTTATACAGCAGTATCACTGGACATATACGGCAGTATCACTGGAATTATATGGCAGAACCACTGGACATATACGTCAGTATCACTGGATTGGATATATACGGCAGTACCGCTGGACATATACGGCAGTATCACTGAAAATATATGGCAGTACCACTGGACATATACGGCAGTATCACTGGACTGGATTTATATGGCAGTACCACTGGAATTATATGGCATTACCACTGGACATATACGGCAGTATAATTGGATTTATATGGCAGTATCACTGGATTTATACGCCAGTATCACTGGACTGGATTTATATGCCAGTACCACTGGATTTATATTGCAGTACCACTGGACATTTACGGCAGTATCACTGGAATTATATGGCAGTACCATTAGATATATACGGCAGTATCACTGGACTGGATTTATATGGCAGTACCACTGGACATATATGGCAGTATCACTGGAATTATATGGCAGAACCACTGGACATATACGTCAGTATCACTGGATTGGATATATACGGCAGTACCGCTGGACATATACGGCAGTATCACTGAAATTATATGGCAGTACCACTGGACATATACGGCAGTATCACTGGACTGGAATTATATGGCAGTACCACTGGAATTATATGGCATTACCACTGGACATATACGGCAGTATAACTGGATTTATATGGCAGTATCACTGGACTTATACACCAGTATCACTGGACTGGATTTATATGCCAGTACCACTGGATTTATATTGCAGTACCACTGGACATTTACAGCAGTATCACTGGAATTATATGGCAGTACAATTAGATATATACGGCAGTATCACTGGACTGGATTTATATGGCAGTACCACTGGACATATATGGCAGTATCACTGGATTTATACAGCAGTACCACTAGACTTATACAGCAGTATCACTGGACTGGATTTATATGGCAGTACCACTGGACATATACGGCAGTATCACTGGAATTATATGGCAGTGCCATTGGACTTATACGGCAGTATCACTAGACTGGATTTTTACGGCAGTACCACTGGATTTATACGGCAGTATCACTGGACTTTATGGCAGTATCACTGGACTGGATTTATACCCCAGTACCACTGGATTTTTACGGCAGTACCACTGTACATATACGGCAGTATCACTGGAATTATATGGCAGTACCATTGGACATATACAGCAGTATCACTGGACTGGATTTATATGCCAGTACCACTGGATTTATACGGTAGTACCACTGGACATATACAGCAGTATCACTGGATTTATACGGCAGAATCACTGGACTTATACGGCAGAATCACTGGACTGGATTTATACGTCAGTACCACTGGATTTATATGGCAGTGCCACTGGACATATACAGCAGTATCACTGGAATTATATGGCAGTACCACTGGACATTTAAGGCAGTATCACTGGACTGGATTTATACGGCAGTACCACTGGACAAACACGGCGGTACCACTGGATTTATATGGCAGTACTACTGGACATATACGGCAGTATCACTGGACAAATACGGTAGTACCAGTGAACTTAATTTATACGGCAGTATCGCTGGACATATATGGCAGTATCACTGGACATATACAGCAGTACCACTGGACTTATATGGTAGTACCACTGGACTTATATGGCAGCACATGGACACCACCACTGGACTGATGCAGCACAACACAGCAGTACTGGACTGGACTTATACAGCAGCATTGGACATATGACAGCAGAGGACACCACCACTGTGACTGGACTGATGCAGTACAAAACACCACCACTGAACTGATGCTGCACAACACAGCACCATTGGATTGGACTTACACAGCAGCACTGGACATATGGCAGCAGAGGACACCACCACTGTGACTGGACTGATGCAGCATAAGACACTACACTGGACTGAGCAGCACAAGACAGCACTGGTATTGCCACCCCACTTTCCCTCCCACACAGACACTGAGGATGGAGACACGTCCTCTCACCACACTCTCCAATTCCGGAGTGAAAATGGCGGCGGCACGTGGCTCCTTATATGGAATCCAAAACCTGCGGTAATCCGACAGTGGAGTGATGACGTTTTGCCTTGTTCTGGGTTCCGAGTCAGGCGGGAAAACCTGAGCCAGGCTTGGATCCAGGCTCCAGTAGTGAAGTCCGGTAGAGTTCGGTTCTCAGGGAACTGAACCTGCTCATCTCTAGTGTAAACATACGTTTTTCACTCCTGATGTTTTATCGGGGCTAATTGGATATCCCCCTATGTTGGTTGCCTACAATAAATACAAAGTACAGATTTTCTGTGAGGAAGCGTGGTCTAATAATGTGATTAGCTTCGCCCCATCCCTATTGCTGCTTCTCCGCTCCGGGCATCTCCCAGAGGAAAACTTCAAAGTCGGTAAGTATGGATTAAAATGGTTAGCATGAGCAGCACATACAGATGCAATTACACTTTGGTGAGATACAAAGTACAAAATACAAAATGTGAACTACACTAGAAATATACGTCAGTACTACTGGACATATACGGCAGTATCACTGGACTGGATTTATACGGCATTATCACTGGATTAATATGGCAGTACCACTGGACATATACGGCAGTATCAGTGGAATTATATGGCAGTACCACTGGACATATACGGCAGTATCACTGGATGGATTTATACGGCAGTACCACTGGATTTATACGGCAGTACCACTGGACATATATGGCAGTATCACTGGACTGGATTTATACGGCAGTACCACTGGATTTATATGGCAGTACCACTGGACATATGCGGCAGTATCACTGGACTGGATTTATACGGCAGTACCACTGGACATATACGGCAGTATCACTGCATTTATACGGCAGTACCACTGGACTTATACGGCAGAATCACTGGACTGGATTTATACGGCAGTACCACTGGATTTATACGGCAGTACCACTGGACATATACGGCAGTATCACTGGAATTATATGGCAGTACCATTGGACATATACAGCAGTATCACTGGACTGGATTTATACGCCAGTACCACTGGATTTATATGGCAGTACCACTGGACATATGCGGCAGTATCACTGGACTGGATTTATACGGCAGTACCAATGGACATATACGGCAGTATCACTGCATTTATACGGCAGTACCACTGGACTTATACGGCAGAATCACTGGACTGGATTTATACGGCAGTACCATTGGATTTATACGGCAGTACCACTGGACATATACGGCAGTATCACTGGAATTATATGGCAGTACCACTGGACATTTAAGGCAGTATCACTGGACTGGATTTATACGGCAGTACCACTGGACATATACGGCAGTACCACTGGATTTATATGGCAGTACCACTGGACATATATGGCAGTATCACTGGACAAATACGGCAGTAACAGTGAACTTAATTTATTCAGCAGTATCACTGGACATATATGGCAGTATCACTGGACTTATGTGGCAGTACCACTGGACTTATATGGCAGCACATGGACACAACCACTGGACTGATGCTGCACAACACAGCAGCACTGAACTGGACTTATACAGCAGCACTGGACATATGACAGCAGAGGATACCACCACTCTGACTAGACTGATGCAGTACAAAACACCACCACTGAACTGATGCAGCACAACACAGCACCATTGGATTGGACTTATACAGCAGCACTGGACATATGGCAGCAGATGGCACCACCACTGTGACTGGACTGATGCAGCACAAGACACTACCACTGTACTGATGCAGGACTACAAAGCACCACTGCATTGGACTTATACAGCTACACTGGCATATGACAGCAGAGGACACCCCCACTGTGACTGGACTGATGCAGCATAAGACACTACACTGGGCTGAGTAGCACAAGACAGCACTGGAATTGCCACCCCACTTTCCCTCCCACACAGACACTGAGGATGGAGACACGTCCTCTCACTACACTCTCCTATTCCAGAGTGAAAATGGCGGTGGCGCGCGGCTCCTTATATGGAATCCAAAACCTGCAAGAATCCGACAGCAGGGTGATGACGTTTTGCCTTAATCTGGTTTCCGAGTCAGGCGGGAAAACCCGAGCCGGGCTCGGATCCGGGCTCGGGTAGTGAAGTCTGGTAGGGTTCGGTTCTCAGGGAACTGAACCTGCTCATCTCTAGTGTAAACTAGTGATGAGCGGGTTCGGTTTCTCGGAAAACGAACCCCCCCGAACTTCACCCTTTTTACACGGGTCCGAGCCATACTCGGATTCTCCCGTATGGCTCGGTTAACCCGAGCGCGCCCGAACGTCATCATCCCGCTGTCGGATTCTTGCGAGATTCTGATTCTATATAAGCAGCCGCGCGTTGCCGCCATTTTCACTCGTGCATTGGAAATGTTAGGGAGAGGACGTGGCTGGCGTCCTCTCCGTTATTATTGAACTTGATTGTGCATTATTGCTTAATTGTGGGGAGGGCTGGGGAGCAGCTGTATAATATAGGAGGAGTACAGTGCAGAGTTTTGCTGATCAGTGACCACCAGTTATCCGTTCTCTGCCTGAAAAAAATGCTCCATATCTGTGCTCAGTGTGCTGCATATATCTGTGCTCACACTGCTTAATTGTGGGGACTGGGGAGCAGCTGTATTATATAGCAGGAGTACAGTGCAGAGTTTTGCTGACAGTGACCACCAGTATACGTTGTCTGCCTGAAAAACACTCCATATCTGTGCTCAGTGTGCTGCTTTATTGTGGGGACTGGGGACCACCAGTATAATATTATATAGGAGGAGTACAGTGCAGAGTTTTGCTGACCAGTGACCACCAGTATATAATATATAGCATTACGGTACAGTAGGCCACTGCTGTACCTACCTCTGTGTCGTCATTAAGTATACTATCCATCTAGATTCTATACCTGTGGTGCATTTCAGTTGTGCAGTTTGCTGACACAGTGACCACCAGTATATATAGCAGTACGGTACGGAAGGCCACTGCTGTACCTACCTCTGTGTCGTCATTAAGTATACTATCCATCTACATTCTATACCTGTGGTGCATTTTAGTTTTGCAGTTTGCTGACACAGTGACCACCAGTATACTATATATAGCAGTACGGTACGGAAGGCCACTGCTGTACCTGCCTCTGTGTCGTCATTAAGTATACTATCCATCTACATTCTATACCTGTGGTGCATTTTAGTTTTGCAGTTTGCTAACACAGTGACCACCAGTATACTATATATAGCAGTACGGTATGGAAGGCCACTGCTGTACCTACCTCTTTGTCGTCATTAAGTATACTATCCATCTACATTCTATACCTGTGGTGCATTTTAGTTTTGCAGTTTGCTGACACAGTGACCACCAGTATACTATATATAGCAGTACGGTACGGAAGGCCACTGCTGTACCTACCTCTGTGTCGTCATTAAGTATACTATCCATCTACATTCTATACCTGTGGTGCATTTTAGTTTTGCAGTTTGCTGACACAGTGACCACCAGTATACTATATATAGCAGTACGGTACGGAAGGCCACTGCTGTACCTACCTCTGTGTCGTCATTAAGTATACTATCCATCTACATTCTATACCTGTGGTGCATTTTAGTTTTGCAGTTTGCTGACACAGTGACCACCAGTATACTATATATAGCAGTACGGTACGGAAGGCCACTGCTGTACCTACCTCTGTGTCGTCATTAAGTATACTATCCATCTAGATTCTATACCTGTGGTGCATTTTAGTTTTGCAGTTTGCTGACACAGTGACCACCAGTATATATAGCAGTACGGTACGGAAGGCCACTGCTCTACCTACCTCTGTGTCGTCAAGTATATTATCCATCCATACCTGTGGTGCATTTCAGTTGTGCGCAGTATATATAGTAGTAGGCCATTGCTATTGATACTGGCATATAATTTCACACATTAAAAAATGGAGAACAAAAATGTGGAGGTTAAAATAGGGAAAGATCAAGATCCACTTCCACCTCGTGCTGAAGCTGCTGCCACTAGTCATGGCCGAGACGATGAAATGCCATCAACGTCGTCTGCCAAGGCCGATGCCCAATGTCATAGTAGAGAGCATGTAAAATCCAAAAAACAAAAGTTCAGTAAAATGACCCAAAAATCAAAATTGAAAGCATCTGATGAGAAGCGTAAACTTGCCAATATGCCATTTACGACACGGAGTGGCAAGGAACGGCTGAGGCCCTGGCCTATGTTCATGGCTAGTGGTTCAGATTCACATGAGGATGGAAGCACTCATCCTCTCGCTAGAAAAATGAAAAGACTTAAGCTGGCAAAAGCACAGCAAAGAACTGTGCGTTCTTCTAAATCACAAATACCCAAGGAGAGTCCAATTGTGTCGGTTGCGATGCCTGACCTTCCCAACACTGGACGGGAAGAGCTTGCGCCTTCCACCATTTGCACGCCCCCTGCAAGTGCTGGAAGGAGCACCCGCAGTCCAGTTCCTGATAGTCAAATTGAAGATGTCACTGTTGAAGTACATCAGGATGAGGATATGGGTGTTGCTGGCGCTGGGGAGGAAATTGACAAGGAGGATTCTGATGGTGAGGTGGTTTGTTTAAGTCAGGCACCCGGGGAGACACCTGTTGTCCGTGGGACGAATATGGCCATTGACATGCCTCGTCAAAATACAAAAAAAATCAGCTCTTCGGTGTGGAATTATTTCAACACAAATGCGGACAACAGGTGTCAAGCCGTGTGTTGCCTTTGTCAAGCTGTAATAAGTAGGGGTAAGGACGTTAACCACCTCGGAACATCCTCCCTTATACGTCACCTGCAGCGCATTCATCATAAGTCAGTGACAAGTTCAAAAACTTTGGGTGACAGCGGAAGCAGTCCACTGACCACTAAATCCCTTCCTCTTGTAACCAAGCTCCTGCAAACCACACCACCAACTCCCTCAGTGTCAATTTCCTCCTTACCCAAGAAAGCCAATAGTCCTGCAGGCCATGTCACTGGCAAGTCTGACGAGTCCTCTCCTGCCTGGGATTCCTCTGATGCATCCTTGAGTGTAACGCCTACTGCTGCTGGCGCTGCTGTTGTAGCTGCTGGGAGTCGATCGTCATCCCAGAGGGGAAGTCGGAAGACCACTTGTACTACTTCCAGTAAGCAATTGACTGTCCAACAGTCCTTTGCGAGGAAGATGAAATATCACAGCAGTCATCCTGCTGCAAAGCATATAACTCAGGCCTTGGCAGCCTGGGCGGTTAGAAACGTGGTTCCGGTATCCACCGTTAATTCACAGGCAACTAGAGACTTGATTGAGGTACTGTGTCCCCGGTACCAAATACCATCTAGGTTCCATTTCTCTAGGCAGGCGATACCGAAAATGTACACAGACCTCAGAAAAAGAGTCACCAGTGTCCTAAAAAATGCAGTTGTACCCAATGTCCACTTAACCACGGACATGTGGACAAGTGGAGCAGGGCAGACTCAGGACTATATGACTGTGACAGCCCACTGGGTAGATGTATTGCCTCCCGCAGCAAGAACAGCAGCGGCGGCACCAGTAGCAGCATCTCGCAAACGCCAACTCGTTCCTAGGCAGGCTACGCTTTGTATCACCGCTTTCCAGAAGAGGCACACAGCTGACAACCTCTTACGGAAACTGAGGAAGATCATCGCAGAATGGCTTACCCCAATTGGACTCTCCTGGGGATTTGTGACATCGGACAACGCCAGCAATATTGTGTGTGCATTACATCTGGGCAAATTCCAGCACGTCCCATGTTTTGCACATATATTGAATTTGGTGGTGCAGAATTATTTAAAAAACGACAGGGGCGTGCAAGAGATGCTGCCGGTGGCCCGAAGAATTGCGGGCCACTTTCGGCATTCAGCCACCGCGTACAGTAGACTTGGGCACCACCAAACAGTCCTGAACCTGCCCTGCCATCATCTGAAGCAAGAGGTGGTAACGAGGTGGAATTCAACCCTCTATATGCTTCAGAGGATGGAGGAGCAGCAAAAGGCCATTCAAGCCTATACATCTGGCCACAATATAGGCAAAGGAGGGGGAATGCACCTGATTCAAGCGCAGTGGAGAATGATTTCAACGTTGTGCAAGGTTCTGCAACCCTTTGAACTTGCCACACGTGAAGTCAGTTCAGACACTGCCAGCCTGAGTCAGGTCATTCCCCTCATCAGGCTTTTGCAGAAGAAGCTGGAGACATTGAAGGAGGAGCTAAAACAGAGCGATTCCGCTAGGCATGTGGGACTTGTGGATGGAGCCCTTAATTCGCTTAACCAGGATTCACGGGTGGTCAATCTGTTGAAATCAGAGCACTACATTTTGGCCACCGTGCTCGATCCTAGATTTAAAACCTACGTTGTATCTCTCTTTCCGGCAGACACAAGTCTGCAGAGGTTCAAAGACCTGCTGGTGAGAAAATTGTCAAGTCAAGCGGAACGTGACCCGTCAACATCTCCTCCTTCACATTCTCCCGCAACTGGGGGTGCGAGGAAAAGGCTAAGAATTCTGAGCCCACCCGCTGGCGGTGATGCAGGGCAGTCTGGAGTGAGTGCTGACATCTGGTCCGGACTGAAGGACCTGCCAACGATTACTGACATGTCGTCTACTGTCACTTTATATGATTCTCTCACCATTGAAAGAATGGTGGAGGATTATATGAGTGACCGCATCCAAGTAGGCACATCAGACAGTCCGTACGTATACTGGCAGGAAAAAGAGGCAATTTGGAGGCCCTTGCACAAACTGGCTTTATTCTACCTAAGTTGCCATCCCTCCAGTGTGTACTCCGAAAGAGTGTTTAGTGCAGCCGCTCACCTTGTGTTATGCACACCAGTGCCTGCAGGAATGTACTGGTGTCTGAACGGAGAGGGATGCAAAACAAATGAACTCACAGACAGACTGGGGAATATGACATTACGTACACAGAAGGTGATAGGGTAACAAAATCAACACAAAGTGAACAGAGAAGCCCAGAGGCTAAGAAACTGGGTGTCTCCCTAGTATTAGGAATGCTCAGATGGAAAGAAGCGAGATGTTGTGTTTTAATACGTAGAGAACCTGAAATGCCGTTGCTAAGGGCAACAGCAAAACCCTAAAGGGTTACCAACGGGTGTGGCAGTAAACTCCTTGGTCAGAGATGGAATAATAGACACAAGGAGAGTCTCCACAATCCTAGTCCTCACTTGCAGTGCACTGGTTCAGCTTACTGCCACTAAACTGACACCTGAACACCTTGCACAGTGAGAAAGGATTTTGGCAGGCAAGTCTGAGAATACAGCCGCAAACTTGCTAAGTTCACAGAGTAGCAAAAGAACCCCAGCAAGTTAAACGACTGACTCCAGTCTTACTGCTAGGTCTGGATTGGCAGAGTGTAGTACCAAATCCCAAGGCCTATTTGCAGTAAGCAACAAACAAATACAAAGCTACACAGTACTGGCTAACTTTCAGGAACTGACTAACCAACAAAGATTCAGCAGCATCTACTTAACCTGAGAAGAGGGTTTATATTAGTGATGAGCGAGGTTCGGTTTTACTCGGTTTCACTCGGTTTTACTCGGTTCTCAAAATGGCATCTTATTGGCTATCCAAAACACGTGACATCCGTGAGCCAATAAGATGCCGTTTTGAGAACCGAGTAAAACCGAGTAAAACCGAGTAAAACCGAATCCGCTCATCACTAGTTTATATAGCAGGTGCTGTCCACGCCCCACTCAGACCTCACAGACTGTGAGCACAAAAACCAGCACCGGATCCCCTGCCGTGCACAAAGCCTGTAACCACTGCACAGCAAAAGACCCGAACCGGAGTATCAGCTGCGCTCAGGTTACTCCGCTAGCACTTGTCTCCCGTTTGCCATGACGACGTGGCAGCACAGGGCAGGAGACCCTAACAGTACCCCCCCTCTGACGAGGGGTCAAAGAACCCCTACCACCGGGTTTATCGGGGAACTGCGAGAAGAAAGAGCGTATCAGTCTGGGGGCATGAAGATCACAACTGCGCACCAACGACCGCTCCTCCGGGCCATACCCCTTCCAGTGCACCAAAAATGACAGCCGACCCCGAACCATCTTGGAGTCAAGAATCCTTTCAACAACAAACTCCCTCTGGCCACGTATCAGAAGAGGAGAAGGTCTTCCACTGGAAGAAGGATTACTAATCGCCCGTTTTAAAAGGGAACAATGAAATGTTTTATTGATACCCAAAGAACGGGGCAGATCTAACTGAAATGCCACCGGATTGATAACCCTAGTGATCTTATAAGGGCCGATGAACCGGGGGCCAAACTTATAAGATGGCTGTCTCAACTTCAAATTCTTGGTAGACAACCAGACGAAGTCTCCTAATTTGAAGCTGCAGGGTCTTTTCCGCTTATCAAAAACCCTTTTGGTCACTAATGACACAGACACAAGGGCTTTCTTCACTTTCCTCCAAATACCCCTAAGGACCGAAACCACAGAGGAACCACCAGGCGTGGAGTCCAGGGGGTCAAAAGAATTGGCCTTAGGATGATGCCCATACACACAAAGGAAGGGAGAGATCCCTGTAGCAGAGTGAGCCGCGTTGTTATAGGCAAACTCCGCCATGGACAGATGAGCAACCCAGTCAGTCTGACACTTGGAGACATAACACCTGAGGAACTGCTCCAAGGACTGGTTCACCCTTTCAGTCTGCCCATTAGACTGCGGATGGTAGCCTGACGACAAGCTGACAGAAATATGGAGATCGGAACAAAATGCCCTCCAGAATTTGGCCACAAACTGGGATCCGCGGTCAGAGACCACATCAAGTGGCAACCCGTGGAGGCGCACAACATGCAGCATAAATAATTCAGACAGGCGTCTGGCCGATGGCAGCCCAACCAGTGGAACGAAGTGCGCCATCTTCAAAAACCTGTCAACGACAACCCAGATGGCTGTCATCCCCGAGGATTTGGGCAAGTCCACCACAAAATCCATTGAAATGTGGGTCCATGGCTTAGATGGAATAGAGAGTGGATGTAATGGGCCAACAGGAACCCCTCTAGGAGTCTTATTTCGGGCACAGATGTCACATGCCCGAACCCACTGATCCACATCCTTAGCCACCGAGGGCCACCACACCGCCCTAGATAGCAACTCCCGAGTTCTGGCAATACCCGGGTGACCTGCCGACTTCTTGGCATGGAATTCCAGGAACACTCGCTGTCTTAACCTAGGAGGCACAAACAAAAGACCTACCGGAAGGTTTGGAGGAGCCTGCTCCTGTGCTCTAAGGACTAATGACAAGAGGTCCTGGGTAATGCCCACTTTAATACATGATGGGGACACAATGGGCAATGGCTCCTCGGTGGTCTCCTGGATTGGAGCAAAACTCTGCGAGAGCGCATCAGCCTTGATGTTTTTTGACCCAGGGCGATATGTTATCAAAAAATTAAAGCGAGCAAAAAACAAAGCCCATCGTGCCTGCCTGGCATTGAGACGCTTCGCTGACTCTAAATATGCCAAATTCTTATGGTCGGTGAGAATTGAGACCACAAACTTAGCCCCCTCAAGCCAGTGTCTCCACTCCTCGAGTGCATCCTTAATAGCCAACAATTCCCGGTTACCCACGTCATAATTCATCTCGGCAGGCGAAAATTTACGGGAAAAGTAAGCACAGGGATGAAGGCGATTATCAGACACTCCCATCTGAGAGAGCACTGCCCCAATACCCATCTCAGAGGCATCCACCTCCACCACAAAAGGACGCTCTGGATCTGGGTGTCGCAGCACCTTGGCCGAGACAAATGCCCTTTTGAGACGGGCAAAAGCCGCTTTGGCCTCACAAGACCAGTGAGCAACATCCGCCCCTTTCTTAGTGCGTGCCACCAAGGGCACCACTATAGACGAAAATCCAGCGATAAATCGTCTATAAAAATTCGCAAAGCCCAGAAAACGCTGAAGCGCCTTCAAACTAGTGGGCTGCACCCAATCTAGGACTGCCTGTACCTTGGAAACCTCCATTTGGAAACCTTCTGGGGAGATAATATATCCTAGAAATGCGATTTGCTGAACTTCAAATTCGCACTTCTCCAGCTTCGCCCCAAGCCGGTGGTCTCTGAGTTTCTGGAGGACTAAGCGTACATGCTTCCGATGTTCCTCCAGGGAATGGGAGAAGATTAGGATGTCATCTAAGTATACAACTAAGAATCTATCCAAATATTCCCTGAGCACATCGTTCATGAAATCCTGGAAGACTGCCGGGGCATTACAGAGCCCAAAAGGCATCACCAAATATTCATAATGCCCTGAGTGGGTATTAAAGGCAGTCTTCCATTCATCCCCCTCTCTTATTCGGATTAGATTGTACGCACCGCGTAGGTCAATCTTAGAAAAAATGGTGGCAGTACGAAGCTGGTCAAACAAGACCGAAATGAGAGGCAGTGGGTATGAGTTTTTAATCGTGATACGGTTCAATTCCCTGAAGTCGATGCAGGGTCGCAACGAACCGTCCTTTTTACCCACGAAGAAGAACCCCGACCCAACTGGAGACTGTGAAGGTCTGATAAATCCCTTAGCCAAGTTCTCCTGAATGTACTCTGCCATAGCCTGAGTCTCAGGACGTGACAGGGAGTACAACCTGCTCTTGGGAAGCTTAGCATTCGGCAACAAATCAATGGCACAGTCATAGGGGCGATGGGGAGGTAGTCCCTCTGCAACTTTTTTGGAGAACACGTCCGCAAAATCTGCATAACATCCTGGCAATCCTGGCAAACTTAGCTGCGAAAGCCTGACTGGAAGGCTCAAGCAACTCCTGAAACAATCAGTACCCCAACTAAGAATCTCCCCAGAGACCCAGTCAAATTGAGGATTGTGGGCCCTTAACCAGGGTAACCCCAACACCAATGGGGCAAAAGTACAGACAGTCACATAAAAGGACAATTTTTCAGAGTGTGTGGCTCCAATAAACAAAGAAATCTGGCTAGTGCAAGAGGTAATTTTACCCTGGGATAATGGTTCCCCGTTTAACCCACAGATCTCAATTTCCGATGCCAAGGGTACTAAGGGAACAGAGTGTTTCAGGGCGAATTGGCGGTCCATAAAAACCCCGTCGGCCCCACTGTCCACAAAGGCCTCAGTCTTGACAGTTTGACCGAGGATCTTCAAGGTCACCGGAATGATAAAAGTCTTCTTGGGAAATTCTGACTTCTGGCCTGACAGAATATTTCCCATCACCCTCAGGCCTTGAAGTTTTCCGGCTTTTCTGGGCATGATACTACCACATGACCTTTATTCCCACAGTACAAACACAACCCTTGCTGTCTCCTCTGCGTCTTCTCACGCGAGGAGAGGCGGGTAGCCCCAATCTGCATAGGCTCCTCGGAAAATTCCTCAGAGTCTGAGGTTCCCTTGGGAAAGAAGGAAACCTCGGTCTCCCTTTCAAGCCTACGCTCTCTCACCCGTCTATCCACCCGGATGGATAACTGCATGAGCTGATCCAAGCTATCAGACAAGGGATATTGTACCAGTTGGTCTTTTATCTGGTTAGAAAGACCTCTTCGGTACTGGTGTCTCAGGGCTGGGTCATTCCACTGGGTATCATGGGCCAACCTCCGAAACTCCGTACAGTAAACCTCAACTGGCCTTCGCCCTTGCTTAAGGATCGAAATCTGAGCCTCGGCTGAGGCCGTCTTGTCAGGGTCATCATACAACATGCCCAGTGCCGTAAAAAAAGCATCAACACTTTTAAGCGACGGACAGCCAGGCTGCAACCCATATGCCCAGACCTGGGGGTCTCCTTGTAGCAAGGAAATCACTATGCCCACCCGCTGAATCTCCGACCCAGAAGACTGAGGCCTAAGCTGGAAATATAGCTTGCAGCTCTCCTTGAAACAAAAGAACTGCGAGCGATCTCCAGAAAAACGATCCGGGAGATTTACTTTCGGCTGCTTAACCCCTGAAGGTGCTGCTGCTGCGGGAGCTCCGCCAGCGGCCTGGGAGGTGTGCATTTTAATGGACAAATCATTAAATTGTCGAGTCAAGACCTGCACCAGATCGACCACCTGTTGCAAAGTATTTTGAGGGGTATGCTCCATATTCCCACAAAATTTCAACAGGAGTATTGGGCTGCTGAATATGTTATGCACACCAGTGCCTGCAGGAATGTACTGGTGTCTGAACGGAGAGGGATGCAAAACAAATGAACTCACAGACAGACTGGGGAATATGACATTACGTACACAGAAGGTGATAGGGTAACAAAATCAACACAAAGTGAACAGAGAAGCCCAGAGGCTAAGAAACTGGGTGTCTCCCTAGTATTAGGAATGCTCAGATGGAAAGAAGCGAGATGTTGTGTTTTAATACGTAGAGAACCCAAAATGCCGTTGCTAAGGGCAACAGCAAAACCCTAAAGGGTTACCAACGGGTGTGGCAGTAAACTCCTTGGTCAGAGATGGAATAATAGACACAAGGAGAGTCTCCTCAATCCTAGTCCTCACTTGCAGTGCACTGGTTCAGCTTACTGCCACTAAACTGACACCTGAACACCTTGCACAGTGAGAAAGGATTTTGGCAGGCAAGTCTGAGAATACAGCCGCAAACTTGCTAAGTTCACAGAGTAGCAAAAGAACCCCAGCAAGTTAAACGACTGACTCCAGTCTTACTGCTAGGTCTGGATTGGCAGAGTGTAGTACCAAATCCCAAGGCCTATTTGCAGTAAGCAACAAACAAATACAAAGCTACACAGTACTGGCTAACTTTCAGAAACTGACTAACCAACAAAGATTCAGCAGCATCTGTTTAACCTGAGAAGAGGGTTTATATAGCAGGTGCTGTCCACGCCCCACTCAGACCTCACAGACTGTGTGCACAAAAACCAGCACCGGATCCCCTGCCGTGCACAAAGCCTGTAACCACTGCACAGCAAAAGACCCGAACCGGAGTATCAGCTGCGCTCAGGTTACTCCGCTAGCACTTGTCTCCCGGTTGCCATGACGACGTGGCAGCACAGGGCAGGAGACCCTAACACCTTGTCAGCAATCGGCGTACGAGGTTACTTCCAGAAAATGTGGAGAAGATGATGTTCATCAAAATGAATTATAATCAATTCCTCCGTGGAGACATTCACCAGCAGCAATTGCCTCCAGAAAGTACACAGGGACCTGAGATGGTGGATTCCAGTGGGGACGAATTAATAATCTGTGAGGAGGGGGATGTACACAGTGAAAGGGGTGAGGAATCGGAAGATGATGATGAGGTGGACATCTTGCCTCTGTAGAGCCAGTTTGTGCAAGGAGAGATTGATTGCTTCTTTTTTTGGTGGGGGCCCAAACCAACCAGTCATTTCAGTCACAGTCGTGTGGCAGACCCTGTCGCTGAAATGATGGGTTCGTTAAAGTGTGCATGTCCTGTTTATACACTATAAGGGTGGGTGGGAGGGCCCAAGGACAATTCCATCTTGCACCTCTTTTTTCTTTAATTTTTCTTTGCATCATGTGCTGTTTGGGTGCCACTCCTAGATGGGTCAGGTGTTTGTGTCGGCCACTTGTGTCGCTTAGCTTAGTCACACAGCGACCTTGGTGCGCCTCTTTTTTTCTTTGCATCATGTGCTGTTTGGGGACTATTTTTTTGAAGTGCCATCCTGCCTGACACTGCAGTGCCACTCCTAGATGGGCCAGGTGTTTGTGTCGGCCACTTGTGTCGCTTAGCTTAGTCACACAGCGACCTTAGTGCGCCTCTTTTTTTCTTTGCATCATGTGCTGTTTGGGGACTATTTTTTTGAAGTGCCATCCTGCCTGACACTGCAGTGCCACTCTTAGATGGGCCAGGTGTTTGTGTCGGCCACTTGTGTCGCTTAGCTTAGCCATCCAGCGACCTTGGTGCAAATTTTAGGACTAAAAATAATATTGTGAGGTGTGAGGTGTTCAGAATAGACTGGAAATGAGTGGAAATTATGGTTATTGAGGTTAATAATACTATGGGATCAAAATGACCCCCAAATTCTATGATTTAAGCTGTTTTTTAGGGTTTTTTGTAAAAAAACACCCGAATCCAAAACACACCCGAATCCGACAAAAAAATTTTGGTGAGGTTTTGCCAAAACGCGTCCGAATCCAAAACACGGCCGCGGAACCGAATCCAAAACCAAAACACAAAACCCGAAAAATGTCCAGTGCACATCACTAGTGGTAAACAGATACGTTTTTCACTCCCATTGTTTTATAGGGGCTAATTGGATATCCCCCTATGTTGGTTGCCTACAATAAATACAAAGTACAGATTTTCTGTGAAGAAGCATGGTCTAATAATGTGATTAGCTTCGCCCCATCCCTATTGCTGCTTCTCCGCTCTGGGCATCTCCCAGAGGAAAACTTCAAAGTCGGTAAGTATGGATTAAAATGGTTAGCATGAGCAGCACATAGAGATGCAATTACACTTTTTTGAGATACAAAGTACAAAATACATTATGTGAACTACAAGATACACAATGAATTATAGGTTGTTCATCTCACCCATGAAAGTACCAAGCGAGGCAGCCATCTTGTGTACACTACAGTGACATGCAGCCTTGCACTAGTTATAGGCTCTGACATGTGTATGCATGCCTGGTCACAGACATGCATACACAGTCTCACACTCACTAGGGAATGGGAGACAACTTATGATGTCATCGGCTGTGCGACTCACTGTATGGAGGAATGGCAGGGACTGAGGCCCAGCCTTTAATATTTGCAACATCAAACTAACATAAAAACTAAATCTAACTTACAGGTTTGCCCATATTTCATTCGACCCACAGATTGCTTATCCCACCAACAAATATACCAGGCGAGGCAGCCTCATTACATAGGTTACAATGGATGAAGGAGAGGAAATACAAACTACAACATACAAAATACTAGATACCCACAGATAACATACCATACAAAGATGACATAAAACAGAGAATGTGAAGCAAACACCTTGGGCACACAACTCACAGTAGATTGGGACCATGATACACAGCTGCGCTATGAAGAAACACATTAAATATGGAGACAATTATTTGTTTCATATGCTTCACGTTACAGTCCCAGTTTTTATTTTTATTTGTAGCCATCCATTTTCAACAATTAACCTATGCTTTAAAGATTTATCTCTAAAATTCAAATTGTTTATCATGTGCAGTGTCCCTGGTATTTATTATTCACAATCAGCACATTAACCATATTCCATATTAAGCCTCTAAGTATTACTATTTATCTTTACTCATTTTCAGTGTAAATTATTTTATTTAGAATGAATGGATAACTACATAGTCTCTAACTTCTATGTCTGTGTAATGGAATCAGTATGCAATCCCGGCGGTCATTATACCGACGCCAGGATCCCGGTCATTAGAATGTCAGCAAGGGGGGCGAGCGCAACGGAACCCCTTGTGGGCTCAGTGGTGAACTTAGCTCACCCCAGGTTCTGTTCTCCCTTTATGGGTATTGTGGACACCCACAGAGGAGCAATCACCTACCTCGCTGGTATTCCGGCAGCGGTATGGTGCCCCTGGTGGGATCCAGTCCATCCGTATGCTGACCGCATACCTATGTAATCAGTGTCTGTTTTTTCGTCTGTATGCATAGAAATCCCTGCTTCCATACAATGGAAGTAATTCTCAGAAGAATGAGTCTTGCACTAAGTCCTATTTCCCACACTCTACTTTGTTGAAGTCTAACAAATTTAGATTTGCCATTTTTGTTTGCAGTTTTGCTACTGTTTATGTGCATTTTGGAGTGCAAAAGTTTTTCCTGCCAAAACCATTGCCATCTCAAACAGGACACTCAAATGATCCGGTGTCCTCAACAATTGCTGAAGAATACTTTATCTATTACTAGTGATGTGCACCGGAAATTTTTCGGGTTTTGTGTTTTGGTTTTGGATTCGGTTCCGCGGCCGTGTTTTGGATTCGGACACGTTTTGGCAAAACCTCCCTGAAAATTTTTTGTCGGATTCCGGTGTGTTTTGGATTCGGGTGTTTTTTACAAAAAACCCTCAAAAAAAGCTTAAATCATAGAATTTGGGGGTCATTTTGATCCCATAGTATTATTAACCTCAATAACCATAATTTCCACTCATTTTCAGTCTATTCTGAACACCTCACACCTCACACTATTATTTTTAGTCCTAAAATTTGCACCAAAGTCGCTGGATGACTAAGCTAAGCGACCCAAGTGGCCGACACAAACACCTGGCGCATCTAGGAGTGGCACTGCAGTGTCAGACAGGATGGCACTTCAAAAAAATAGGCCCCAAACAGCACATGATGCAAAGAAAAAAAGAGGTGCACCAAGGTCGCTGGATGGCTAAGCTAAGCGACCCAAGTGGCCGACACAAACACCTGGCCCATCTAGGAGTGTCACTGCAGTGTCAGACAGGATGGCAGATTTAAAAAAATAGTCCCCAAACAGCACATGATGCAAAGAAAAAAAGAGGTGCACCAAGGTCGCTGGATGGCTAAGCTAAGCATCACAAGTGGCCGACACAAACACCTGGCCCATCTAGGAGTGGCACTGCAGTGTCAGGCAGGATGGCACTTCAAAAAAATAATCCCCAAACAGCACATGATGCAAAGAAAAATGAAAGAAAAAAGAGGTGCAAGATGGAATTGTCCTTGGGCCCTCCCACCCACCCTTATGTTGTATAAACAGGACATGCACACTTTAACAAACCCATCATTTCAGCGACAGGGTCTGCCACACGACTGTGACTGAAATGACTGGTTGGTTTGGGCCCCCACCAAAAAAGAAGCAATCAATCTCTCCTTGCACAAACTGGCTCTACAGAGGCAAGATGTCCACCTCCTCCTCAACGTCCGATTCCTCACCCCTTTCACTGTGTACATCCCCCTCCTCACAGATTATTAATTCGTCCCCACTGGAATCCACCATCTCAGGTCCCTGTGTACTTTCTGGAGGCAATTGCTGCTGGTGAATGTCTCCACGGAGGAATTGATTATAATTCATTTTGATGAACATCATCTTCTCCACATTTTCTGGAAGTAACCTCGTACACCGATTGCTGACAAGGTGAGCGGCTGCACTAAACACTCTTTCGGAGTACACACTGGAGGGAGGGCAACTTAGGTAAAATAAAGCCAGTTTCTGCAAGGGCCTCCAAATTGCCTCTTTTTCCTGCCAGTATACGTACGGACTGTCTGACGTGCCTACTTGGATGCGGTCACTCATATAATCCTCCACCATTCTTTCAATGGTGACAGAATCATATGCAGTGACAGTAGACGACATGTCAGTAATCGTTGGCAGGTCCTTCAGTCCGGACCAGATGTCAGCACTCGCTCCAGACTGCCCTGCATCACCGCCAGCGGGTGGGCTCGGAATTCTTAGCCTTTTCCTCGCACCCCCAGTTGCTGGAGAATGTGAAGGAGGAGCTGTTGACGGGTCACGTTCCGCTTGACTTGACAATTTTCTCACCAGCAGGTCTTTGAACCTCTGCAGACTTGTGTCTGCCGGAAAGAGAGATAAAACGTAGGTTTTAAATCTAGGATCGAGCACGGTGGCCAAAATGTAGTGCTCTGATTTCAACAGATTGACCACCCGTGAATCCTGGTTAAGTGAATTAAGGGCTCCATCCACAAGTCCCACATGCCTAGCGGAATCGCTCTGTTTTAGCTCCTCCTTCAATGTCTCCAGCTTCTTCTGCAAAAGCCTGATGAGAGGAATGACCTGACTCAGGCTGGCAGTGTCTGAACTGACTTCACGTCTGGCAAGTTCAAAGGGTTGCAGAACCTTGCACAACGTTGAAATCATTCTCCACTGCGCTTGAGTCAGGTGCATTCCCCCTCCTTTGCCTATATCGTAGGCAGATGTATAGGCTTGAATGGCCTTTTGCTGCTCCTCCATCCTCTGAAGCATATAGAGGGTTGAATTCCACCTCATTACCACCTCTTGCTTCAGATGATGGCAGGGCAGGTTCAGGACTGTTTGCTGGTGCTCCAGTCTTCGGCACGCGGTGGCTGAATGCCGAAAGTGGCCCGCAATTCTTCGGGCCACCGACAGCATCTCTTGCACGCCCCTGTCGTTTTTTAAATAATTCTGCACCACCAAATTCAATGTATGTGCAAAACATGGGACGTGCTGGAATTTGCCCAGATGTAATGCACGCACAATATTGGTGGCGTTGTCCGATGTCACAAATCCCCAGGAGAGTCCAATTGGGGTAAGCCATTCTGCGATGATGTTCCTCAGTTTCCGTAAGAGGTTGTCAGCTGTGTGCCTCTTATAAAGCGGTGATACAAAGCGTAGCCTGCCTAGGAACGAGTTGGCGTTTGCGAGATGCTCCTACTGGTGCCGCCGCTGCTGTTCTTGCTGCGGGAGGCAATACATCTACCCAGTGGGCTGTCACAGTCATATAGTCCTGGGTCTGCCCTGCTCCACTTGTCCACATGTCCGTGGTTAAGTGGACATTGGGTACAACTGCATTTTTTAGGACACTGGTGACTCTTTTTCTGAGGTCTGTGTACATTTTCGGTATCGCCTGCCTAGAGAAATGGAACCTAGATGGTATTTGGTACCGGGGACACAGTACCTCAATCAAGTCTCTAGTTGCCTGTGAATTAACGGTGGATACCGGAAACACGTTTCTCACCACCCAGGCTGCCAAGGCCTTAGTTATCCGCTTTGCAGCAGGATGACTGCTGTGATATTTCATCTTCCTCGCAAAGGACTGTTGGACAGTCAATTGCTTACTGGAAGTAGTACAAGTGGTCTTCCGACTTCCCCTCTGGGATGACGATCGACTCCCAGCAGCAACAACAGCAGCGCCAGCAGCAGTAGGCATTACACTCAAGGATCCATCAGAGGAATCCCAGGCAGGAGAGGACTCGTCAGACTTGCCAGTAACATGGCCTGCAGGACTATTGGCTTTCCTGTCTAAGGAGGAAATTGACACTGAGGGAGTTGGTGGTGTGGTTTGCAGGAGCTTGGTTACAAGAGGAAGGGATTTAGTGGTCAGTGGACTGCTTCCGCTGTCATCCAAAGTTTTTGAACTTGTCATTGACTTCTGATGAATGCGGTCCAGGTGACGTATAAGGGAGGATGTTCCTAAATGGTTAACGTCCTTACCCCTACTTATTACAGCTTGACAAAGGCAACACACGGCTTGACACCAGTTGTCCGCATTTCTGTTGAAATAATTCCACACCGAAGAGGTGATTTTTTTTGTATTTTGACCAGGCATGTCAATGGCCATATTCGTCCCACGGACAACAGGTGTCTCCCCGGGTGCCTGACTTAAACAAACCACCTCACCATCAGAATCCTCCTTGTCAATTTCCTCCCCAGCGCCAGCAACACCCATATCCTCATCCTGGTGTACTTTAACAGTGACATCTTCAATTTGACTATCAGGAACTGGACTGCGGGTGCTCCTTCCAGCACTTGCAGGGGGCGTGCAAATGGTGGAAGGCGCAACCTCTTCCCGTCCAGTGTTGGGAAGGTCAGGCATCGCAACCGACATGTCATGATCCGGGTACTGAGACGCAAGTCGGCGTTCTCTGTATTCACCGCCGCCATTACAGAGGAATCTCCATGTGGTGTTACAAACAAGGTTTCCCTCCACTGGCCGGTATGGTGCAGCCATCTTAGTTCCAGTCACATGATCCTGACCTCCAATCCATAGCTCCGCTGAAGTCTGCCTAATTGGTCATCCAATCCCTGCATACCTAAGGGTATAAAGGGACTGAGCCTGCACCAGGAAATCGTCAGTGCTTTCATTGTCATCAGTGATTCCAGCCTGCAAGCTTTACTACAGACTTTCTCCTGCAATTCCATTCTTCAGTTCAGCCTGACTTCCCTGGTGATTACACTCTGCAGTGTAACCCGACTCTCCAGTGATTAACCCTCTACAGTCTACTCTGATTCCTGTGTTTGAACTTTGGCTTTTCAGTAACCATCCTTCATTCCTCAGTTACCAGCGCACTCCAGCTTCTTTCCTCATTTACCTACGAACCCCAGCTTCATTTCTCATCTTCCAGCGAACCCCAGCTTCATTTATTGTTTACAGAACTTTCCTCCATATTCCAGGTTACTGGTCTTTACCAATTGTGCACCTAATTATCACTTGTGACTTTCTATTATTCTTTTGCACGTTATTTGACTTTTTATTTAATAAAAGCACTTAAGGCATTCCCAGTTGTCGTGGTCACGCCCTCGGGCATTCATTGCTGCTGTCATTACGCATGTCCAGTGTCACGATCCGGGTATCTGGACGCCATTTCTTACCCATCAGATGCCTCCTAAGGCTGGCTCAGCGCTCCAGGACCGGATCCCATCTGTTATCCTGATGTGTACATTCCTGTATCCTCTCCTGTCACTCTGGGACGCTGTCACAGTAAACGCCATATTACACCTGGCATGGCGTCTCCCGCGGCCTCCGCCGCCGTCCCTGAACTTCTGCATGCAGAGTGTCTGAGTGGCGATTACGTCAGCCGCGGCCTCCGCTGTGTCCGCGTGGTTGGATGTGCATCTGTCAGCCTGGCGCCTCCTGTCTCCGGTGGCCGGCGCCGCCATTACTGTTTTCATTACCACATGGATTACAAACCAAACTTCCCTCCAAGTGTCTGCATGGGCGCAGCCATCTTGGATTCTGTCAGCTGATCATTTCCACCAATCTGTTCTCAGTATTGATAATCTGCATAATTGCCTAGCCAATCCCTTCCTTGCTGCAGGTATAAATACACTGTGCCTGAGCAAGGAAGGCGTCAGTGCTTTGGTTGTCAAACCTAGTTCCTGTTTGTCTCTCTCCTGTGATTGTCTTCCAGGTTCCAGCTCCTGTCTCAAGACTTCCACCATAGAGACCCGCACCAGCATTCCACCTGCGGTGTAGCCTGACTCTCCAATCCATTGTGGATTCATCTGTTTCCAGCTACAACATTACCTGCTTCCAGCTCAGCTTCCAGCAGAGTACAGCTTCTCTTAAAGGGCCGGTGTCCTTTCTACACTTTACCACTCTCCACCGGTATTATTATTTCTCCGCTCTCAAGTTCTACATTTCAGTTCATATTTCATCGCTCCCAAGTTCATTTATTATTTAACTGGTTCCAGCCAGTATCCACTCCGTGCTAACAACAGTCTGGTTCCAGCCAGTATCCACAGCAGCCGTTTTATCTTCAGCAACCCAGCTTTTCCTGGAACACCAGCTGGCACAATCCTGGGTTATCTCCATTGCTACAGTCGGGCCTGGTAAGGACTTTCCATCTAGAAGATTATAAGAACTATCTCACACTACCAGTGCCCTGTGGCTCCTGCCATCCTGTAGTACCCAGGAACTGTATTTATTCTTTGCTGACTTTTACGTTTTCTTTTACTGCTGCTGTGTTGCAGAGTTGTCATAATAAACATCATTGACTTTTATCCAAGTTGTCGTGGTCACGCCTTCGGGCAGTTATTATTCATGTTACTTACATGTCCAGGGGTCTGATACAACCTCCCAGGTTCCGGTACATCTCAGCCCCTACAACTGAGGCTGCCTCCCGTCAGCTCAGGCCCTCAGTTGTGACAGTAAGCACTGACCTAATGAATCCAGCCGGAGACCAGGATCAAGCGGCCAGGCCGATGCAAGAACTGGCAGCCCGACTAGAACATCAGGAGGCTGCACAGGGCCACATCATCCGCTGTCTCCAGGATCTCTCTACTCGGCTGGATGGGATTCAGACAACTCTCCGTGGATCAGGCGCGTCTGGTGCGTCAACCACAGTGACTCCAGCTATAACCCCACCCACCTTACCCATTTCTGCTCCACGTCTTCATCTTCCAACGCCAGCAAAATTTGACGGATCTCCAAGATTCTGCAGGGGATTTCTCAACCAGTGTGAGATTCAGTTTGAGCTACAACCTGGCAATTTTCCCAGTGACCGTACAAAAATTGCCTACATTATTTCTCTTCTCAGTGGCTCAGCCCTTGATTGGGCATCACCGTTATGGGAGAGGTCCGACACCCTGCTATCTTCCTACACTGCCTTCGTGTCAACATTCAGGCGCATCTTCGACGAGCCAGGCCGGGTAACCTCAGCTTCATCCGAGATTCTCCGTTTACGCCAGGGGTCACGTACTGTAGGACAATATCTGATACAGTTCCAGATCCTGGCATCCGAACTGGCATGGAACGACGAGGCCCTGTATGCTGCATTCTGGCATGGCTTATCTGATCGTATTAAAGATGAGTTAGCTACCAGAGACTTACCTTCTAAGTTAGATGAGCTAATCTCACTCTGCACGAAAGTTGATTTACGTTTCAGAGAGAGAGCAACTGAGCGTGGAAGATCATCTGCTCCAAAATCTTCTGCTCCTCCTCCTCGTCAACTGTCACCATCTAAAGATGAGCCCATGCAACTTGGCCGTTCCCGTTTAACTCCTGCTGAGCGCCGAAGACGTCTCTCCGAGTCTCTCTGTCTCTATTGTGCAGCTCCGTCTCACACCATTAATGCCTGTCCCAAACGTCCGGGAAACTCCAAATCCTAGCTCGCCAAGGAGAGGGCCGGCTAGGAGTAATGATCTCCTCTCCATCTCCTCAAGATTGTAATCTCCCAGTCTCGCTTCAAGTTGCTCAACGTTATCGGAACGTCATTGCCCTCCTTGATTCCGGAGCAGCTGGGAACTTTATTACCGAAGCCTATGTTAAACGGTGGTCCCTACCCACCGAGAGACTTCCTTCGTCCATTTCTTTAACTGCCGTGGATGGCAGCAAAATTTTTGATGCAGTTATTTCTTTAAGGACTCTACCAGTTCGTCTGAGAGTGGGAGTTCTTCATTCCGAACTTATTTCTTTTTTAGTGATTCCAAGAGCCACACATCCTGTGGTCCTGGGCCTTCCATGGCTCCGTCTTCACAATCCTACAATTGATTGGACGACTACGCAAATCCTGGCATGGGGTTCCTCCTGTGCTGAGACATGTTTGTTTAAAGTATTGCCTGTCTGTTCTTCCTCCCCCAGGTCGTCTGATGTTCCACCTCCTCCATATCAAGATTTCACGGATGTGTTCAGTAAAGCTTCTGCTGATATCCTTCCTCCTCATAGAGAATGGGACTGCCCGATTGATCTCGTTCCAGGGAAGATTCCACCTCGAGGCCGAACTTATCCGTTGTCTCTGCCTGAGACGCATTCTATGGAGGAATATATTAAAGAGAACCTAGCAAAGGGGTTCATTCGACCTTCTTCTTCTCCAGCCGGCGCAGGCTTCTTTTTTGTAAAAAAGAAAGATGGTGGTCTGCGGCCGTGCATCGACTACAGAGGTTTGAACGACATTACCATCAAGAACCGTTATCCTTTACCCCTGATTACTGAGCTCTTTGACAGAGTTAGCGGAGCTACCATCTTTACAAAGCTGGACTTGAGAGGTGCATACAATCTCATCCGGATCCGTGAGGGTGACGAGTGGAAGACCGCCTTTAACACCCGTGACGGACATTATGAGTACCTCGTCATGCCCTTCGGATTGAGCAATGCTCCAGCTGTCTTCCAGCATTTTGTCAATGAGATCTTCAGAGACATTCTATACCGTCATGTCGTGGTCTATCTAGACGATATCCTCATTTTTGCCAACGATTTAGAGGAACATCGTTTTTGGGTTAAAGAGGTTCTGTCCCGTCTCCGTGTCAATCATCTCTATTGCAAATTAGAAAAATGCGTCTTTGAAGTCAAGTCCATTCCGTTTCTAGGGTACATTGTGTCCGGTTCCGGACTAGAGATGGATCCTGAGAAACTACAAGCAATCCAAAATTGGCCGGTACCCTTAACCCTCAAAGGGGTCCAGAGGTTCTTAGGGTTCGCCAACTATTACCGAAAGTTTATACGAGACTTTTCCACCATTGTGGCGCCTATTACTGCTTTCACTAAGAAGGGTGCTAACCCGTCCAAGTGGTCTGAAGAAGCCATGCAAGCATTTCATCTTTTAAAACAAAGGTTCATCTCTGCGCCTGTTCTGAAACAGCCTGACATCGACTCTCCTTTCATCTTAGAGGTGGATGCCTCCTCCGTTGGAGTAGGAGCGGTGTTATCTCAGAGGGCTAAAGATGGCCATTTACACCCTTGCAGTTTCTTCTCCCGGAAGTTCTCCCCAGCTGAGCGCAACTATGCCATTGGCGACCAGGAGTTGCTAGCCATCAAGCTCGCTCTAGAAGAGTGGAGGTATCTGTTGGAGGGAGCTTCTCATTCAATCACCATACTTACAGACCACAAGAACCTTTTATATCTGAAAGGCGCACAATGTCTCAACCCTCGTCAGGCCAGATGGGCACTTTTCTTTTCCAGGTTCGACTTTAAACTCCAGTTCTGTCCGGGCTCTCAGAATCGCAAGGCCGATGCCCTTTCCCGCTCATGGGAGCAAGAAAATGAGTCAGAGTCTTCAGACAAGCATCCTATTATAAATCCGTTGGCATTCTCCACGGTAGGGATGGACTCTACGCCCCCATCAGGGAAAAGTTTTGTGAAACCGATGCTAAGGAAGAAGCTCATGCATTGGGCCCATGCTTCCCGTTTTGCCGGACATACAGGTATCCAAAAAACCCTGGAGTTTATCTCTAGGTCCTATTGGTGGCCAACTCTGAAAAAGGACGTCTTGGAGTTTATTGCATCTTGCCCAAAGTGTGCTCAACATAAGGTATCCCGCCAGTCGCCTGCGGGGCAACTGGTTCCACTATCTGTTCCCCGTCGACCTTGGACCCATTTGTCGATGGATTTTATTACAGATTTACCCATGTGCAACAAGTTCAATACCATCTTGGTGGTAGTTGACCGGTTCACCAAGATGGCACACTTCATTCCTCTCACCGGTCTTCCGTCAGCTTCCAAGTTGGCTCAAGTATTCATACAAGAGATCTTCCGACTCCACGGTCTTCCTGAAGAAATTATCTCAGATCGAGGAGTTCAATTCACAGCCAAATTCTGGCGAAGTTTATGTCAAGTCCTCCAAGTCAAGCTAAAGTTTTCCACGGCTTACCATCCTCAGACCAATGGTCAAACCGAGAGGGTGAATCAGGACTTGGAGGCCTTCCTCCGCATCTATGTGTCCTCCTCTCAAGATGACTGGGTTCAATTACTTCCCTGGGCCGAGTTCTGTCATAACAACCAGTATCATTCTTCATCTGCTTCAACACCATTCTTCACTAACTTTGGATTCCACCCTAAAGTCCCTGAGTTCCAACCGCTTCCAGCAACTTCTGTTCCCGCAGTGGATATCACCTTGCATCAGTTTGCCAATATCTGGAAGAGCGTACGATCAGCTCTGCTCAAGGCATCGTTCAGGTACAAGAAGTTTGCGGATAAGAAGCGTCGAGCAGTTCCTGCTCTCAAGGTGGGTGATCGGGTATGGTTATCCACGAAGAATTTGAGGTTAAGAGTTCCCAGTATGAAGTTTGCACCTCGCTATATCGGTCCTTTCAAGATTGAACAAGTCATCAATCCTGTTGCTTACAGACTCCAGTTGCCTCCCTTCTTAAAAATACCCAGGACATTCCATGTTTCCCTGTTGAAACCGCTGATCTTGAATCGGTTTCATTCCTCACTTCCTCCAACTCCGAAAGTCCAAACTCAACGAGGCGTTGAGTATGGAGTGGCCAAGATCCTGGACTCACGTCACCGTTACGGTCAACTACAATATCTTATTGACTGGAAGGGTTATGGTCCTGAGGAACGTTCATGGACCAATGCTTCTGATGTCCATGCTCCTGCCTTGGTCCGGAGATTCCATTCCAAGTTTCATCAAAAGCCAAAGAAGTGTCCTGGGGCCACTCCTAAAGGGGGGGGTGCTGTCACGATCCGGGTATCTGGACGCCATTTCTTACCCATCAGATGCCTCCTAAGGCTGGCTCAGCGCTCCAGGACCGGATCCCATCTGTTATCCTGATGTGTACATTCCTGTATCCTCTCCTGTCACTCTGGGACGCTGTCACAGTAAACGCCATATTACACCTGGCATGGCGTCTCCCGCGGCCTCCGCCGCCGTCCCTGAACTTCTGCATGCAGAGTGTCTGAGTGGCGATTACGTCAGCCGCGGCCTTCGCTGTGTCCGCGTGGTTGGATGTGCATCTGTCAGCCTGGCGCCTCCTGTCTCCGGTGGCCGGCGCCGCCATTACTGTTTTCATTACCACATGGATTACAAACCAAACTTCCCTCCAAGTGTCTGCATGGGCGCAGCCATCTTGGATTCTGTCAGCTGATCATTTCCACCAATCTGTTCTCAGTATTGATAATCTGCATAATTGCCTAGCCAATCCCTTCCTTGCTGCAGGTATAAATACACTGTGCCTGAGCAAGGAAGGCGTCAGTGCTTTGGTTGTCAAACCTAGTTCCTGTTTGTCTCTCTCCTGTGATTGTCTTCCAGGTTCCAGCTCCTGTCTCAAGACTTCCACCATAGAGACCCGCACCAGCATTCCACCTGCGGTGTAGCCTGACTCTCCAATCCATTGTGGATTCATCTGTTTCCAGCTACAATATTACCTGCTTCCAGCTCAGCTTCCAGCAGAGTACAGCTTCTCTTAAAGGGCCGGTGTCCTTTCTACACTTTACCACTCTCCACCGGTATTATTATTTCTCCGCTCTCAAGTTCTACATTTCAGTTCATATTTCATCGCTCCCAAGTTCATTTATTATTTAACTGGTTCCAGCCAGTATCCACTCCGTGCTAACAACAGTCTGGTTCCAGCCAGTATCCACAGCAGCCGTTTTATCTTCAGCAACCCAGCTTTTCCTGGAACACCAGCTGGCACAATCCTGGGTTATCTCCATTGCTACAGTCGGGCCTGGTAAGGACTTTCCATCTAGAAGATTATAAGAACTATCTCACACTACCAGTGCCCTGTGGCTCCTGCCATCCTGTAGTACCCAGGAACTGTATTTATTCTTTGCTGACTTTTACGTTTTCTTTTACTGCTGCTGTGTTGCGGAGTTGTCATAATAAACATCATTGACTTTTATCCAAGTTGTCGTGGTCACGCCTTCGGGCAGTTATTATTCATGTTACTTACATGTCCAGGGGTCTGATACAACCTCCCAGGTTCCGGTACAACTCAGCCCCTACAACTGAGGCTGCCTCCCGTCAGCTCAGGCCCTCAGTTGTGACATCCAGGAGTCACATAGCTCCTCCTAAATTCAAGTACCCGTCAGCCCCTACAACTGAGGCTCCCAGTCACGGTATCCAGCCCTCAGTTGTGACAGTAGTAAGCACTGACCCAATGGATCCAGCCGGAGACCAGGCCCAAGCGCTTAGGCTGATACAAGAATTGGCAACCCGCCTTGAACGTCAGGAGGCTGCTCAAGGCCATGTTGTTCGCTGTCTCCAGGACCTCTCCTCCCGGCTGGATGAAATTCAAGCGGCCCTCCGTGGATCAGGGGCGTCCAGTGTGCCGACTCCAGCGCCTCCGGTGGTGTCCCCACCCACCATACCCGTTCCTGCTCCCTACCTTCACTTGCCGTCTCCTGCTAAATATGATGGATCCCCTAAAGCCTGCAGGGGTTTCCTAAACCAGTGCAAGATCCAATTTGAATTGCAACCCAGCAGTTTCCCTACAGACCGCATTAAGGGGGCATACCTAATTTCTTTACTCAGTGGTGCCGCTCTAGACTGGGCCTCACCTATATGGGAAAGGTCTGATGCCCTTTGCTAACTTCGTGGCAACGTTCAGACGAATTTTCGATGAGCCAGGTCGAGTGACATCAGCTTCTTCAGAGATCCTTCGGCTGCGTCAGGGGACGCGAACTGTCGGTCAGTATTTGGTGCAATTCCAGACCTTGGCATCTGAAGTCTCCTGGAATGATGACGCTCTTTATGCAGCCTTCTGGGGAGGGCTATCCGAGCGTATCAAAGATGAGCTCGCTGCTAGAGACTTGCCTTTAACGTTAAACGAGCTCATTTCCCTCTGCACTAAGGTCGACCTAAGGTTCCGTGAAAGGGCAGTTGAACGAGGAAGATCCACATTTCCCAAGATTCCTACTGTTTCCATTCCTAGCCAGCCATCTCCGCCTAGGGAGGAACCTATGCAGATAGGTCGCTCTCGTTTATCTCCGGAAGAGCGTAGTAGACGTCTTGCTGAGCGTCTCTGTTTGTATTGTGCCGAATCTTCTCATGTTATCAAGTCCTGTCCCAAGCGTCCGGGACAACCCCAAGTCCTAGCCCACCAAGGAGAAGACCAGCTAGGAGTGACGAATTTCTCTCCATTTCCAAGTAACTGCAAGCTCTCCGTTTCTCTGCAGGTGGCTCAGCGTACAAAGAATCTCACTGCCTTATTGGATTCTGGAGCAGCCGGAAACTTTATTACAGAGAGGTTCGTTAAGCAGTGGTCTCTACCAACTGAGAGACTGTCATCTCCTATATCTCTAACTGACGTGGACGGCAGTAGGATTCCTGATGCAGTGATTACCTCTAAGACCCTACCTATCCATCTGAAGGTAGGGGACCAGCATACAGAGTTGATTTCTTTCCAGGTTATCCCCAGGGCCACCCATCCTGTGGTCCTAGGCCTCCCATGGCTACATCTGCATAATCCTCAAGTTGATTGGAAGTCGACCCGTATCCTGGCATGGGGTCCTTCCTGCTCAGAGACTTGTCTCCAAAAAGAGCTTCCAGTTCGCATATCCTCCTACAAGTCTTCTGATGTCCTGTCTCCTCCGTGCCAAGATTTCAAACTACAGTTTTGTCCAGGGTCCCCGAATCACAAGGCTGATGCCCTTTCCCGCTCCTGGGAGCAAGAAAATGAGTCTGAGTCTACTGACAAGCATTATATTGTTGATCCAGTGGCGTTCTCCGCAGTGAGGATGGACTCTATGCCTCCACCAGGGAAAAATTTCGTGAAGACTGCTTTCAGGAGGAAGCTCTTGCATTGGGCACATTCCTCTCGCTTTGCCGGACACGCGGGCATACGCAAGACCTTAAAATTCATTTCCAGGTCAAATTGGTGGCCGACCCTAAAAAAGGACATTGCTGAATTTGTGGCCTCCTGCCCAAAATGTGCCCAGCACAAAGTATCCCGCCAGTCACCCACTAGGCAACTGGTTTCCTTGTCTGTTCCTCATCGTCCATAGGCTCATCCCTCGATGGATTCTGTCATGGATTCCCCACTTCCAAGTTGGCACAAGTCTTCATCCAGAAGTTCTATTCCAGATGGCCAGGTAAACTTAAGAAGTGTCCTGGGGCCACTCACGATCCGGGTACTGAGATGCAAGTTGGCGTTCTCTGTGTTCACTGCCGCCATTACAGAGGAATCTCCATGTGGTGTTACAAACAAGGTTTCCCTCCACTGGCCGGTATGGGCGCAGCCATCTTAGTTCCTGTCACATGATCCTGACCTCCAATCCATAGCTCCGCTGAAGTCTGCCTAATTGGTCATCCAATCCCTGCATACCTAAGGGTATAAAGGGACTGAGCCTGCACCAGGAAATCGTCAGTGCTTTCATTGTCATCAGTGATTCCAGCCTGCAAGCTTCACTACAGACTTTCTCCTGCAATTCCATTCTGCAGTTCAGCCTGACTTCCCTGGTGATTACACTCTGCAGTGTAACCCGACTCTCCAGTGATTAACCCTCTACAGTCTACTCTGATTCCTGTGTTTGAACTTTGGCTTTTCAGTAACCATCCTTCATTCCTCAGTTACCAGCGCACTCCAGCTACTTTCCTCATTTACCTACTAACCCCAGCTTCATTTCTCATCTTCCAGCGAACCCCAGCTTCATTTATTGTTTACAGAACTTTCCTCCATATTCCAGGTTACTGGTCTTTACCAATTGTGCACCTAATTAGCACTTGTGACTTTCTATTATTCTTTTGCACGTTATTTGACTTTTTATTTAATAAAAGCACTTAAGGCATTCCCAGTTGTCGTGGTCACGCCCTCGGGCATTCATTGCTGCTGTCATTACGCATGTCCAGGAGTCACATAGCTCCTCCTAAATTCAAGTACCCATCAGCCCCAACAACTGAGGCTCCCAGTCACGGTCTCCAGCCCTCAGTTGTGACACGACACAATTGGACTCTCCTTGAGGATTTGTGATTTAGAAGAACGCACAGTTCTTTGCTGTGCTTTTGCCATCTTAACTCTTTTAAGTTTTCTAGAAGGAGGATGAGTGCTTCCATCCTCAGGTGAAGCTGAACCACTAGCCTTGAACATAGGCCAGGGCCTCAGCCGTTCCTTGCCACTCCGTGTCGTAAATGGCACATTGGCAAGTTTACGCTTCTCCTCAGACGATTTTGATTTAGATTTTTGGGTAATTTTACTGAGATTTATTTTTTTGGATTTTACATGCTCCCTACTATGACATTGTGCATCGGCCTTGGCAGACGACGTTGATGGCATTTCATCGTCTCGGCCATGACTAGTGGCAGCAGCTTCAGCACGAGGTGGAAGTGGATCTTGATCTTTCCCTATTTTACCCTCCACATTTTTGTTCTCCATTTTTTAATGTGTGGAATTATATGCCAGTAATAGATCAACGTATAATACTGGTGGTCACTGGTCAGCAAAACTCTGCACTGTACTCCTCCTATATAATACTGCTGGTCCCCAGTCCCCACAATAAAGCAGTGTGAGCACAGATATATGCATGACACTGAGCACAGATATGGAGCGTATTTCAGGCAGACAACGTATACTGGTGGTCACTGGTCAGCAAAACTCTGCACTGTACTCCTCCTATATATAATACTGCTGGTCCCCAGTCACCACAATAAAGCAGTGTGAGCACAGATATATGCAGCACACTGAGCACAGATATGGAGCGTTTTTCAGGCAGATAACGTATACTGGTGGTCACTGGTCAACAAAACTCTGCACTGTACTCCTCCTATATAATACTGCTGGTCCCCAGTCCCCACAATAAAGCAGTGTGAGCACAGATATATGCAGCACACTGAGCACAGATATGGAGCGTTTTTCAGGCAGACAACGTACACCTCCTATAATACTGCTGGTCCCCAGAATAAAGATATTTGCACTGCAGCCCCCTGAAACAAAGTGAGAGGACGCTAGCCACGTCCTCTCACTATCATTTTCAATGCACGAGTGAAAAATGGCGGCGACGAGCGGCTTTATATAGAATCCGAATCTCGCGAGAATCCGACAGCGGGATGATGACGTTCGGGCGCGCTCGGGTTAACCGAGCAAGGCGGGAAGATTCGAATCTGCCTCGGAACCGTGTGAAAAAAGGGTGAAGTTCGGGGGGGTTCGGATTCCGACGAACCGAACCCATTCATCACTATCTATTACACTATAGTGCAAATCTTGATCACTTGAATGATGGAAATGTTCAGATAAAAGCACAGTTTTGGCCGTGAATGCCACACTGGGATGATCACTGGTAGTATATATTTCTATTTGTGATTATACATCTGCCTGTGTTACTTTGACCTGCATTGCGTTCACCTGATGGTAAGTGCCGTTTGTTTATCTCAGAATAGTGATTCATTAATAACTGTGCAAAAGACCTTGTCTGAATGTTTAACGCTTTTTGTAAATGGAGGTTAGACCCTGAATGCAGCCTGTTTTGGTCCATCCACCAAAGCTTTGTAATCAACAAGAAATCAAACTGTTGAGCCCATCTTAAAATGTGTTTTTCCTCTGGATTATTATATACACGGCCCTATCGTGAATGCATAATCATAATCAACCAGCTGATCTATAACATTTATTGCAATGCAATAGCCAGATTGGACAGGAGTAATTCATACCTGTTCATAGTAGTGGAGGCAGGGGTGGATCGGCCACCGGTCCAAACAGGGAAGAGTCCCGGTGGGCCGCTGTGCATGCGGGGCCTGTTGTATTTGTTGACATTTGGGGAGGGGGGGGGGGAGTGCCGCCATCATGGTTACACGGTATACATGTCCATTGAGGCCACTTCTACAATTTTTTCCAGGGCACTTTCTGTTCTCAATCTGGCCCCTGTCTGATTTTGAAAGAAAGTGCAATGGAATATGCTAGTGCTACATACATGTTAATATATAAATGAATATATAGATGTTACAGCCAAAAATTGTAAAACCTTTTGGAGTCACTGGGCCTTTCAAACAACAGTGGAAATTTGAAACAAAATTTAATAATAAAAGTTATATTATACTTTTTTTTTTCCCCTGTGTGGGCAAAATTGTTTTCTGTGGGGGCCAGTGGGTTTTTTTTTCTTGTGCAATGTTTTTCATCTGTGCTTGCATCTGAGTTGCACCGTGCATGCATGCACCGCGTGGTGTCCGTACAGAGTTGCAGTTCAGAGTCAGACATACGCACCAAGAAGTGTATTAGAATGTGTTGGGCATTCCTGTGTGGTTTCAGGGGGCTGGCTAGTCAGGCACAGATGTAATGTAGTGTGGGCATTTTGCTATTAGTGGTTGCATTTAGAGACATTGAATTGCTCTAGTATAGCGCTGGTGAAAGTTTCAATTTTGCGCCCAGTGGTGGCATCTAAAGATGCACAAAGCATGATTGCAAGCATCTGCAGACAGTGAGAGAAAGTGAGCATCTCAGTCCTTGCATATTTGGATGCACATATGTACACTAGGGAACTGCATTGTAGAGTCATTAGCATAAAGTCACAGATGCAACTGCAGCAAAGGATGCAAGGAAGGCCGCAACTGCATCCAATTCAGAATCAAACCCTATGAGGATGAAAAACACCCCCACAACATATCCCACCCCCATTAGTGCTGCTTTCATAAATTTCCCAGGTTGGTTTTCCATCCCTATTCGCCCCTGTGTGGAGATGTTTCCCATAGCAACCAATCAGATTCTACTTATAATTTATATAGCACATTCTAGAAGATAATAGCTAGAATCTGAGTGGTTGCTATAGGCAACATCTCCACTTCTATAAACCCGCACTTTAGAAAATATACCACTTAGAGTACGATGTGTGCTGATAATGGGGGTCATTCCGAGTTGATCGTAGCTGTGCTAAATTTAGAACAGCTACGATCATGAACTCAGGCCTGCGGGGGGACGCCCAGCACAGGGCTAGTCCGCCCCGCATGTCAGTGTCGGCCCTCCCGCAGAAGTGCAAAGGCATCGCACAGCGGCGATGCCTTTGCACTTCCAGAGTACCTCCCGGCCAGCTCAGTTTTAGCGTGCTGGCCGGGAGCTAGTCATCGCTCCTCGGCTCGTAGCGGCTGCGTGTGCGTTGGCCGGGCCGCGCCCACGAAATGGCGGCCAAACACCACCATTTCGCCCCATCCCGCCCATCGACTGCCTCTGCCTGTCAATCAGGCAAAGGCGATCGTAGCACTGTGGCACCGGCGCATGCGCAGTTCTGACTCGATCGCTACGCTGCGAAAAACTGCAGCGTGCGATCGGGTCAGAATGACCCCCAATGTGGGATTCAAATACAAAACGGTGCTGTTCAGTCTCCATCCTGCGTTATAGCACTTGTCTCAATGTAGCAGAAGTTCTGGTTTCCCAGATTGTCTTAAGATGTGTACTTAATGGTTCTGTTTCATAAAGAGTTTGTTCCCTGAAAAGCTAATACAAAGGTCTGTTGTGGTGCCTCGGTCTCAAGAAAGACTGCATATTTTCTGTAAAGATGCTTGGTAACTAAATAAAGAAAGGAATATGTTTGTTTCAATAACAATCCTAATTTATAAAAAAAAATTAAAACAGGAGCAAATAATGTAAGCTTTCTGGCTAAATGACCACAAAAGGGAGCTGGAATTAGAACTTTGCAGATTATCAACAGATATCGATAGACAACCACAAATTAAGCCACAATAGTCACAATGAGTTTCAGAACCAGAATGTGTTCTAACTAAGGGGTATTTCTTTACTAAAGTACAGGTTTATAGAAGTGGAGATGTTACCCATAGCAACCAATCAGATTCTACAGTAGCTATTATCTTCTAGAAGATGATAGATAAATAATAAGTAGAATCTAATTGGTTGCTATGGGCAACATCTCCACTTCTATAAACCCGCACTTTAGTAAATATACCCCTTAGTGTCTGTAAGTCCTAAAGACCATAAAATCAGCTTCCAAAAATTAATTTGGATAATCAATTTAGTTTAAGTACTGCTAGGAGTGCAGTTTAGCAAATTATTTAAAGCCTCAGATGTTATTTTTGGGATAGCTCTGACTTCATTTGTATTATGGTGGAATATTGTCATTATTTATCATTTGTTTTATAAATGAGTATTTAATTTGTCATTTTCTTAGATGCAAAATTGGCAACATGAATAATGTGTCAGTCAAGATGAATATTTCATACAGATTTTATAACCAAAGTCATATGATACTGTCTGACAGAAATTTTCAATGTGAAAAATAGTCGATACCGAGGCAATTATTCTTAATATATTAGGAAGAGAAAATTATTTTTATGAAAAAACACATTTGTATTTATTGTAATAAACAATTATAAGCAGAAAAATTGTGTAAACAAGAAAAAAATAGTACATCGGACCTAAAAGGAAGCAACATCATTAATGTTGTCTCAATGACTTCATAAAAGTAATCTTGTCTTAATGGCTTCATAAAAAGTAAATGATTTTTTAAAATTATTTATTTTTATTGAAGCAAAACACTGTACAATTTTCCAAGACATAGGTATATGATTTAAGTATAAGAAACCTTACACGTGGTGATAAGTAACATACAACAAAGCATCTCCTAGCACACTTCCAGGGACATTCGTTACAATATACAGCATTCATGTAGCTTAAAACTTAAGTAAAATAGAAACACATACACAATGCTTGGGATTCAGTATGTAATACCGATGGTCAGGATGCCGGCCGTCAGTATACCGACAGTGATATCCCGGGCCATCAGAATGCCGGCAGTGGGGTGAGTGCATAGAGGGAGCAAAGCCTGTGGCACCAGGTTTCCAGCACCGGCATTGTAGTGCTGTGCGGGATCCTGTCATCTGCATTGTGATCACCGGGACCCCGTGTTTGGATATCCCTTGCTTGGATATATATGTAAATAAGACACAGATGGACTGGTAATGTACCAGGTTAATAGCAGGAATGCACTGTAGAAAATAAATGATAGTCCTGTGCAGTATTATGTAACATATGTATAATATATAATTCAAGTGCACAATCTGGAACCTGATCCCTAAAGGAAGGGGTGGGCCCGGTGGTTTCCCCTGTACCCCTGTGGGCCAGTCCAACTCTGAACACAGACATACATTAAAAGAAAAGGGTGTCTGGCACTCACCCATCGGGAAATGTAATCGGAGGATCACCCAGAAGAATTTGAGTTTCATACCACTGGTTCAGACACATTTTATAATAGATTTGGGATTGCGTTGAGGTTAGCAAAGTTGCATTAAAACTTTCCCATGAATCAAAATAAGAAAGAGGCCTTCTTTTCCTTAGCAAACATCATCTCCATTCAATCCATTTGAAAAATTAAAGTTTCTCCTAGGGATTGTTTTCATTTTAGCAGCAATTAGAGCACACAATCATTTTCTGCTGTCCGGAGTAAGTCTCTGCCCCCTAGGAAAAATGCCCAAATTATCCCACTCAGGATTAAAAGGCACAGAGTTGACCAAGTGGGCCTCAGCATCCCGCCTTACCCTCCTCTAGAAACCCTGAACCACTGGACAGTCCCAAAGACACTAATAAAGGTTAGCCTCTTCTTTGGCACATCTAGGGAAATTGTGAGAGTCAGACAGACTCATTCTAAACTGTCTGTAGGAAGACAAATAAGTTATATGACATACATTTAAGAAAAGCTTGTTATACTGTATGTACTAGCAGTCAGCACTGTGCGCGATCTCAGCAATCCTCATACTAAGTCATCAATAGAAAGAGTTTGGAATTGTGTCAACCATTGTCGCATCCCCTGCCTGACCAATTTCTCAGTTGCCTTGAGGAATGTCAGGGGTTGCCTCGCATTGTAGTCAAGTAGGTGACTTAAGCTGTGTACCCCCCACCCTCCATATCTCAAATTATGAGATAAGGATTTATGCAAGAACAGGAGGTGGATTGATGTATGAGCATTAAGGCAGGATTTGTGGTGGAGCATGTGCCAGAGGCTTATAGTTGTTATTAGTTGGGATTTGTCTTGAAACCCTAGCAGGACTTCCTGAACATGGATATGGAGAAAGTATTTTAGAGCCATTGTAGGTAGAAACTGCACTTCAAGGGGTGTTTAAGCATAAACATCCTGATTTTTTTAACCAGTTAAGAATCTCATCAGGGAGGCATGATTATAAATAAGAATATTGGGAAAAAGTATCCCCCCATTATTTTTAGGTTGATACAACTTCCTGAGGCTAATACGAGGCCTGCCGCCCTGCCATAGAAATGACCAAAATAACTTATAAATTAGCTAAATATACTTTTGGTGAGGAGGATGGGTAGTTCCTGCAGATTGTAAAGGAAATGTGAGAATGTCATCATCTTGATAAGAGCAGCCCTACCAAGATACAAGAGGGTGAAATGTTTCCAAATGATTGATTTTTAACTGTTGGTGTTTCAGCCAGTTGATGTTTCGGGTAAAATCAGTCTACTGAAATCACAGTACTTGTACTCTTTCCTCCATGAACCAAACCTTTAAAAAGTCATGCAGGGCATTGTTATAGGGCTCTTTTCAACACTGTAATGTGGGCTTGTTCTGTATTATACAATACGAAAAGCAGAAGCTTCTATGCATTTTTTCCTACTAACAATATAATAGACACCCTCCTACATTGTTGAATTTAAAGCACCTTTATTACTATATATCTGTTCTGGTTTTGGTTGGTAATATATAATGAAATTAAATGGTGATTTTGTTCTGTCTTGTTTCTGTTTATTGTTTGGGAAATCTGTTTCAATGAATGAAATGCCTAAGCATATATTTTGGTTCATCATTTAACAACTGGCATGTTTCACTTGTCTGATTTGGTGTATTGGTATAATTTCTTAAAACTGTTTTAAATGTTTTTAATATTTATTGCATGTTTTCATGTCAGCTATGGGCAAAATTATGTCAGCATGAATTGTAAGCTAAGAAATTCATTCATTGTACTGCTTTGATGGGCTGAAATTTTGTTGTTGCATTTGTGTCAATCTATTTTGCATTCATCAGTTTTGCAAAGAAATATTTGCATGGAAATCATTACAGATTACATGAAGATATATAAATAAAAATAAATTATACCTCCCAAATTGTTGATCAGTACTGCAAACCATAATAAAGGGGGAAGGGCGTGGACACATGTCACAGGCCATGAGCAGTGCTTTCAACAAATTGGACTGCCCCCTGTCTTTCTCCCTTTTGCTTAAAACACCATTACAATTCACTCCTCTCAACATTCCTGCCCAATCAGGACGGATGGATCGACCCCAAAATCGATACAGTCCTGCCTAAAGCTCAACAGTTGAGATGTATGCTACAATATGTACAGTATCTCCCTAATACTATATTGACCTAATGGTATTAAAAAAAATAACAAATAGAGTTATACAATAATTCCAAACAAAAAAAAAGTTGTGCTTCATAAATAAATACAAAGACATCAAGAAAATCTATTTTCAGTTATTTATTAATACAGATTTTTTTTTACATGTTGGTAAATACATTAAAGATAAAATAATGCTACTTTATTTTTTTATTTTTTTAAATGATGCCAAACTTAAAGGTAAAAATATTTTTTTTAGGTAGATTTTAATAAAGTGCATAATTGTTATATTTTAATTTATTATTTGTACAGCATATCAAAAACACTATTTTTATATTTTTCCATTAAAGGAAACGACATCTATTTTATCACTGTCTTCTGTTATGTAAAAAATAGATACTAATACATATGTTAAAATTAAAGACCCATATATAAATATCAAATATACTGTAATTAATTAAATACTGTGGTCATAGTATATAGTACATAGTAAAAACATAAAGTACAGTGTTTGACAGAAATATTTTTTCACTACGTAAATAATATAGGTTAGAAAAAGAAATAGCTAGAATCCAATAAAATAAGAAAAATAGGGTATTGTTTATACATCTCCTAAAAATAACTTAAAATCTAGATGACCACAATTACTGAATTACAGCAAACAGGAGAAATGCTTCTATTAAATAACAAAACCACTCATACATATTTGCTACTTTTATTTTGATGTGATTATCTGCATGCTGTTTATTCAAATGCATCCATCTTTATTTTATTCATAGTTCTAATGGAAAGTCTGTGTCATGGTCTGAACCAGGTGGAAGACAAGTACAGAAGGGACAACACATGTGGCACAGACTATCAGTGCACGTGAAGAAGGAAACAGGACCATCAAACCAGACAGCTGTAATCAAGCCTATAACCAAAGGCTACCAAGTTCAAAGCAAGAGCCTCACGTTTTCAGATATTAGCACTAACACCTTGTACAATGTGGAAGAGGAAGAAGAGAATGAGCCAGTGAGGTTCACCCTACCCAGCAGCCCATCCATGGTGATACATAGGCGCTTAAATGCAACTCCTCCGCCATCTCAAGAATTTGAGGAGGGTCCAGTCTACTTGTCAGAGCAAGTTTCCAAAAGCCTACCTTTGCAAAAGTCTATTTTGGACCAGCTTCATGGAGTGATCAACAAGTTCTCCCCTGGTATTCCAGACTTTAACTCCGTTATTCCAATACCAGGCCCGGAGAATGGACTTGATTCCATCTATCCCACTCAGCAAGTACTTCCACTTCAGATGGCGGCTTTCAGTGAAGGTATAGACTCCTCCACAGAGGAGGTAGAGAGTGAAAAATTGAACCTCATTCGGAATTACATATATGATAGTACAGATACTCCTGATGAAGAACTTGTTCCAAGCAAACTAGTACTGGAGGACTCACCTGCTTTGACTCCTCCATCCCCTTTCCGGGATTCAGTAGCTTCAGGCAGTTCTGTGCCTAGTTCACCTGTGTCTGAGTCAGTACTCTGTACGCCCCCAAGTGTGACATATGCTTCAGTTATGTTAAGGGACTACAAGCAAACCTCATCCACCTTGTAGAATGCGTCCTTGCATTTATGAAGCATCACAGGGCTTGCCAAGTGGCAATGAGAAAGACAATTTATAGCATATGTTATAACAGAAGGAAAGCAAATAATAAGTGTGCTGCACTAAAACTGATCTTTATGAGGGCTCCAAGTCTTATCATCCATATTTATTTGTTCACTGTATTACTAGTTAGATAGATGCAGTATATTTAACTAAGCACAACCTTGTAACCTACATCTAAAGAAATATATATTACCCTGTTGTTATACATAGTTGAAAATGTTAGTATATGCCATTAACATCTATTACCTTGGTCTTAGTAGAAACTGATCATGATACGTAGCTGAGAACCGAAGTCACCTTGTGAGTGACACACATTTATGTTTACAATTTCTGTATAGTAGATCAGTTTTTAGTTTTGACTCAAAAAACAATTCAATTTTGTGTTTTGCATGGAGATCTAGACTTTTCAAAAATGAATCTATTGGTTGATTTTGTAAACTGTTTTAAATTCCACCAAACACTTTAATTCAGTTTAACATAATGTTAGGAAACTAGTTAGTAGTATATTAAAATAGTGTAAAAGGTAAGCTAATATTACTGATATTTTATATAAAAGGATATGCCTTTAAAATTATTTTTCTTTTCTCTAACGTCCTAGTGGATGCTGGGGACTCCGTAAGGACCATGGGGAATAGACGGGCTCCGCAGGAGACAGGGCACTTTAAGAAAGAATTTAGATACTGGTGTGCTCTGGCTCCTCCCTCTATGTCCCTCCTCCAGACCTCAGTTAGAATCTGTGCCCGGACGAGCTGGGTGCTACTTAGTGAGCTCTCCTGAGCTTGCTAAAAAGAAAGTATTTTGTTAGGTTTTTTATTTTCAGAGAGATCTGCTGGCAACAGGCTCTCTGCTACGTGGGACTGAGGGGAGAGAAGCAGCCCTACTCACTGAAGATAGGTCCTGCTTCTTAGGCTACTGGACACCATTAGCTCCAGAGGGATCGTACACAGGATCGCACCCTTGGTCGTCCGATCCCGGAGCCGCGCCGCCGTCCCCCTCGCAGAGCCAGAAGACAGAAGCCAGTGACAGAAGCAAGAAGACTTCGAAATCGGCGGCAGAAGACTCCAGTCTTCATATGAGGTAGCGCACAGCACTGCAGCTGTGCGCCATTGCTCCCACACTAAACCCACATACTCCAGTCACTGTAAGGTGCAGGGCGCAGGGGGGGGGGCGCCCTGGGCAGCAATTAGAGAGCTCTTTGGCAAAAGTTTGCATAATATACAGTTGGGCACTGTATATATGTATGAGCCCCCGCCAAAATTGTACATGAAAGCGGGACAGAAGCCCGCCGTCGAGGGGGCGGGGCTTCTTCCTCAGCACTCACCAGCGCCATGTTTTTTCTCCACAGCACCGCTGAGAGGAAGCTCCCCAGTCTCTCCCCTGCAGTTACACGGTAGAAGAGGGTAAAAATAGAGGGGGGGCACATAATTAGGCGCAAAAATCAATATAAACAGCAGCTACTGGGTTAACATTAAGTTACTGTGTTATTCCTGGGTTAATAGCGCTGGGGTGTGTGCTGGCATACTCTCTCTCTGTCTCTCCAAAGGGCCTTATGGGGGAATTGTCTTCAGATGAGCATTCCCTGAGTGTGTGGTGTGTCGGTACGTGTGTGTCGACATGTCTGAGGTAAAAGGCTCCCCTATGGAGGAGATGGAGCAAATATGTGTGTGAGAGGGTGTCTCCGTCGACAACGCCGACACCTGTTTGGATATGTGTAATTAAGTGCTAAGGTGAATTTATTGCACAAAAGATTAGAGAACAGACAGGAAATCTACCCATGTCTGTCCCTATGTCGCAGAGACCTTTAGAGTCTCTCAATGCTCACTATCCAAAATAATAGACACTTATATCGACACGGAGTTTGACTCCAGTGTCGACTACGATAATGCAAAGTTACAGCCAAAATGGCAGAAAAGTATTCAATATATGATTATTGTAATAAAAGATGATTTGCATATCACTGATGACTCATCCGTCCCTGACACAAGGGTACACATGTTTAAGGGGAAGAAAGCTGAGGTAAAAAGCTGAGGTAAAAAGAGCGGGAATCTCCAGACAAGAGACTGCAGTTTCCCACAAAGAATTCTCAGGCAGTATCCTGTCCCCACTAGGGCCTGGATATGATGGGAATCTTCCCCTAGGGTGTCACGTTTGCCCAAAAGGTAGCCCTGACGTAACAGCTATTCTCAGGGATCCTGCAGATAGCGTGCACATTCTGGTACACTACTCAGACCGGCGATTGTGTCGGCATGGGTTTATAGCGCTGTGGCAGCGTGGACAGATACCTTATCAGCAGAGATTGAGACCCTAGTATGTATATAGATAGACATATGTATATATAGATATATATATATATATATTAAAGATGCTGTCTTAAGAGATATGTATATATAAAACATGCCCAAAGAGACATGAGTATACTGGGTCCTAGAGTCAAAGCTATCTCGATTTCTGCTTGACGTGTCCTGTAGAATATGCAATGGACAGATGATGCCGACTTAAGAGGCATATGGAAGGCTGAGGATTGTTTGGAGAAGAGTTCTCGGACCTGGTCTCCACAGCTATAGCTGGTAATTCTGATATTTTGCCTTATATTCCTGCACCGCCTAGGAAAGCACGACATTATCAAATGCAGCCTTTCAAATAAAGAAACAAGAAAGTCCGAGGTGCGTCCTTTCTTGCCAGAGGCGGGGGCAGAGGATAGAAGCTGCACAACACAGCTAGTTCCCAGGAACAGAAGTCCTCCCCGGCCTCTACAAAAATCCACCGCATGTCGCTGGGGCTCCACAGGCGGAGCTAGGCCCGGTGGGGGCATGCCTTCGTAAGTTCAGCCACAAGTGGGTTCACTCCCTGTTAGATCCCTGGGCAATAGATATTGTGTCTCAGGGATACGAGCTGGGCTTTGAGAAGATGCCCTCTCACCGACGGCCCTGCCGGCTTCCCCCCACGAGAGGGAAACAGTGTTAACTGCAATTCACAAATTGTATCTTCAACAGGTGGTGGTCAAGGTTCCCCTCCTTCAACAAGGAGGGGGTTATTATTCGACCATGTTGTAGTCCCGAAACCAGACGGTTCGGTCAGACCCATATTGAATTTAAAATCCCTGAACATATACCTGAAAAGGTTTAAGTTCAAGATGGAATCGCTAAGAGCGGTCATTGCAAGCCTGAAAGGGGGAGATTTTATGGTGACTCGGGACATAAAGGATGCATACCTTCATGTCCCCATTTATCCACCTCATCAGGCGTACCTCAGAATTGCGGTACGGGATTGTCATTACCAATTTCAGACGTTGCCGTTTGGTCTCTCCACGGCCTTGAGAATATTCACCAAGGTAATGGCGGAAATGATGGTGCTCCTGCGGAAGCAAGGTGTCACTATTATCACGTACTTGGACGATCTCCTCATAAAAGCGAGATCAAGAGAGCAGTTGCTGAACAGCGTATCACTTTCTCTGGAAGTGTAATGGCAACACGGCTGGATTCTATATATTCCAAAGTCGCAGTTGGTTCCTACAGCTCATCTGCCTCTCCTAGGCATGATCCTAGGCACAGACCAGAAAAGGATTTATCTCCCGATAGAGAGAGCTCAGGAGCTCGTGACACTGGTCAGGAATCTCTTAAAACCAAAACAGGTGTCAGTGCATCACTGCACGCGAGTCCTGGGAAGGAGGGTGGCATTATACGAGGCCATTCCCTTCGGCAGGTTCCATGCGAGGACCTTCCAATGGGACTTACTGGACAAGTGGTCCGGATCACATCTTCAGATTAATCACCCTATCCCCCAGGGCCAGGGTGTCTCTCCTGTGGTGGCTGCAGAGTGCTCACCTTCTCGAAGGTCGCAGATTCAGCATTTAGGACTGGGTCCTGGTTACCACGGATGCAAGCCTCCGAGGGTGGGGGGCAGTCACACAGGGAAGAAATTTCCAAGGGCGGTGGTCAAGGCAGGAGACTTGCCTTCACATCAATATCCTGGAACTAAGGGCCAAGTCAAGCGGAGACCCTGCTTCACGACCAACCGGTTCTGATTCAGTCAGACAATATCACCGCAGTGGCTCATGTAAACCGCCAAGGCGGCACAAGGAGCAGGGTGGCGATGGTAAAGGCCACCAGAATTCTTCGCTGGGCGGAGAATCACGTAAGCGCACTGTCAGCAGTGTTCATTCCGGGAGTGGACAACTGGGAAGCAGACTTCCTCAGTAGGCACGACCTCCACCCGGGAGAGTGGGGACTTCATCAAGAAGTCTTCATGCAGATTGCAAGTCGGTGGGAACTGTCACAGGTGGACATGATGGCATCCCGCCTCAACAAAAAGCTGCAGAAATATTGCGCCAGGTCAAGAGACCCTCAGGCGATAGCTGTGGACGAACTGGTGACACCGTGGGTGTTCCCGTTGGTCTATGTATTTCCTCCTCTTCCTCTCATACCCAAGGTGCTGAGAATCATAAGGAAAAGAGGAGTGAGAACAATACTCATTGTTCCGGATTGGCCAAGAAGGACTTGGTATCCAGATCTGCAAGAAATGCTCACAGAGGCCTCTGCCTCTAAGACAGGACTTGTGCAACAGGGGCCCTGTCTGTTCCTAGACTTACCGCGGCTGCGTTTGACGGCATGGCGGTTGAACGCCGGATCCTAGCAGAAAAAGGCATTCTGGATGAGGTCATTCCTACGCTGATAGAGGCTAGAAAGGATGTGACGGCTCAACATTATCACCGTATATGGCGAAAATATGTTGCTTGGTGTGAGGCCAGGAATGCCCCTACGGAGGAATTCCAGCTGGGCCGTTTCCTTCACTTCCTACAGTCGGGAGTGACTTTGGGCCTGAAATTGGGTTCCATTAAGGTCCAGATTTCGGCCCTATCCATTTTCTTTCAAAAAGAACTGGCTTCTCTTCCTGAAGTTCAGACGTTGTAAAGGGAGTGCTGCATATTCAGCCCCCTTTTGTGCCTGCAGTGGCACCTTGGGATCTTAACGTGGTGTTGAGTTTCCTGAAGTCACACTGGTTTGAGTCACTCAAAACCGTGGAGTTAAAATTTCTCACGTGGAAGGTGGTCATGCTATTAGCCTTGGCTTCAGCTAGGCATGTGTCAGAATTGGCGGCTTTGTCACATAAAAGCCCCTATCTGGTTTTCCATATGGACAGGGCAGAATTGCGGACCCGTCCACAATTTCTGCCAAAAGTGGTGTCATCTTTTCATATGAACCTACCTATTGTGGTGCCTGTGGGTACTCGTGACTTGGAGGATTCCGAGTTGCTGGATGTGGTCAGGGCTTTGAAGGTTTATGTAGCCAGAACGGCTAGAGTCAGGAAAACTGAGTCGCTGTTTATCCTGTATGCATCCAACAAGCTGGGTGTTCCTGCTTCAAAGCAAACTATTGCTCGCTGGATCTGTAACACGATTCAGCAGGCTCATTCTGCGGCTGGTTTGCCGCTTCCAAAATCAGTAAAAGCCCACTCCACAAGGAAGGTGGGCTCTTCTTGGGCAGCTGCCCGAGGGGTCTCGGCATTACAGCTTTGCTGAGCAGCTACTTGGTCAGGTTCAAACACACTTGCAAAGTTTTACAAGTTTGATACCCTGGCTGAGGAGGACCTTGTGTTTGCTCATTCGGTGCTGCAGAGTCATCCGCACTCTCCCGCCCGTTTGGGAGCTTTGGTATAATCCCCATGGTCCTTACGGAGTCCCCAGCATCCACTAGGACGCTAGAGAAAATAAGATTTTACTTACCGGTAAATCTATTTCTCGTAGTCCGTAGTGGATGCTGGGCGCCCGTCCCAAGTGCGGACTTCTTCTGCAATACTTGTATATAGTAATTGCTTAAATAAGGGTTATGTTGTGGTTGCATCAGGGTTGATCTGATGCTCCGTTGTTGTTCATACTGTTAACTGGGTAAGTTTATCACAAGTTATACGGTGTGATTGGTGTGACTGGTATGTGTCTTGCCCTGGATTCCAAAATCCTTTCCTTGTACTGTCAGCTCTTCCGGGCACAGTTTCTCTAACTGAGGTCTGGAGGAGGGACATAGAGGGAGGAGCCAGAGCACACCAGTATCCAAATTCTTTCTTAAAGTGCCCTGTCTCCTGCGGAGCCCGTCTATTCCACATGGTCCTTACGGAGTCCCCAGCATCCACTACGGACTACGAGAAATAGATTTACCGGTAAGTAAAATCTTATTTTTCTTACTATGTGCAGAGGGAGTTTTTTTAAACACAAGACACAAACAAAGCAAGACACAAGACACAAACAAATATCCTTTTTATCTATTTTCTTTTTACATAATACTTCACTAAACTGCTACAGTTCAATGGCTAGTGACACCTAACACGATGTACATACTAAAAAATATTTTCTTTTAGAAAGGGAAGAATATACTGAAAATCTGTTTGCTCATATTAGCCAATTGGGCTTTTTATTTTGTTTTATTTAAATTGTCACAATTTGCAGTGAAGAATGAGCCCAAAGCACATGTCAACTCCATGGTGCCCTGAGATAGGTGCATAAAAATATGGTAACTACATATGCTGCAGTAACAAAGTTCGAATCAAATTAACTTGATCATTATTGGAAATGTTTATAAATACAGTCAGAAGAGAAGTGCTGCAGGACTCATCATCTGAACACATCAACAGTCACAGGTTTCCCTGGAATTTATCAGGAACATTGGTATGTCGAGTGGCCAAATTGAATATTGATCCTGTTATGGACAGAAGGATGGATAATGTATAGCCACCTTAATATGCCACTGTTTCTACAACTTTTAACATTCCATTTCTCTTATTAATTTTACCTAAGTGTGTGCTACAGAGCATAAAGGTCTTTATTAGAATTTGATTAAAGTCCATATTTGAAGTGCAAAAAACTATGTATGTATGTATGTATGTATGTATGTATGTATGTGTAGTACACTCTAGACAGGCAGGTTGGATTTGTGCAAGCTCAACTAATTTATTGTAAAGGTATGCACACCGAAGTGTACAAAGTAGGTCACATTTCCAGATTTGCCTGTTAAGAGGCATCACATTTGTGTTGTATTAAACAATGGTGCAATAATACAGATGGTGATGACCTTAAAAAAATTATACATGAATAGAATAAACCTAGTATGCCCCACACAAGACTTAATATGGGCAGCTTATGCTGGATATTGCTAATATAGGGAAACAAACAGCGTGGAAGTCACACTATAACAGAGAGACATCTAGATTGGGCTCCCCCTGGTCACAGTAGCAACAGCTCCGTCTGGTCAGCAAGATACTATATGCCCTATATGAATCAGTCCCAGGAAGAAATGTGGATTTACAGCATGGCAGAAAATCATTCCCATTGGGCTCGGCCCGACTTCCCGGTGGTGGTAGAGGTCTGTGTAATAAGATACAATACTAATTACATTATTAATTTAGTGTGAGGGCTACAAATCCCAGTAAGCCCTAATATCCATTAACTGGTTGAGTAAGTTGGTGTTTGGAGAACTACAAGCAACAGTGTTTCTTGGCAGCCAGGGCCTGTTTGAACATGCACTTCCATACAGTAACCTAATAGTCCATAAATACACACCAGTGAAAACTTAATTGTTAGAAATTAACATTTGACATTTTTCTGGTACTCCTAAATTCCTAGTGATCCTCATATTTTCCATGCTGAAAGAAGCCAAGGGTTAAACAAAAAATATAAAGCCCTGATGTACAACATTGAAATTGTTTATGGCAAAGTAGCAAAAGATTTGTCCATCTGGACTGAAGCATGAGAAAACCAATCTTGAAAGCCAATATAAAAAGAAAGTTTAAAACTAACTGAAGACGACAATTCATGATGATAATAATAATAATAATAATAATAATAATAATAAAAACAACAATAAGCTTAGTTTAGGAACTTGCTATGAAAATGTTACAAGTGTCTGAACGTTTTACTATAGTTCTAAATCCACATTCATTAACTGAAATTAAATCTAAATGGTGTTTCAATCCGGCAGTCATGATGCCGCCTGTCATGTGACCGATGTCAGAATCCCGACACCACTCTGAATCCTGGTACCAGAACACTGACCACCATTATCCCGAAGGTAAGTATCGGGGTCACTGTTAGGGTTAGGGCCTGAGGGGGGAGTCAGCCGTAGCCTTCAACCCCCAAGTCTTAGCCCTAGCTGCCACCCCCACTGTCTTAGCCCTAGTCACCACCCCAGGTGGGATAGGATTAGAGTAGGGGACAGGGGAGGGGTAAAATAATGACCCTTTCCCCATTTGGCATTCTCAATGTTGGGATGCCAGTGTCGGTCATGTGACTGATAGCATCCCAACAGCTGGGATTCCATACCCAACACATTTCAATATATACTGTAAGTTAAAAGGTTTTCTTAATGAAAATAATAGATATTCTCTAACGTCCTAGTGGATGCTGGGGACTTCGTAAGGACCATGGGGAATAGACGGGTAGGAGACAGGGCACTTTAAGAAAGAATTAGGAATACTGGTGTGCACTGGCTCCTCCCTCTATGTCCCTCCTCCAGACCTCAGTTTGAATCTGTGCCCGGACGAGCTGGGTGCACCTTAGTGAGCTCTCCTGAGCTTGCTAAATAGAAAGTATTTTGTTAGGATTTTTTATTTTCAGAGAGATCTGCTGGCAACAGACTCTCTGCTACGTGGGACTGAGGGGAGAGAAGCAGCCCTACTAACTGCGGATAGGTCATGCTTCTTAGGCTACCGGACACCATTAGCTCCAGAGGTTTCGAACACAGGAACGCACCCTTGATCGTCCGATCCTGGAGCCGCGCCGCCGTCCCCCTCGCAGAGCCAGAAGCCGGCGTGATAAGCAAAAAGACGTCAAAAGCGGCGGCAGAAGACTCCAGTCTTCATATGAGGTAGCGCACAGCACTGCAGCTGTGCGCCATTGCTCCCACATTAAACCCACACACTCCGGTCACTGTAGGGTGCAGGGCGCAGGGGGGGGCGCCCTGGGCAGCAATTGAGAACCTCTTGGCAAAAAGCAGCATATATACAGTTGGGCACTGTATATATGCATGAGCCTCCGCCATTATTTTACACAAAATCGCGGGACAGAAGCCCGCCGCTGAGGGGGTGGGGCTTCTTTCTCAGCACTCACCAGCGCTATTTTCTCTCCACAGCTCCGCTGAGAGGAAGCTCCCCAGGCTCTCCCCTGCAGATTCACGGTAAAAAGAGAGTAAAAAGAGAGGGGGGGCACATAAATTTAGCGCAAAATCAATATATACAGCAGCTACTGGGTAAACACTAAGTTACTGTGTAATTCCTGGGTCATATAGCGCTGGGGTGTGTGCTGGCATACTCTCTCTCTGTCTCTCCAAAAGGCCTTGTGGGGGTTCTGTCCTCAAATAGAGCATCCCCTGTGTGTGTGGTGTGTCGGTACGCTTGTGTCGACATGTTTGACGAGGAAGGCTATGTGGAAGCAGAGCAGGTACAAATGAATGTGGGATCGCCGCCGACGGCGCCGACACCCGATTGGATGGATATGTGGAAGGTTTTAAATGATAATGTTACTTCCTTGCATAAAAGGTTGGATAAAGCTGAAGCCTTGGGACAGTCAGGGTCTCAACCCATGCCTGATCCTACAGCGCAGAGGCCGTCAGGGTCTCAGAAGCGCCCACTATCCCAAATTGTTGACACAGATATCGACACGGATTCTGACTCCAGTGTCGATGGCGATGATGCAAAGTTGCAGCCTAAAATGGCTAAAGCCATCCGCTACATGATTATAGCAATGAAGGATGTATTGCACATCTCAGAGGAAAACCCAGTCCCTGACAAGAGGGTTTATATGTTTAGGGAAAAAAGGCATGAGGTGACCTTTCCCCCTTCACATGAGTTAAATGAGTTATGTGAAAAAACTTGGGATAGGTAGAAAAATGCAGATTTCCAAACGGTTGCTTATGGCGTATCCTTTTCCGCCAGCGGACAGGTTACGCTGGGAATCCTCCCCTAGGGTAAACAAAGCTTTGACACGCTTATCTAAGAAGGTAGCCCTGCCGTCACAGGATACGGCCACCCTAAAAGATCCTGCGGATAGAAAGCAAGAAGGTATCCTGAAGTCCGTTTATACACATTCAGGTACCATACTAAGGCCGGCAATTGCGTCGGCCTGGATGTGTAGTGCTGTAGCAGCATGGACAGATACTTTATCTGAGGAACTTGATACCTTGGACAAGGATACTATATTACTGACCCTGGGGCATATAAAAGACGCTGTCCTATATATGAGAGATGCCCAGAGAGACATTAGCCTACTGGGCTCTAGAATAAATGCAATGTCGATTTCTGCCAGAAGGGTCCTGTGGACTCGGCAATGGACAGGTGATGCCGACTCAAAAAGGCACATGGAGGTTTTACCTTATAAGGGTGAGGAATTGTTTGGGGACGGTCTCTCGGACCTAGTTTCCACAGCTACAGCTGGGAAGTCAAATTTTTTGCCATATATCCCCTCACAGCCTAAGAAAGCACCATATTACCAAATGCAGTCCTTTCGTTCACAAAGAGGCAAGAAAGTCCGAGGTGCGTCCTTTCTTGCCAGAGGCAGGGGTAGAGGAAAGAAGCTGCACAATACAGCTAGTTCCCAGGAACAGAAGTCCTCCCCGGCTTCCACTAAATCCACTGCATGACGCTGGGGCTCCACAGGTGGAGCCAGGATCGGTGGGGGCGCGTCTCCGACATTTCAGCCACCAGTGGGTTTGCTCACGGGTGGATCCCTGGGCTATACAGATTGTGTCTCAGGGATACAACCTGGAATTCGAAGTGATGCCCCGCACCGTTACCTCAAATCGGCCCTGCCAGCTTCCCCCAGAGAGAGGGAAATAGTGTTAGCGGCAATTCACAAATTATATCTCCAGCAGGTGGTGGTAAGGGTTCCCCTCCTTCAACAGGGAAGGGGTTACTATTCCACAATGTTTGTGGTTACGAAACCGGACGGTTCGGTCAGACCCATATTGAATTTAAAATCCCTGAACATTTACCTGAAAAGGTTCAAGTTCAAGATGGAATCGCTCAGAGCGGTCATTGCAAGCCTGGAAGAGGGGGATTTTATGGTGTCTCTGGACATAAAGGATGCTTACCTGCATGTCCCCATTTATCCACCTCATCAGGAGTACGTCAGATTTGTGGTACAGGACTGTCATTACGAATTCCAGACGTTGCCGTTTGGTCTGTCCATGGCACCGAGAATATTTACCAAGGTAATGGCAGAAATGATGGTGCTCCTGCAAAAGCAAGGAGTCACAATTATCCCATACTTGGACGATCTCCTCATAAAGGCGAGGTCCAGAGAGCAGTTGCTGATCAGCGTAGCACACTCTTGGGAAGTGTTGCAACAGCACGGCTGGATTCTGAATATTCCAAAGTCGCAGCTGATTCCTACGACGCGTCTGCCCTTCCTGGGCATGATTCTGGACACAGACCAGAAGAAGGTTTTTCTCCCGGCAGAGAAGGCACAGGAGCTCGTGACTCTGGTCAGAGACCTCTTAAAACCAAAACAGGTGTCGGTGCATCAATGCACGCGAGTCCTGGGAAAGATGGTGGCGTCATACGAAGCCATTCCCTTCGGCAGGTTCCATGCGAGGACCTTTCAGTGGGATCTGTTGGACAAGTGGTCCGGATCGCATCTTCAGATGCAGCAGCTGATCACCCTATCCCCCAGGGCCAGGGTGTCTCTTCTGTGGTGGCTGCAGAGTGCTCACCTTCTCGAGGGTCGCAGGTTCGGCATTCAGGACTGGGTCCTGGTGACCACGGATGCAAGCCTCCGAGGGTGGGGGGCAGTCACACAGGGAAGAAATTTCCAGGGTCTGTGGTCAAGTCAGGAGACTTGTCTGCACATCAATATCCTGGAACTAAGGGCCATATACAACGCCCTAAGTCAAGCGGAGCCTCTGCTTCGCAACCAACCGGTGCTGATTCAGTCAGACAACATCACCGCAGTGGCTCATGTAAACCGCCAAGGCGGCACAAGGAGCAGGGTGGCGATGGCGGAATCCACCAGAATTCTTCGCTGGGCGGAGTATCACGTAAAAGCACTGTCAGCAGTGTTCATTCCGGGAGTGGACAACTGGGAAGCAGACTTCCTCAGCAGGCACGACCTCCACCCGGGAGAGTGGGGACTTCATCAAGAAGTCTTCACACAGATTACAAGTCATTGGGAACTGCCACAGGTGGACATGATGGCATCCCGCCTCAACAAAAAGCTACAAATGTATTGCACCAGGTCAAGAGACCCTCAGGCGATAGCTGTGGACACACTAGTGACACCGTGTTTCCTCCTCTTCCTCTCATACCCAAGGTGCTGAGAATCGTAAGAAAAAGAGGAGTGAGAACAATACTCATTGTTCCGGATTGGCCAAGAAGAACTTGGTATCCGGAACTGCAAGAAATGCTCACAGAGGACCCATGGCCTCTGCCTCTCAGACAGGATCTGTTGCAACAGGGGCCCTGTCTGTTCCAAGACTTACCGCAGCTGCGTTTGACGGCATGACGGTTGAACGCCGGATCCTAGCAGAAAAAAGGTATTCCGGATGAGGTTATTCCTACGCTAATAAAGGCTAGGAAGGACGTGACGGCTAAACATTATCACCGTATATGGCGAATATATGTTGCTTGGTGTGAGGCCAGGAATGCCCCTATGGAGGAATTCCAGCTGGGCCGTTTCCTTCACTTCCTACAGTCGGGAGTGACTTTGGGCTTAAAATTGGGGTCCATTAAGGTCCAGATTTCGGCCCTATCCATTTTCTTTCAAAAGGAACTGGCTTCTCTTCCTGAAGTTCAGACGTTTGTAAAGGGAGTGCTGCATATTCAGCCCCCTTTTGTGCCACCAGTGGCACCTTGGGATCTTAACGTGGTGTTGAGTTTCCTGAAATCACACTGGTTTGAGCCACTTAAAACCATGGGGTTAAAATATCTCAAGTGGAAGGTGGTCATGCTATTGGCCTTAGCTTCGGCTAGGCGTGTGTCAGAATTGGCGGCTTTGTCACATAAAAGCCCCTATCTGGTTTTCCATATGTACAGGGCAGAATTACGGACTCGTCCGCAATTTCTGCCAAAAGTGGTGTCATCTTTTCATTTGAACCAACCTATTGTGGTGCCTGCGGCTACTCGTGACTTGGAGGATGCCAAGTTACTAGATGTAGTCAGGGCTTTGAAGGTTTATGTAGCCAGAACGGCTGGAGTCGGGAAAACTGAGTCGCTGTTTATCCTGTATGCATCCAACAAGCTGGGTGTTCCTGCTTCAAAGCAAACTATTGCTCGCTGGATCTGTAACACGATTCAGCAGGCTCATTCTGCGGCTGGATTGCCGCCTCCAAAATCAGTAAAAGCCCATTCCACAAGGAAGGTGGGCTCTTCTTGGGCGGCTGCCCGAGGGGTCTCGGCATTACAGCTTTGCCGAGCAGCTACTTGGTCGGGTTCAAACGCTTTTGCAAAGTTCTACAAGTTTGATACCCTGGCTGAGGAGGACCTTGTGTTTGCTCATTCGGTGCTGCAGAGTCATCCGCACTCTCCCGCCCGTTTGGGAGCTTTGGTATAATCCCCATGGTCCTTACGGAGTCCCCAGCATCCACTAAGACGTTAGAGAAAATAAGATTTTACTTACCGGTAAATCTATTTCTCGTAGTCCGTAGTGGATGCTGGGCGCCCGTCCAGAGTGCGGACTTCTTCTGCAATACTTGTATATAGTTATTGCTTAAATAAGGGTTATGTTATGGTTGCATCAGGGTTATCTGATGCTCTGTTGTTGTTCATACTGTTAACTGGGTAAGTTTATCACGAGTTATACGGTGTGATTGGTGTGGCTGGTATGAGTCTTACCCTGGATTCCAAAATCCTTTCCTTGTACTGTCAGCTCTTCCGGGCACAGTTTCCTTAACTGAGGTCTGGAGGAGGGACATAGAGGGAGGAGCCAGTGCACACCAGTATTCCTAATTCTTTCTTAAAGTGCCCTGTCTCCTGCGGAGCCCGTCTATTCCCCATGGTCCTTACAGAGTCCCCAGCATCCACTACGGACTACGAGAAATAGATTTACCGGTAAGTAAAATCTTATTTTATTCCTTAATTATGAGAAGTACCTGCCATACCAAAATGTGAATAATCCAGCTACAGTATTTTATTTTCTGTAAGGCTAGAAAAAACATTTATCATATTGTATATAATTGGAAATGTTACAATGTTTTTTTTTTTTTTTTTTTAAAGGGCACATGGAATGTATGTTTTGGTTGAATGGCCTCTTTCAGGTGTAATGATGTCCTCAGACAGACATGATAGAGTAACTACTGTAGGTAGTTACACAGTTCCAGATATATTAAGTGCAGAGCTGTGTGTTCTACCAATTGTCATTTTAGTCAATGACCAATAAAATAGGTGGTAGTTTGTGTTTCTCCAAAAGTATGTTTGTGTCCCTAAATATCCAAGTATCTCTTCTGATGACATAAAAAATTCCAGATAGCTAATATGGAAGGTATAACCTATTTATCACTCTTCTCGTGAGAAACTTGGGACTGCACAGTTCTTGATAATTGTTTGTATATTTTGAATCACTGTGGATAAGGAAATGTACGTGTTACTGTTTTATTGTATATTTAAGCTATATAAATTACCACTCATGAATTATCACACAAATATATAGTACTGACAATTTTATGTCAATCTGTGTTTATGACTTATACAAAGACTAAAAAACATTGAACACCTTTTTGTTATAGATATGCAGCTACTAACTATAGCCTAAAGTGTAAAACAGAACTTAGATGTCTTACAATGGTTGAGATACAGTAGCTGCTAAGGTCACACTTTTTAGGTTTATGTGTGAAAAAATATTAAAGTGTTTGCAATAAGTATGCATACAATTAAAAACAGACCTGTAGAAATGTATTGCACTATTGAATATTTATTATAAACTCCGAAATGTGAATAAATTTATTCCAATTTTTTGCAGCTATTTTCATAGATAATATTTATTGTTCCAGGTTAGAATGTTTCCCTATAGCTTAATGTGAACCAACATGTAGTACAGGAGAAGGCCAACTAGTGTTCCCTAGTCTGTTTTTGAACAATATTTCCCAGCATGCATTGTCAGCTAGCTGCAATGCAAAACAGCCACAGGTTGACAAACTCTAATTTGGAACAACCAGAACATTTTTTTTACCTCAGTGTTGGCATTATAGACTCTGTTATGTTTTCTATGTTGCATGTTTCCTCTGCCTTTTTCTATTTCAGAGGGTAATTATCTATATTTTGCCAAGGAAATTACAATGTTTCTGGCGGCATTAAATGTGAGGAACTTTTTATTGCATTGCTGTGGTCCATTTTAATTGTTGCTAGGCCACAATGTACTGTATGATATATGAGCAAGTGATGAAAGAAGCTAAAACCTACACTGCATATACAATATTACAGGTGTTTACCATATTAATGCTGCCATTTATTTATCATGTCAATGAATGTAAATTATTTGCATTGATGACACAATAAAAATTGTAAATGTTTTCTATTTGGTTTATCGCTTTTCTGGGGAGATTCTTATGAGCTACAATATTTTTCCGTGTAATGTGCTTTTTAATGGATCCTTTACACAAGTGCTTATTTTAGATAAAGTCAGAAAGGAGCATTACACTTCAATCTCACAATTATGGCTGATGTAATATACGTGGCACATCTACCCCACACTTGCCTGCTATCCTACTCCAGAAGCCTCACAATAACGGGATTCACGTCATCAGGACATGCCTCTGCTGTGGGTGGATGTGATGATGTGTCATAAAGGCTCGCCCCTTACTGCCTGTGGATGCGAAACGCCACACCACTGCATGGATGGACTCATATATAGTATCTAAAGGTCATGTGTTCTAACCTGTTTTTAATTGCAACTGAAAACATCAAGAAGGAAAAAAAATAACTCACTGTAATGGTGTGTATACACGGTGAGATCCTTGCTATGACCGATTTTCACTTTGCGATTTCCCCTGAACTCCCCTGAGCCCAGCACCACCGATTTTGACTAACTTTTCTTGAGATATGGACTATGTGTGTTTACGATTTCGCTTATGTGAGATTTTGTCTTATGTGAGATGTAATTGACATGTGAGATGAACTAGATAGTACACCGATCTAGCAAGGATTGACTTGCCTGCACAGTCTATCTTTTCTTGTGATACCGATCTGGCGGGACCGCGCATCGGGATCGAATCGGAATCGCAAGTGGCATAACACCTTGCGATTTGCACTAACTTTTCTTGCGATTTTGACAATATAGTCAAAATCGAAAGAAAAAATCTCACCGTGTGTACACACCATAAGAGTTTAGGGGTCTATTCATGAAGCAGTGAAAAGTGTGGAGAAGTGAGCCAGTGGAGAAGTTGCTCATGGCAACCAATCAGCATTGAAGTAGCATTTATAATTAGCATACTATACAATTGTACGGAGCAGCTGATTGGTTGCCATGGGCAACTACTCCACAGGCTCATTTCTCCACTCTATTCACTGCTTCATGAATAGCCATAGGGGTCTATTCAATTCTAGTTGGAACTGCCGTCTAGTCGGAAAGATGGCAGTTTCCGACTTTTTAAGGTCAAATCAGGATTCAACCTATTCAATGGGGCTGCCGTTTTTCCGACTTGTCAGAAAACACGTGGATCCGAGATTAGCCGTGGATCCACATGTTTTGTCGCATTTGCAGCCAAATCTGACAGGTTTTTGGTCCGTTTTCGACAATGTCAATCTGACTTTTAAAAAAGTCGGATTGACATTGTCGGAAATGGCCAAAACCTGCCGGATTTGGCCTCAAATTGAATACTGAACTGTCGGATCCTTTCCATCGAATAGACCCCATTTGAATAGACCCCATAGTGTATTTGTGCATTTAAAACTAATAAATGGACAATATACTATATGTAAGCTCATTTTTATATTCTTAATCTTGGATGCTGCCGTGGTGCTTTATATCAATGTGGTCAATACTGTGTAGTACATGCCAATAAATCATATTTCAGAAAATCCAAAATACTTCACTTTTATAATTGATTGCATTTGTAAAAGCCTTGACTACAAGCAGACAAGAGGAATATTCCCTTTCCTATGTTTCCATTTATTTCTGTTTAGTCAGAGGAGAGATTCTAATTTTGTCAAATCACCTTTCAGACAGGTTTACAATATTCCACAACATGAGTGATGCAGAGCATATGTTCTGTATCTGGGAAATATCTAATAAATCACATTGACATATTGCATTCTTCACTATTAGATGTAATAGACCCACATGGCCTATTTTGCTTTCTCTCCCTGCTGTATGCAAACCCACATCAATTACCACATTGTCTTTTTGCAGTTGTGTTTTCAGAACAACTGTCTGATCCAGCTAATGCAGGGGCAGGCATACCACCCCCTCAATCTCCAAATATTCAGGTACTGTTCAACAGACTGTGCTAGAGAGTGTATACATCCAATAATGCAATCCAGAGCAAGAAGCATAGCACAATGTAAAATTCTGTATCGAGACACCCAATTTGACAGGTAAGTGTATTAATTTTTACTGGTCAAGATCGTCACTTCTGCTGGGGCGCAAAAATGTCTACTGTCTACAGGAGTAAATGGGATGGGGGAACTTGTGAGGTGCATGAATGTGATTCTACATGAAACATCAGATATTTTTTGGGAATAAGAAAAGAAAAATGGAAACTAGCAATTGCATACAGCAGAGGTGGATCTTCAGCATTAGAAATGTAGGAACAAAAAAAAGAACATTGTGGACACACTGCAGCCTTTCTGGGGCAAATGCCGAATTTCAACAGGGGGTTTCTAAATGCTTGCCTTACTGCAGGTCAAAGTAAAGTAAAACTGCAGCAATTATACTAAAACTGACATTTTTTTGTAGTTACAGTAAATTGTTTCATATACATATGTCCCAAAGTGTTTCTTATTCACACAGACTTATCTAGTGATATTAGTAGCAGAGCCAGCAGAACCTGCTAAGCAAGGTTATGCATTGCAGGGAGGCGCCGGCCAGGAGAGGCACTCTCCCCGCTACCCTGCTGCTGGTTCCACCATTACTGCCGATGTGCTTGTCAAACTGACAGGCAGCGGTGCGGACAATGTGAACAGCGGCACCTGCTGGTTACTCATAGCAGGTCTGGCTGGCTGTTTCCCCAGCGTCTGACCTGCTGGGTGGAATTCAGCGTTGGGGCCTGCCATGCAGTACTTAGCAAGCTGCTGCTGCAGGGTTTCCAGAGGCGAAGCCCCGAGCAGCATTAAAGAAGACCGGAAAGGGGTAGGAGACTTACAGTTCGCCATCTGTGGAGGCTCCATAGCGGGATGTTGTAACTACCATGGCCTGGACTCTGCTGGAGTTTAGGCTGCATGTGAGAGAGGATGTGTTGTGCAAAGCGGGCTCACCTAAGCAGCTCACAGCCTGCCACGAGAGAGTGAGCTAAAGTACCAGGACTTCAGGCTGAAGGTGGACTCAAGATAGCAGAAGCCAGAAGGTAATGTAGTGTAACCCTAATCCTAACCCCCCACCCACAGCCTAACCCCAACTCCCCCAAAGGCCTAACTCTAAACCAGCCACCCCCCACAGCCTAACCCACCCTCCCCACAGCCTAATCCTCCCTTTCTGCAGCCTGACCTAACCTTCCCCTCCTGCAGCCTGACTCTAACCTCCCCCTCCTGCAGCCTGACTCTAACTTCCCTCTCTTACAGCCTGACTCTAACCTCCCACTCCTGCACCCTGACTCTAACCTCCCCCTCCTGCAGCTTGACCCTAACATCCCCCTCCTGCAGCCTGACCCTAACCTCCCCCTCCAGCTGCCTGACCCTAACTTCCCGCAGCCTAACCCTCCCCTCCCACAGCTTATCGCTCCCCTCCTGCAGCCTAACCCTCCCACAGCCTAACCCTCCCTCCCCTTAGCCTAACCCTAACCCTCCCCTCCCACAGCCTAACCCAGCCACCCCGCGCAGGCTAACCCTAAACCACCCTCCCCACAGCCCAATCCTCTGTTTCTGCAGCCTGACCCTAACCTCTCCCTCCTGCAGCCTGACTCTATCCTCCCCCTCCTGCAGCCTGACCCTAATCTCCCCCTCCTGCATCCTGACCCTAACCTTGCCCTCCCGCAGCCTGACCCTAACCTCCCTCAGCCTAACCCTCCCCTCCCGCAGCCTAAACCTAACCTTCCCCTCCTGCATTCTAACCCTTTCCCGCAGGCTAACCCTAAACCACTCTCCCCGCAGCCCAATCCTCTGTTTCTGCAGCCTGACCCTAACCTCTCCCTCCTGCAGCCTGACTCTAACCTCCCCCTCCTGCAGCCTGACCCTAACCTGCCCCTCCTGCATCCTGACCCGAACCTCGCCCTCCCGCAGCCTGACCCTAACCTCCCTCAGCCTAACCCTCCCCTCCCGCAGCCTAAACCTAACCTTCCCCTCCTGCATTCTAACCCTTTCCTCCCACAGCCTAACCCTCCCCCTTCCCCCAACAGCCTAACCCTCCTCGGCATACTTACGTTCAGGATTTTGGTGCCTGCATTCTGACAGGTATCAGGATTCTGGCACTGGTCTCCTGATGGCCGGCATCCATACGTTGGGATGCCAACTACATCCTGCTGATGTGATGTTTGTCCTTACTACTACCCCAACCAGTACCTACCACTATTATGATCACATAGATTACAGATTATTTCTGTTGAGGTGTGCAGTGGGGGTGAGTGTTTTTTTATGAATGGAAGCCTGTCTGATCCCAGAATTGGCTTAAGCTTTTTTTTTTAACTTGCAGGCTGCCAGCTATTAAATAGTTCTGGGTATGGACAAAAAAATGAGCAATTATTTAAAATTGCAAATACAGTATTTGGTGCTTGTGTTGCATCTTCTTTTTCTTTCTTTCCTTACATAATAAGTACACTTCTTGAATTTGGGATGGGATTGCAATGCCGGTGGACGGTATGCCAGTGGGTCAGAATACCGATGGGTCAGAATACTGACTGCGGCATCCCGTTGATCATAATCCTGACAGGGGAAAGTAAGTATACTTACCTTCCCCTAATGGCTCCCTAACCCTTCCTTGCATCAGCCTAACCCTCCCACTGCCACAGTCTAACCCTAACCCTCCCCATGGTGCCTAAACCTAAGCTATGGTCACAGTCTTAGGTTTACTGAAATGCTTTGATTCCAGTGTGTTTCTGGAAATGCAGAGTAAGCTTGTTTGAGCTGGCAAAATGCCACATGAAACCTTCCCAAGTACACTGATAACCAATGCAGAAACATTAACATAGAGCCACAAACACAACTGCAGCAAAAGATGCAAGTCAGGCCATGATTGCCTCTGATTTATAGGGAGTATACCACCACCCCCAGACCCAATCCTCTTAACAGACCCATCCATTTTATGGCTGATTACAGAAATGTTTACATAACCAGTGTAACCCATTCACTGGCACCCGCTACAGTGGGCATAATGTGTATAAGGTACACTACTACCTGTTGGCATTATGTGTATAAGCGGAACTACTACTGTGGGCATTATGTATATAAGCGGCACTACTACTGTGGACATTATGTGTATACGCGGCACTAGCACCGGCCCTGATTAGTAGGATATATAAAAAGGTAACAAAAAATAAATAAATCACACTATAAAATTAATTTTACCTCCAGTGGAGTTACATGCATTCCAACAAACAGTGTCTGTTTCGGGTACATTAAAGACTACAGTCAGTATGTGGTCAATGCTGCTGTCTTGAATGCAACTCAAATGCTATGGTTTAAAGTTTTCAGATTTACCTACTGTGTTTCAGATAGTAAAACAAATAATGTAAACTTACAAATATACAATCACAGCCAATATTACCCATACATGCTTTGTGGTATACAGCCACTCTGCATCATAAAAGCAACGTATCGTGTGGAAGGGCTACTGACAAGACAGGAGAACACACAACCAGGATTGGGACATGGATTCACTGACAGAACAAACAGAAACAAAAGCAGGACTGAGGGACAGCCACACTGACATTGCTAGAAGCAGACTCACAGGTGAGACATACATACTGACAGGTCAGATAGACACACTGACAGTGCTCACCCATTTTCTCCTGTGGATTATGAATTTACAACCTTTACTCATCCTTGAGCTGTATTCATAAGATGAAACACTCAACATACAATTGTGGTTATGGCTAAATCCAAGTTAGCAAAAGGACCTCTGACATCATCAGGGGGAGAAGCAAAGCTAGAACATGATACCCAAAATGTACCCTCGCGTGCTCGCTTTGCTCGATATGCTTCGGTCTCTGTGGCTCGCTCTGCTTCGCTCCAGGTTACTAAAGGGAGTAGTTGTTGACGTAGATAGTGAAAGTACTATCCCCCCCAGCCTTGTTCCTCCCCCTGACATCAGAGGTTCTTTACCCAAATGGTTCTAGCATCTACAATACAAATATTCTATTCTATTGCTTCCTGAACTAGTCCCACCCCTCCCCTCTGTTGACAGCTTCCTGCAGTTCTGGAAGCCCCTGCATGTTGGAAAGTATAACATGATTTTCAGCACCATGCTAGATTTCTGGGCAAAAGGAATCCCCACTTAGGGTAACCTTGGCCACTTTGAAGAGCACCTTGATTAACCTTTGAAGAGCAGTCTGAAGTATCTGGTGGCTGAGGATTGACTTTACTGTTCCTGTCATCATAGAGTCACTGTTTTTAAACAGACTTCAATTTCTTTGTCAGCACATGCTAAAAACAGATATATAAGCCACCTTATTCTATTAAAACCAAACAATAATATTTCCCTAAGATATTTTTATCAATGTAAAAACGCAATGTAAAAAGCAAAGAATAGTAGAGTAATTCACAAAGTGCAAGGAAAGTGCTAATTTTACAAATCTGCATTTTAGTTTCTGCTAAAGAAAAAGATAGTCTTTCTATAAAGGACGTACAGTAAACCTTCCTGATCCAAATTGGTGGTTGTAATACAGTATATTGCAATGAAAAAGAAGTTGGTGATTAATAGCGTGCGCCTATAGCTGCCCTTGTCCCCAAGGTAAAAGAGTGTCACCCACACTTTTGCACATACAAGACAGGAAAAGGTTACCAATGGTGTCTGGGGCGCTAGATTCACTGGTCATGCCTAGCAGGATTGTAAGCTGAACACGCGATTCTTAAAGAAAATAAAAAGTATACATAGTACAATACTGTATAACAGATTTCTATTGTTATTGACACAATCGAATTGGACTCGTACCAAAAGATGAATAAATAGTGCTTTTGATATGAAGTCAATCACTGTGATGACCGATCCCCCATATGTTGTTCACACTTCACCCAGATAGTCCGGAACCTCCCCGGTATCTCAAAATGGATGTATATGTGGAAAAAGAAGCTCCATATAGTGTGATAACGTAACACAAATATATCAAATGGAATGGATATTAGGGAGACTCTTACCATCCAGTGGAAGTTTTAAGGCACAAAGGGGGTCTCTTGAATGTGAAACAATGGACACCTTCAATGGCCTGAAATCCTCATCATCCTAAGGATCACCGTTTATTTAAAACACAAATAAAACCATAAAAAAGGGGCTGGTAATGGACTCTCACCATACAAAAGATGTTTCAAAGGCAAGTTTAACAGAAGATGGCCAGGCGTCCCCAGGAATCGTCATCAAACAAGCAGGTAAGTCGTTCCAGTCACCGCCCAGTACCTCCACCAACGCGTTTCGATAACTAGCTGTTATCTTTCTCAAGGTGTAGGAGGCAACTGTAAGGTGAGTGGTATTTATACCAAACAATCCTAGTGCAATGTAAAACCTAATGCCAGACATAGATCAACTACTTTTCTAAAGGTCCTATTTCTAACAATGGAAAAATACTAGTTCTTTATTTCCGGCGGATAAAGAATACAGAAACAGCCCACCTTCCTTTAGGTCCTCGCCAATGCGGCCGTCCATATGTGCCCCACTTCCGGCGGACAGTACATCACGTCCGGCGGAAGAAGGTCACCCACGTGTAGATCACAGCCGCGATGTGTTTCGTGGCCGTCCGCGCTCGACTTCCGGTGAGGCGGAGCTGTCCATATGTATTGTGCAGCCAGATTGTTTCCCCCGGACATCTCCGTCACTTTGTGTTCCACCTTGTGCGTGTCACCGTAAACCACGGAAGTTCTTATGCGTGTCACCACATAGTACGGGAATTGTTGTTAACATGATGAATATCTCATGTATTAGAAAGCGGTATGATTAATTCATATGTGGAAAGAATAAAAACATGAGGTTAAAAACTGAACTTAAACTGTATATAATAACTTTATAAGAACCACTTGGTTTCAAAGTCCTTGTTCAGACCAATAGGCTCTAAAGTTTTGAAATTGAAAATATATTGCATTTCATTCATGGCTAATTTCTTCTGTGTATCACCTCCCCTTTTGTCCGGATGGATTTTTTTCAGTGCCATAAATTTTTTTATATGATTTATATTGCAATCGTGTGCTTTCTTAAAATGGGATGATAATGCATGGGTATCGTGCCCCTTCTTGACATTTCGAAGGTGCTCGCCCATTCTTACTTTCAAAGCCCTACTGGTACGGCCGATATAAAATTTACTACAGCTGCATTCGATGCAATAAATAACATTCATAGTATGGCATGTTATAAAATCAGTAATGGACCCTTTCTTATCATTAATTATCACGTCTGTTATTTTATTACCAATGATATTAGGGACATTTCTACAGGCCAGACATTGTCCACACCTGTAGAACCCCTGAGATGTAATTCTTGGGCCATTCGGTAGATTGTCATGCAGACTCCGAACTAACTTTGATTGAAGATTACGGGCCTTCCTATAGATACATACTGGATTATCTGGTAGTTCAGATCCTATCACTGGATCCCTTTTCAATATGGGCCAGTGCTTTTTTATTATACCCCGTACTTTATTGTGTTGGGAGGAGTAGTCAGTTGTAAAAGCCCATTTGAAGCGATCATTGTCTTCAATCCTCGTATTCTCTTTCCTACCTATCAGGTCAGCTCTCACTAAACTGGTGACTTTTTCTAGTGATTCTCTTACTTCACCTTGATTATAACCACATTTAACAAAACATTCCTCCATCTCCGTGGCTTGTGAGATATAGACATCCTGGTCAGTACAATTCCTTTTCAGCCTTTTAAATTGGCTGGCTGGAATGGCACTGAGCCAATTGTCATGATGGCAACTGGACTTGTCAATATAAGCTCTAGAGTCCGTAGGTTTTACATAAGTTTTTGTCTTTAGACTCATATCTTCCACATAAATGGATAAATCTAGGAAGTGTACTTCCTTATCACTAATATCAAACGTTAGTTTGATATTCAACTCATTGGTATTGAGATACGTGCAAAACAATTCGAATGCCTCTATTTCCCCTTTCCAGATCAACAGGACGTCATCTATATATCTATGCCAGGACACCAGGTTCGCCCCAAAAGGACAGCTCTGCCATATGAACTCGTCCTCCCATGCGCCCATGAAAATATTCGCATAGCTGGGGGCAAACCTGGTGCCCATGGCCGTCCCACATTTTTGGAGATAAAATTCATCTTTAAACATAAAATAATTATTCTGTAAAATAAAATTAATTCCCTCCAATATGAACTCCTGGAGATTGACAGATAATTTGGATTTCGTTAATATTTGTTTAACTGCCTTGAGGCTTTGTTGATGTTTAATTATTGTATATAGTGAGTTAACGTCGGCAGTCATCAAAAAATAACTGCTCTCCCATTTGAGTTGATTCAATATCCTTAATATGTCTCCAGTGTCCCTTAAATGTGAGCGATTACACATCACCAAGGGTTGTAGGTGATGATCAATCATACTAGAGAGGTTTGCTGTTAGAGAATCCACCCCGGAGACAATAGGTCTTCCCGGGGGGTTCTCACTGTTTTTATGCATTTTAGGCAATATATATATTGACGGTATGACTGGGTGTTCCATGAATAAAAATTTACTCTTAGCATCAGTTAATACTCCTTTCTTGTTATATCTTTCTATTAACTCCTTTAAAAGCAGCTGCATTTTTTTAGTGGGATCACCTCGCATCTTTTTGTATGTAACATTATCATCAAGTTGACGGTGAATCTCCGCCTTGTAATCCTTCCTATTTAAAAGTACACCCCCCCCCCCCTTATCGGCGGGTTTGATGATCAAATCCCTATTGGCAGTAAGGGTCTTAATGGCTTTCCTTTCCTTCCCTGTAAGATTATAATTGATTTTTTTAGAGTCTAATTTCTCGACATCCTCCTTTACCAAATGTGCAAAGGATTCCAAGAAACACCCTTTAAGATGTGCGGGGTAGAATGTAGATCGAGGTTTAAATAGTGATTTTTCATGATTGGCCTGTATTACAGATTCACCATCTTTTAATTTAAAAAATTTCTTTAAAGTTAATTTTCTAGTGAATTTTTCAATGTCTATAAAGACCTTAAAGGGGTCTATTTTAGTAGAGGGAGCATACTTAAGTCCTTTCTCTAAGAGGGAGTATATACCTGTGTTACAGGTCCATTTTAAGACGCAAGAAAAACAAAGTATTTCCAGGGCAACCAGGGACTCCCATTTTACCAAAATATATAGTACTGTATTTGTAGAAGCCTGTATGACTATGGTTCAATTGATACGTTTTTTAAGTGATGACTATCACTGTAACCCTAGCCGGGGAATCAATTATTACTCACTGCCCAGTGAGTTAAGTGTATACTGTTTTTAAGGTACAAATCACAATTTATTTATTAAATAGTGTCCCAATTGTGAGACTACTTATATTACTACTACTACTATTACTACTAATAATAATAATAATTTTATTTATATAGCGCTCTTTCTCCAATAAGACTCAAGGTGCTTAACAGATAGAACAAACATAATACAGCACTTAAACAATGGAGTACAGAAAAGCATTTCATAAAACAGAGAGCATGGAGATACTAAACGGACAATTAAGGAAATGCTTGCGTAAGTTTGTTTTTGAAGCATTCTAGAGTGGAGTCCTCTCGAACTATGCGGTAAAGGCATTTATTCATTTCTATAATAATAAAATAATTTAACAGCATCAGATCTGAATATTACAAAATACCAAGAAAATCCTAAATAAAAACATACAAAATGTTTACTTTGATCACATTAAAAACACAAATACCAAAAATATTAAGCAATATAATAAACCAAATATAAAAGATAAATCTCACTATCATGAGACAGCCCTGCTTCCTCACTCTTAGCTTCTAAATATTGCCATATTATCTTTTTATATATTGGTTTCATTAACTATTTTGTACATTGGAGACAACAACATTTAAGGTTGTATTGTTAAAAATTGAGAAGTTTTTTTCTCTCCAATTGAAAAGAATAAGAACCCGTTAAGTGAATTGTGCAATATTATAAATCATCAGAGTGAATTAGTTTGAGAATTTAAAAGTGGGAACACCCAGGGTATTAGTGTTTTATAAAAGGGGATTTGTAAAAGGGGAGGTGTTGACCATAGCAACCAATCAAATCAAGCAAATCAAAATCTATCATTTATCCACTATTGTCTAGAAAATTAACAGAAAAAATCTGATTGGTTGTTATTGGCAGCATCACTATTGCTTTCCTTTTCATTAGTCTTGTTAGTCAGGCATCTAATTCTGGGTAACTTGAAAGAAACATATGAACTTTTCAAAACTAAATACCCCTCCCCCCAAAAAAAGGGTTTTCAAAAATTCACTGAACTACTTCCTAAATACTGTGTTTTTTGGGAAATCTGTTTTTAATGTTTGAGTATGTGACCCTGAGATTACTTCCTTAAACCTAGTCATGTTGTATATCAATTTAAAGCTTATTATTTTTTATTTTTTTCAATACAGTATCTCAAACCTGGTCTGGGAAAAAAAAATTACAAAATGGGTAGATTTTTCACATTTTCAAACCCTTTTAAATAAAAAAAACTGCATGAGATAAAGCTGTCAAATTAAAGATTTGTAGCTAACTTTGACAACCCATTTGGTATACATTTAGAAAACAGAGTGCAAGCAAAATTAGGAATCCTACAGGTAAAAATAATAATAAACAATTGGATTCAGCTACAATTCTTATCTTTTTCTGTAACTACTAAAAATAAAATAGACCATTAAAAAGACTAAATTGTATCAGTGGAAATTTATTACCAATTATTTATACAGTGCACATATATTTTGCAGTGCTTTCCAGAGACTATTTGGCCATTCCCATCAGTCCCTGTCCCAGTGTATTCAGAGATGGACACAAAAGACACAGCAGCTGCATCATTGGACACAGTTGCTGTGTGAAAATATGCTAATGTTGCAGTAGGCATCTGTGGCCAAAAGACACCCACTGCTGACATTGCAGTTCTGAGTGCTGCATCTGAAGGTGCAGTATCACATCATCATTGTGACCATCAGTTGCTACATCAGCCATCTGAGCAAGTATAAGGTTAGACAAACCATGGCAGTTGCTCGGTCATTCCTGGAGATAATTATATGTCAGGTGCTAGAAAGGGGGAGGGGTCACAAACAAACAGCACACAGAGAGGGGGGTGCTCTTTCCCCCCTGGGTATCCCTCCAGCACACTAAAAATTACCTGTAACCATACCTGAACCTATCTGGTAATAGAAATTCAGAGAATTAGTTACACATGTTTGCAAATGCATGTTTAGCTGCTGAGCCACTTCACGGCTTCTCCGATATCAGCAGTCCTAACACTACATAATAGCAGTGCCCACATAGGGCCATGTAATTTGTCTACAGTAGGCCTCATGATAAAGGCTATTACTAAAACACATCCAGACAGAGAGCTAACTTACCTGCGAGCCACCCTCAAGATCTCCCATTGGCACTACAAGGAACAGCATGCCTTCCAAATACTGCTCCCATTAAATGCCTCTCACACACAAGCAGACAAACCATGGCAGTTGCTTGGTCATTCTTGGAGATAATTAAATATCAGGTGCTAGAAAGAGGGAGGGGTCACAAACAAACAGCAGACAGATAGGGGGTGCTCTTTCTCCCCCTGGGTATCCCCCCAGCACACTAAAAATTACCTGTAACCATACCTGAACCTATCTGGTAATAGAAATTCAGAGAGTTAGTCACACATGTTTGCAAATGCATGTTTAGTTGCTGAGCCACTTCACAGCTAACTTACCTGGGAGCCACCCCCAGGATCTCCCATTCGCACTACAAGGAACAGCATGCCTTCCAAATATTGCTCTGCTCCCATTCAATGCCTCTCACATACACGCAGACAAACAATGGCAGTTGCTCGGTCATTCCAGGAGATAATTAATTATTAGGTGCTAGAAAGGACCAGATAGGTTCAGGTATGGTTACAGGTAATTTTTAGTGAGCTGGGGGGATACCCGGGGAGGAAAGAGCACCCCCCCCCCTCTGTCTGCTGTTTGTTTGTGACCCCTCCCCCTTTCTAGCACCTGATATATAATTATCTCCAGGAATGACCGAGCAACTGCCATTGTTTGTCTACTTGTGTGTGAGAGGCATTTAATGGGAGCAGTATTTGGAAGGCATGCTGTTCCTTGTAGTGCCAATGGGAGATCTTGGGGTGGCTCGCAGTAATAGCCTTTATCTTTATCAGCAGCTAAACATGCGTTTGCAAACATGTGTGACTAATTCTCTGAGTTTCTATTACCGGATAGGTTCAGGTATGGTTACAGGTAATTTTTAGTGTGCTGGAGGGATACCCGGGGGGGGGGGGGGAGAGCACCCCCTCTCTGTCTGCTGTTTGTTTGTGACCCCTCCCCCTTTCTAGCACTAATTCTCTGAATTTCTATTACCAGATAGGTTCAGGTATAGTTACAGGTAATTTTAAGTGTGCTGGAGGGATACCCAGGGGGTAAAAGAGCACCCTCCCTTTCTGTCTGCTGCAAGTCTAAGGTTACTCAGAATGGATGCCTTATCTCTGCAGCCGAACCAGTAAATCTAAGTAGGAAGATGCAATCACTGGCCTCAGCACTCCCACAAAACGGAGGCGACACACCTCAGTTTTGTGAAACAGACCCCATCTCCTCCTGCAATCAGGTTACGGTGTCCAGGGAACTGTGACCAGGATTGCAGTGACATCCCAGCATATATGCACTGCAGCCCCGGTACATGTGTAGCCCCATCAATTGCTGCCGATAGGGACATGCTAGGGTTAATTTTTGTCAAGAGCCAATTAACCTAATAGTATATTTTTGGAGTGTAAGAAGAAACCGAAGTAATCGCAGGAAACCCATGCAAGCACAGGAAGAATATACAAACTCCACACAGTTAAGGCCACAGTGGGAATTGAACCCAAGAACTCAGTTGTGTGAAGCAGTAATTCTAACTGTTACACTAATCATACTGCTCAAAATTATTTTTTGGGATCCAGTTTCGAGTTTTCGATTGTGGAAAAGAAATTAGGGCCAGCAACTGTGAACTTTGCACTGTACCCACTGATGCTTTAAAATGCCCTGCAGTGCTATAATGGACAGACTGTACAGTAGCTCTGTTGTGTTCGCAAAATCATGATGAAGTCAGTTATAAAATAGGTCAACAAGGAACTTGCCTGCGGGAACACAGTTTGCAGAACTAGTTTTAGTATCTTGTTTCTGTTTATTTTGTTCTTTTGCTGTTTGGTCATTATACTGTATGTCACCTATTTATTTCACTTAAAAATAATGCATAATATTCAATACATTAATGTATAGTGCATCTGAAGTAGGCTTTGGGGGATAATTTCTCTTAGAAATGTGTAGTACTAGAACTACTGTACTATTATATGTATTAAAAGAGGATGGAGAAGAACAAGCGCCTATGGTGCAGTAAGTTCTTTAAAGTGTTATAATGACACTTAAGAAAATATAAATGCGTACCGGATGAAATCTTTAAACCACGCCTAATAGTAAGATGCCAGTCAGGATGTTTCTCACCAACAACACCATCTATAAATCAGAGAAAATGGAATCGCTGCATAGTGTAATACTTCTGGATTAACAATGATATCCCCGCAATCACCCAGTTGAGCGTACCAGATTTAAATGAATAGTCAGCACGAACATCTAATGGTCTCGTATCCAGAAATCTCTCATCAAATCCAGTACACAGGATTGTTGTAGTATCAGTCAAATGACTAGAAAAATTTATTCAAAATATAGGCTATAAAACATCATTCAAGTGAACAATATGATAAGTTAAAAGAGTAATCAATATAGCTTAGCTTAGCAGCCGGATAAGATTCTGCTCAGGTCTCAACGCGTTTCGCCAATCAAGGCTTCCTCAGGAGATCAGAGTACAGTCCAAATCAAAGTCTATTTAAAGCTAACTGAGTCAATTTGACCCTCTACTTCCGGTTCACGGAACTTCCGGAACCGGAAGTGATGTAATATCCATCCAAAACGAAAGTAAAAAATATTACAAATAAAATTAGATAACTATCATATAACAGTGATATTAGAGGTTTGGTAGGACATTGAATAATTTTAGAAAGGACAAAAGGCATTAATAAAACATATGCTTCTCGTACATACAATGTTTACTGAAACCCGGAAGTGACGTCACTTCCTGTCTCCGTGTATTTTTATTATAAACGGAGGTAGTGTTATTTAAACATTGGTGGCATCGTGGATGCCCTGAGAAAATAGTTTATCTGTGTTGCACAGACGACTTGCCATAAACGCCGTCTGTGCATGAGAATCCGTGCGAGGCATCGCTCCGAGACCGGAAGTGACGTCACTTCCTGTCTTCGTGTATTTTTATTATAATCGGAGTTACTGTTATTTAACCATTGGTGGCATCGTGGATGCCCTGAGAAACGAGTTTATCTATGTTACACAGACGGCTTGCCATAAACGCCGTCTGTGCATGAGAATCCGTGCGAGACATCGCTACGAGGCCGGAAGTGACGACCTTCGGCTCGTACGCGTCACTTCCGGTTTCTTCCCACATCGGCAGCCGGGGATATGTGATATACTGATAATTGGGCCAACATGTACAGAGAAACCAGTCTCATATATATTGAAAAAAAAAAAAAAAATATATATATATATATATATATATATATATATGAGAAGGTTTAAAAAGGTTAAATGGATAAATAATATGGTCGTAACTGAATTAAAAAACGTCACCAGGAAGTGACGTAGACAGCAGGGAATTAGCATATGTAAACAATAAAAATGCTTTAACAGTCAACTTTCACATAGTTTAAAAACCGTATATATTGGATTTAAGAAATATTTAAGAAATATTTAAAATCAAAAGGGCAAGACAAATGAGGGAAATGTGGATAAAAACCTTAATAAAAACCATTTTTTACCGCACTTGTTTTATATCGTAAAGGCAGGTACGATGATGTTAATATACGGGAGGACAGATCAAGGCACTAATTCTAGAATGCTCGACAGGACCTATCAGATTGATATTGGAGGCACATAGCAATAAAATGATATGATAAAAATAACAATGACAGAAAATACAATGTGGTACATATAAGGCGGAGTTAGAAATATAACAGCTGAGTAGAAAAGGGAGATGTTCTGAAGGAGCTTATAAAAAGGGTGCAATTTCATAACCCTCGTTATGTCCATGTGGGGACATGGTGTTCAAAGTGAAAATCCAGTACATCTTGCGTTGAGATAGTTTCCTTAATAAGTCTCCACCTCTTGTACCCAGTTTTACATGTTCGATCGCTTTGAAAGTCAATGTATCTGGTTTTGAGTTGTGGAACTCCGTGAAATGTCTAGAGAGAGGGTGGCTTTCAACATTGTTTTTTATGTTGCGCACATGTTCTTGAATACGTAATTTAAGGGCTCTCTTTGTTTTCCCAATGTATTTCCGCTGACATCCACATTCGATCATATACACTACTGATGTAGTGTTGCAATTTATAAAGTCCTTTATCTTGAATTCCTTCTTCCCACTTGTGTCTGAAAAAACTCTTCTGCTAGGGTGTACAAACTTGCACATAATACAATGTCCGCACTTATACATCCCTTTGCATTTGGGAAATCTGGTAGCTTCACTTTGTGGTTCTTTGAGCAAACTTGGTGCGAGTATTTCCTTTAAATTGTTAGATTTCCTAAATATAATTTCTGGTTTTTCTGGTAGTAGCTCCTTCAGTATGGGATCCATCTTAAGGATATGCCAATGTTTAGAGAAAATTTTCTTAATTTTGTGCTCCTCACAGTTGAATTTAGTTATGAATGGTGCTATTAGCTTTTTATTCTGATCTTTCGGTTTCGGTTGTAAGAGGGATTCTCTGTCCAGTTTTTCACCTCGATCCATTGCTTCCTTTATAATGTGTTCAGGATAACCTCTTTCCCTAAACCTGTCCGCATAAATGTTTGATTGGTCATGAAATGTTTCGACATTAGTGCAGTTTCTTCTAATTCTGTACATCTGAGAATAGGGGATGTTGTTTTTCCACTGCAAAGTATGACCACTGTCGTAATGCAGGTAGCTGTTGGTGTCTACTGTTTTGATAAAAAAATTTGTGATAACCGTTTCATTATTGTGACATGAGCCTCTTTCCCCTCTGTGATCAACTGTTCTTCTGTGTAATTTTTCTAGTCATTTGACTGATACTACAACAATCCTGTGTACTGGATTTGATGAGAGATTTCTGGATACGAGACCATTAGATGTTCGTGCTGACTATTCATTTAAATCTGGTACGCTCAACTGGGTGATTGCGGGGATATCATTGTTAATCCAGAAGTATTACACTATGTGGCGATTCCGTTTTCTCTGATTTATAGATGGTGTTGTTGGTGAGAAACATCCTGACTGGCATCTTTCTATTAGGCGTGGTTTAAAGATTTCATCCGGTACGCATTTTATTTTCTTAAGTGTCATTATAACACTTTAAAGAACTTACTGCACCATAGGCGCTTGTTCTTCTCCATCCTCTTTTGCTACAGAACTTATGCCATATACCTTTGGTACACTGAGGAACTGAGCTGCCACCCTGAAGAGTGGAAGGTGCTGACAAAGACTTATTTAAGCCTACAAAACTGTGATATCAGCCAGTTGTGGCTACTCTATTAGCAAATTTATAAATTGTTCAGATAAGTATTTCTCTTCACGGTTGATCCCTAAAGAAGCGCACGAGTCTATACATTTTTTCTATTATATGTATTATATTATGTTTACTGCATGTGATAACATTGCACTTTTTAAAGTTGTAATACTTTCAATTAATAATACATTCTAAATCCTTGAGAATCATATAAGGTAAGAAATGCATTAAATATGAAGAAACATACAAATTTTATTTTGATATTTGTTAATGCTGAAAAATGGTTAAACATTCTCAGAGAGATATCTTTAAAAATATAGACTGCACAGACATATGATTATGACATTCATCCTGATATGTGGGGAGAAGGGAGGTTTTGCACTGCTGCAATTTTTCTGAAAAAAAAAAGCCCACTTAGAGCATGGCCACATCTACCCAGGGTATGGCCATGCTCTCATTGTGCCACATCTGCCCAGGGTGTGGCCATGCTCTCAGTGTGCCACATCTGCCCAGGGTGTGGCCATGCTCTCAGTGTGCCACATCTACCCAGGGTGTGGCTATGCTCTCAGTGTGCCACAACTACCCAGAGTGTGGCCATGCTCTTAGAGTGCCACATCTACCCACGGTGTGGCTATGCTCTGAGTGTACCACATCTACCCAGGGTGTGGCCATGCTCTCAGTATGTCACATCTACCCAGGGTGTGGCCATGCTCTCAGTGTGCCACATCTACCCAGGGTGTGGCTTTGCTCTCAGTGTGACACATCTACCCAGGGTGTGGCCATGCTCTCAGTGTGCCACATCTACCCAGCATGTGGACATGCTCTCAGTGTGCCACATCTACCCAGGGTGTGGCTATGCTCTCAGTGTGACACATCTACCCAGGGTGTGGACATGCTCTTAGTGTGCCAAATTTACCCAGGGTGTGGCCATGCTCTCAGTGTGCCACATCTACCCAGGGTGTGGCCATGCTCTCAGTGTACCACATCTAACCAGGGTGTGGCCATGCTCTCAGTGTGTCACATCTACCCAGGGTGTGGCCATGCTCTCAGTGTGCCACATCTACCCAGCATGTGGACATGCTCTCAGTGTGCCATATCTACCCAGGGTGTGCCTATGCTCTCAGTGTGACACATCTACCCAGGGTGTGGCCATGCTCTCAGTGTGCCACAACTACCCAGGGTGTGGCCATGCTCTCAGAGTGCCACATCTACCCAGGGTGTGGCCATGCTCTGAGTGTACCACATATACCCAGGGTGTGGCCATGCTCTCAGTGTGCCAAATTTAACCAGGGTGTGGCCATGTTCTCAGTGTGCCACATCTACCCAGGGTGTGACCATGTTCTCCGTGTGCCACATCTACCCAGGGTGTGGCCATGCTCTCAATGTGCCACATCTACCCAGGATGTGGCCATGCTCTCAGTGTGCCACATCTTCCCATGGTGTGGCCATGCTCTCAGTGTGTCACATCTACCCAAGGTATGGCCATGCTCTCAGTGTGCCATATCTACCCAGGGTGTGGTTATGCTCTCAGTGTGCCACATCTACCCAGGGTGTGGCCATGCTCTCAGTGTACCACATCTAACCAGGGTGTGGCCATGCTCTCAGTATGTCACATCTACCCAGGGTGTGGCCATGCTCTCAGTGTGCCACATCTACCCAGGGTGTGGCTTTGCTCTCAGTGTGCCACATCTACCCAGGGTGTGGCCATACTCTTAGTGTACCACATCTAACCAGGGTGTGGCCATGCTCTCAGTATGTCACATCTACCCAGGGTGTGGCCATGCTCTCAGTGTACCACATCTAACCAAGGTGTGGCCATGCTCTCAGTATGTCACATCTACCAAGGGTGTGGCCATGCTCTCAGTGTGCCACATTTACCCAGGGTGTGGCTTTGCTCTCAGTGTGCCACATCTACCCAGGGTGTGGCCATACTCTTAGTGTGCCACATCTACCCAGGGTGTTGGAAAGCACTCAGTGTGCCACAGCCATGCATACATACCACTTTGGAGACCTTCGATGTTGGTAGGTATGAGACTGTTCCTAGTAATGTGAATAATGAGGGTAGTGTATTAGCATGTGTTCTGTATATCTATTTAATAAAAGTTGGAAATAAATGTATGCACAAAATTTTTTATTTACGCTAAGACATCAACAACTGTAAATCGCACTAAAAGCATTTTTATCTGTGTGACCTATGCTCTTCTTATATGTAACTTCAGTTATTTTCTTACTTTGTGTTATTACAGCATCTACTCTACTGGTCTAGAACTTCTTCCCATGACTGGAGCTTTTTCCTGTGTTTATCTTGAGCATTTTCCTCTGGGTGCCCAATCTGTCTGTGTGACTTATGTTCTTCCTCTATTGCCTAATCCTTTTCCTCCTCTTTGTGTTTGGAGCTATTCATCTTTGTGACATGAGCCTCTTTCCCCTCTGTGATCAACTGTTCTTCTGTGTAATGAAGGCTTCTTCCCAGGGGTGTAACTAGAACTGTGTGGGCCCCATAGCAAAATCTTAAAAGGGCCCTCTCCTTTTCAGGTTAGGGGAGCAAGAGTGCGAGGGGAGTGAGAGATAGACAAAGAGGGTGTCATGGAGAGAAAAAGATAGAGGAGCAAGTAAGAGAGAGAGAGAGAGAGAGAGAGAGAGAGAGAGAGAGGAGGGTCTCATGGGTTTCAATAAGAGAAAGACAGAGGAGCAAGAAAGAGAGAGTTTTGTCTGGGAGAAAGAGAAAGAAAGGGATGAGAGGGGAGAGACGGGCATCAGGGAGAGAGAAAGGGTGTGAGAAAGAGAGGGGTGGGAGGAGTAAGAGAGAGAGGGGAGGAGAGAGGGGGAAGTAAGCAGGAGAAAGAGAGGGGTAGAGAGAGAGATGGAGACAGAGAGGGGTAGAGAGAGAAAGCGAGGGAAAGTGAGCAGGAGAGAGAGAGGGAAGTGAGAAGAAGAGAGAGGGGGTAAGTAGAGGGAGTGAGCAGGAGACAGAGAGGGGGAGAAAGAGAAAGGGAGGGAATTGGGCAAGAGAGAGAGAGGCAGTGAGCAGGATGTAGAGAGGGGAAGAGAGGGAGTGGTAGTGAGCAGGAGAGAAGGGGGAGAGGGAGTTGGCAGGAGAGAAAGAGGGTGAGAGGAAGTGAGCAGGAGAGAGATGAGAGAGGGAGTGAGCAGGAGAAAGAGACAGAGGGGAAGAGAGAGATAGAAAGTGAGCAGGAGAGAGATGCAGTAGAGAAAGGGGGAGTGAGCAGGAGAGAGAGAGGAGAGAGGGGGTGAGCAGGAGAGAGCGAGAGAGAGAGGTACTAGGAATAGCAGGAGAGACATTACCTGGTTACTGCACAGGCCTCTGATGGGGGCGGGCACTTCACAGCATTGGACCCTGCCCCCTAAATACCCGCGAATCGTGGCACTGCACTCCCTGCAGCCGGCCAGGTAGGGGGCGTGGCTGCCGTGGGTGAAGGGGGAGCAGCAGGCCTTGGAGGTACCCAGTGGCAGGGTGCAGGGGGAGATGAGGGTCCTGGAAGCAGCCAGGGCTCCATAGCAGCTGCACTTCCTGCACACTCGGTAATTACGCCACTGCTTCTTCCTCTCTGTGACTAAACCTTCTGTTTTTAGGGGCAATTCTATTAGTCACAACTGCAATGAGGATGAGGTGCTGCTGTGCTTAAAGTGGTCCTGTAGAGATGGTGGAACTCCCCCCCCCCCACCCCAGTTCTAAAGGGATTGCGTGTGCTGTTAAAAAAGGGGGCGTGGTCTCAAAAAAGAAAGGGGAATGGTCAACCAATAGTATCCCCAATTCAAATTATGCCGCACAGTAGCACGATCTTATTCACATTACACTGCATAGTAATGTGTCAGCATCCAGGGTCTTACCGGTACGCTGGGGCCGCGGGGTCTGCTGTGCAGGCGGCTTGCAGGCAGTGGCAGAGGAGGGCTGCTGCGGCGGGCTCACTTGCGGCGGTAGGCGGCGGTGGGGGGTCCACTCATGGCGGCAGGTCCTCTCATGGCTGCAGCGGATCTCACTCACTCAGGGAGCTGTCTGGGTGTCAGCTGAAAGGTCTGCCTTACTGGGAGCCGCCATGTTGGAGACCAATTCTGGAGCATAGTGCAGGCTTCCTGTTTTTTCTAGCTAATCCAGGGAGATTTCTCCTTATAAAAGGGGGCTGGTTTATGACAGGGACGCCAGTGCTTCAAGTTACAACCCAGTTGTAGGTGCTATAGCTCTGTGCTCCCAGGATTCTTGTCGTGTCCTGGTTACTCCTGGCTCTGCTTTGCCGTCTCTTAGTTGCTGGTCCAGCCCCGCCGTCTCTAACCTACTGCCGCCTGTGGAAGCGCTCCTGGAAACCCCGACCTAGTAAGAACCTCTGCACACGGACGGTCCCGGGCTTTCTGTCTCGTCTTTCAAGCCACAGTCCGCAGTTCTTTGTCTTCAGCCATGTCTTCAAACCACCATTCACAGTCCGCAGTTCATTATCTACAGCCTCGTCTTTCAAGCCACAGTCCGCAGTTCTTTGTCTTCAACCACGTCTTTAAACCACCATTCACAGTCCGCAGTTCGTTATCTACAGCCTCGTCTTTCAAGCCACAGTCCGCAGTTCTTTGTCTTCAACCACGTCTTTAAGTCACCATTCACAAGCCACAGTTCGTTACCCTCAGCCTCGTTCTCAAGAACTACAACCCACTGACTCCTAGCTCCGCCTACGTCCTCCATTTATCCCTTGTCCCATGAGAAGGAACTATATCCAACCTCCTAGTTTTCTTTATCTGCAGACTACTACTTCCTTGGGAAAGTCTCAGCTGCCGGATCCCCAAACCCAGTCAAGCGTGACAGTAATGTCCCTTATTCAAGTTATGACACACATTAGTGCCCCTTATACACAAAGCCCACAGTAGTAGCACCCCTAATGCACATAATGCCCACAGTAGTAGCACCCCTAATACACATAATGACCACAGCAGTAGCACCCCTTATACAATGTCCACTGTAGTGGTAGTGCCCATAGTTGTAGTGCCCCTTATGTAGAGCCCATAGTATTGGTGCCCCTTATACAGTGCCCACAATAGTAGTACCCCTTATGTCCCCAGGAGTGATGCCCCTTATTAAGTGCCCCTATGCAATGCCCTCATGAGTAGTCCCCCAGTAGATGCCCTTATTAGTAGTCCCCATTAGTATGTCCCCAAGTAGATATGCCCCCAGTGGTAATGCCGCGTATAGTATTGCCCCCATAGTTATGCCCCCGTAGTTATGCCCCCAGCAGAGATGCCCCCTGTAGAAATGCCCCCAGTAGAGATTCCCCTTTGTAGAGATGCCCCACTGCCAGTACAGATGCCCCCAGTAGAGATGCCCCAGGTAGAGCTGCCCCCAGTAGAGATGCCCCCAGTAGAGATGCCCCAGGTAGACCTGCCCCCAGCACAGATGCCCCCTGTAGAGCTACACCCAGTAGATATGCCCCTGGTACAGATACCCCAGGTAGATCTGCCCCCAGTACAGATTCCCCAGGTAGAGATGCCTACTAGTAGCGCTGCTTCACACACAAACAAAAACTAAACAAAACAACACACAATACTCACCAGCCCTGCTCTTGCTTCCGGACCGCTTACCTCTATCTGGCCTTCCGCCCCTCGGGTCTACGGGAGAGACGTCATGACGTCTCTCCCATAGCGCCGCAGATAGCCGGAGCTCAGGAGTGAGCTCCAGCTGCCGCTGAGGAGAAGGTCCCGTCGCCCGCTGGGAACACAATCTCAGCGCCTGGCATCCACATGCGGCTCTGGGCTCACGTTCTGGGTTAGGTGTGCCGGAGGACCAATTGGAACTGATGGAATCTAGTTCCGCCCCATTCCGGCTCACTTTAACCTCTGAGGTACTGGCATTCTAACTCTTTTTTTGCCTTCTTGTGCTCACCAGCATCACCAACTTTGTTTGCACCTCATAAAGGTGTGCAGAAAAATCTGTGATCTTGAGCTGCTAAAATACTCTAAGTAGTGATGTACATCTTGGACTTCCTTACATTAGTGCTAACTGAATGCCACATTGGGACTAGTTCTGTCATGATCCTGACTTATTTCATTTGTGTACTAGTCATTTCCTTGTGACTTACCTCTGCCATCTGTAATGTTTTACAAAGTTTCTTTCCTAGAAGACTGCTTTACATTCAAGCTGCAGTATCTTCAATCTAAGCCAGGCATGTCCAAACTGCGGAACAGCTGGAGGGCCGCAGTTTGGACATGGCTGATCTAAGCACACTAATGTGTTACCACTGCAACACTTCCTTCCAGGCTGATTACTCACCTGGGAAAATTTCTGTGTCTGCTATCCACAGGATTCCTGATTGCAGTAGTGTTAATCAGTCCACTTGGTGTGCTATATCTAAACTGTAGAGATATTGAAGGTATATTTACTTTCAGTCCCTTTGAGTCTGCTGCTGTTGCTGCTTAAGTGCAACTCGGTTGTCTCTGCGAGTACCTTATGAGTTTTCCCTCTGTCTCCGGCTACTGGGCGCTGCCATGTTGCCAGTGATCAGCTGACCACTATTCCTCCAACCACAGACTCTGGTTCTGTCAGTTGATTTCCACAGCCAGTCACAAGTGAGCAAGGAGAATAAAAGGATAGCATTTGACTCCAGCAAGTGGCTCAGAACAACACCACTTCCCAGAGTAATGTTCCCAGGCTTCTGGCTCTTTAGCTCTGCTGCAGCTTTGAGTCTCAGTTCCCGTGCTGTAAAACTATAAGTATCACCCTGTCTATTACCATAACCAGCAGTGTGCCTAGTTCTACTGAGACCAGCATTCCAAGTGACAGCAGGACAGCATTAGGGTACCCTAGTGTAGGGTGACCACAATATCACTTTAAACTGGGACACTAATGAATTAGAGAGAAAATATGTGGGCGCTCGGAGGGGATATTAGTTCAATGGTAGGCTTGTGGTGATGCTAGCTGAGCTGGGTCCACCTGTCTCACGTCCGTGAGCCTTGCTTGATTCACTGGCCGATTGCGTGGCCGAACGCTCTGCGGCGGTTCCCTGGGGCAAGTCCTGCCGTTGGTGGTGCAGTGTGCTGGCAGCTGACACTGGGCCAGGGTGGAGCGGAGAACAGAGAGTCCCACGTGCAAGTCCTGGGTAGCAGGGGACGCTGTGGTGCCGCGTTCCGCGACTTCCGGGTTCGGGGCTTCCGGCTGCGCTCCACCTGCGTTCCACAGTCGAATATGTCACCTGACACGTTTCTCCACCTCCAAAGTGGGCGGTTTCATCAGAGGTACCTCTACCCAGGACTTGCACGTGGGACTCTCTGTTCTCCGCTCCACCCTGGCCCAGTGTCAGCTGCCAGCACACTGCACCACCAATGGCAGGACTTGCCCCAGGGAACCGCCGCAGAGCGGTCGGCCACGCAATCGGCCAGTGAATCAAGCAAGGCTCACGGACGTGAGACAGGTGGACCCAGCTCAGCTAGCATCACCACAAGCCTACCATTGAACTCTCCACATACCAGTTCTATATTGGTGAAGTATCAACAGGCTTTACAAGTACTAACCAGCCTTTTTTTTTATTTTGCACCTTGAGCTCAATTTGCACTAACTCTTTACAGTCATTTAACAGCTGGCTTTTGCATGCAAAAAACTTACACATTAAGTTTATGTCTAATTACCAGCAAGTCCTGAGGCCTAGGACACAGTCTTTTATTTTATTTTAAATATATATTTTATATTTTATATGTTTTATTTATTTCTTATTTCTAACTGTGCACATGTAATGTAAAGGCATCCATCCATTCAGTGTCTATCTATTTTTTAGAAATAATATTTTACCAATAAACTAATTTGTATATTTACAAAACCAGCAGCCGTTGTACTAATATCCCCTCCGAGCGCCCACATATTTTCTCTCTTCTTCTGTATAGTACGGTGGGTACCCAGGTCCACCATTGTGGGCAGCCGGAAGGGTGACTAGTATCTTTTTGAAAAAACTATACTAATTATAATACATTCTATATACAAAAACAATATTGTTTTTTTCTTTTTACTAATTTTGAATCAATCAGCGCCCACATCCATTTTTTGGATTCCCCCCCCCCCCCCACTAATGAATTACACAGGTTCTGTGGCTGGCTGACTTCAAGTCTGTATGTCACCTGGTTTTTTTCAGCCCCAGAACCTGTGTAATTCATTAGTGTCCCATTTTAAAGGGATATTATGGTCAGCCTACCTAGTGACCACTGTCTACAACGCTGCTGGAAAGAGAGGAGGGAGCCCAGACGGAGTCTGTACACAGGCCTCCTCCTCTTTTCATATGCCCATACCCCTTCAACTGGGAAACTTATGCACTTCGGCTATACAATGTATGCTGGTCCTCCATGTGACAAGAGACATTGTAGATAGCTTGATTTTCATATTCAATGAAACTCATAGCACACCCAACTGGGAATTTGCCTGTAATACTATAGTGAAGCTCTTAGTTAGAAGGTGACCTGATTGTTATTAATAATGTGACCTTGATAACATACTGTATCTTTATTTGTACAGTACATGGGAAATCTAGGCCACTGAGGTTCTAATTACTCTTGTGAAGTGCTGGTATATGAAAGTTAAACAAAGGCAACTACATAAATCATACTGTATGCTGTATTATGTACATTTTCAGTAATAAGAAATTTTAGCATGTTATTTCTTAATATTTATTAACTGTGGCCCAATGCCATGGCTATTACTGTAGAAGAAAATACATTAAGTACAAGTGAAGCTATGTGTTAGGACCAATATCTCAATTTACTTTATTAATTAGATAAACAACATTTTTTTCTTTTTCACTACAAACTTTTCAGTATTTGCAGTAGTTTTACGCTGCTTTTTCCTTAAACATAACCTACAATGTAATTCCTGAGTATGTTTTTGCATGATTTCTTTTATAAATATCCTATTAAGTAAGGTTTATTTACATTAAATCGGAGATTGCTGGTACCAATTGTATTTGTGGATTTATTACAACTGGTTCTAAAATATTGGTTCTAAAATATTCTCATTGTAATTCCTTTTTGAACTCTACAGGGTAACTTTACTAAGCATTGATTTGGGATTTTTCTGTGATTTCCCATCGGAATTGCATATCAGAGATTTGCTAAAGGATAATACGACTGAAAATCACAGAAAGAAATCAGTCTTTCCATGGTAATAGAACTCCACACAGACTATTGATTATTATATATAGACAACAGTAGAAACCTCAGATTTACTAATCATCAAGATTAGAACCTGCAGTAAAGTTGGCGGCTAACCCATTAAAACAATAGACCTTTGGCAGGGGAGATGTTGTGAATGACTGTACAGATCACTATGGGGAATAAATGGGGAAGCACTGATTGGTCAGAGTGTGGAAACTGCCATCCGCATATACTCATTCATTCCTACGGAGAGTGTTTCTGAGTGACCTCTCATTGGTGATGGGGCACCGGGAGGAGCAGTAGTACCTTTTTTTGTTTTGCCCAAACTCGGGGATGCTACATGGATCAAAGAGAATATGAACCCCAACATTTTTCAGTAATAAATGGGTGAATAAAGGCTGTGTGGAGGTGTTTTAAGTAAATAAATTAATACAGAACTCGGGGGGGGGGGGGGTGTGTATGTGTGTGTGTGTGGACTGACTTTGGTTTAATATTTTTTTTAACAGGCAGAGTACAGGTGCCAGCGGGGTTTAACTATAGGTCTCTTTCTACTTGAGAAGCCCTCATTTAAAGGTATTTGTGCATAAACTTTGTGAATCAATTTGGAAAGCTGCGACCACTGAGTTAAGTGACAAGCTGTAAAGACAAGAGTATTAAAAACAGAGAGTACAACACTATTATAAAGACCATATGCAGTGTCTGTAATGGATGTTTCACAGAGAAAGCTAGACATTTTGATAAGGACAGCTGCTAATTTTACAGAATGAGTGCTGCTGAAAAAGCTGCAAATCAGAATTACTAGATCACTAGAAATATCAGCCAGATCCACATAGGGAACTGTAACTGTTAGTTCCAGAAAGGAATCTGCACTTTTCAGAGAGTAAGCTCAAAGATTCAGTACAAATTGCCAGGATAGAGATGGAGTCCCGATGCAGGCCAGTAGTCTGCACTAAGGGGGTAATTCAGATCTGATCGCTGCTGTGCGTTTTCTCACAGCGGGCGATTAGATCTGAACTGCACATGCGTTTGCACCACTATGCGCCGGCGCATCGCACAACAGCAACAGGCAACGGCGCCTAGTGATGGGATGGTGAGAAAAATCCAAACACACGGGCGTTCGCAAGGTGAATGACAGGAAGAGTCCGTTTGTGGGTGGCAACTGACCGGTTTCTCGAGTGTCCGGAAAAACACAGTCGGGCTCAGGCGTTTTGAGGGAGGGTGTCTGACATCAGCTCCGGCCCCGATCAGCATGATTACATCACAATGGCTGATTCCTGGGCTGTGCACAGACTGCACAAACTGATTTTTGTGCAGCTCTGCTAATGAAGCGATCGCACATTTGCACAGTGATTTCCCCCTCCCCCTGTAGGCGGTGACTATCTGATTGCAAGGCAGCAAAAAACACAGTACAGCGATCAGATCTGAATTACGCCCCTAAGACCTTGTCCAAGACAGCCTGGAATACAGTAGTTTCAGTATTTGTGGACTATTTGGTTCCATTTAAATTGTTCCATGTGCCTGCTTTTAATACTACTACTAAATTACAGCCTAAAGAAGAGTCAGTGGAGAAATATCCAGGAGTTCCAGTCATTTTTTCGGACAGCTGGTCACTTTCCGTGGCATGTGTGAGTAACATGCTACATACTGCACAGCAATATACAGAGGCTAACCCACGGCACTATGGTTTACAGTACCTCAGCTAAAGGTTTAGCCTTGAACTGGCCTACAGTGTCAGACTCATCTATTATACTTATCTGTGCCTATTATAAGGACCTTGTTCATCAAAGTCTTCACTGCAAAATTACTTAATATTCTTCACTATTATAATCCTCTCCATCATTAAGCAGGGCTTGTGCCAGGAGGTTTCAGTGAATGAGAGTGTTACCCACTCGTGACCTCGTGGCCAACCCAATGCTTTAAGAAAGAAGTGTGATGCTAAATATTATACTGCTACACAACCACATTTTAGGGAGCAAGAATACTGTTCACAGTTTAGTGACATGATCACTGAGAGTACTGTTATTGTGGCAGAGTGTTGAATATGCCATTTAATCATAACCACCACTTTGTGTTACTGCAATATGTTGCAATTACTGATTAATTGTATACAATGAAGTTGTTAAATGTCATTGATCGGTTACACCTTTGTGTCATTGTTATTCTTAAATGTCGTTTACATTTCATTATGTGCATAAACAGAAAATAAGGTTTCAGAGGGTTACCACCTGCGCACTGAGGCAATGCTACCTATTGAATTTGGCGAGCTGCTAATGTTTGTAGGTGATCTATCCTACTAGGTAAATTGCAGAGTATGTATAACACAGCGCTCAGCCCCTGATATCTGACCGTAAAGGATGTCAGTGTTAACCTTGTATATGCAGTCTTGATTTTAATATGTCACAGGTGTGAATCATAAATTTCATTGATTTGTGTCAAACATATAAGTCACAAATTGAGGTATTAATTGATTTTTTAATTAGGAGTCACAGTGCTCCTCCCAGACAATTTGTTATTACTTTAAGTTATCCTTAAACTACTAAGAGTTAATTCTGGCCATGCAAATTGCGTGAATTTTTCTCCTGTAAAATGACTTTAATAGTCTCTGATCACTATCATAGTCCCGCAAAGTTAGAATGTCTCAGCCGAAAGGAGCCAATCAGAAAGTAGGAGGGACCATATAAGGAGTCCCACACAACACTAATTGATACACTGCTCCCAGAGGAAGGCCAATTAAGGCTTAAACGCGTTGGAGGAACAAGACACGATCTAACATATATTATCTTCAAAGAACCGCTGACAGCATCGACCGCTTTCTGCTCCTACAGTCTCCTTCACTGGCTAGTGAAGTGGAGCCGCCGTCAGTGCTGCAGCACGCCGGGGACTGAATGCCTACAACAGGCTAACAGTACCCGGAAGTGCCGTAGCCGCCGGTCGTCTCGTCATCCCGGAGGTCCATACATCGGTGAGCAGGCTTGCACACAGAAGGTTTACACCGACCGGGGACCGAGACGGAGGGAGAAGCAAGCACAGCGGGGGACGAAAGACAAGGACGATCAGAAGAAGAAGGGCAAGTATATGCACCTGAGGGTTACGGGACGCCGCACCCCCAGAACATATATCCCCCACCGCATACCTGCATTTTCTATTTATATTTACGTTTCTGCTGCGGTTAGCAGTACTAAGGACGGCTCTGTATAGGGCGAAACACCACCTTTAATAAGTACATTTTGCGATCAGCATTTTAAACTATACTTTGTTAAATTGGATCATTTGGGTGCACTAACTTTGCGGGACTATGATAGTGATCAGAGACTATTAAAGTCATTTTACAGGAGAAAAATTCACGCAATTTGCATGGCCAGAATTAACTCTTAGTAGTTTAAGGATAACTTAAAGTAATAACAAATTGTCTGGGAGGAGCACTGTGACTCCTAATTAAAAATTCAATTAATACCTCAATTTGTGACTTATATGTTTGACACAAATCAATGAAATTTATGATTCACACCTGTGCCATATTAAAATCAAGACTGCATATACAAGGTTAACACTGACATCCTTTACGGTAGGATATCAGGGGCTGAGCGCTGTGTTATACATACTCTAGAAAATAAGGTTTGTTGGCGCTGGACAGAACTGTGTGGATAAAGATTGGAATCAGCAGCCACCTGGTAAGGAGGTAGCCAGCCTCCTCAGCAATTAGCAATCAAAAACAAACAAACACCAGGCCGGCGCTCAACTCCAATAATGCTACCAAGTATAATAAAACAATTTATTTAGCTAGCATCCAAAAAAAACAAAAAATACACAGAAATTTAAAAAATACTAATAATAGACCACAATGTTAAATATCACATAAAACTTGGGTGTATTGCACCTCAGATATTAGCATAGTACATGCTTAAATAAAAACATATAGGAGAGGGTCACTGGTTTTCATCTGCACAACTTTCAATAGATTATAGTTGGATTCTAAGTTGTTCAGTATCTCACAGTTCAGAAAGAATCTGTCCTCCGGCTGCTATATTCAGCCTCTGTAACCATAAATTGATGTGAACTTTTCCATGGGCTGGATTTAGATTAATACTGAAAAACCGTACGGTTTCAATTACTCACTGAGTCACTGTACTTGCTTTCCTGCACACGGTGGATGATAAAAGGCCGCTCTCTATCACCCTTTGCACGGGTGAGACATCCGTCGGCGGCACGCTCAGGTAGAAGCTGTTCTCTTTAGTACGGCGCAGTGTTAGTGTGCTGAGCCGCCGTGCATCATCCCTGGCTTGGAAGTACCTGTGCTCAGCAGAGCAGGATTGTGGTATTAAAGATGTAGAAGGAAAAAGCAGTCCGATCTCATCACAGGCGGGCTGATTGCCGGCAACTGGTTACAGACAGCTTGATTTTATTATAAGCTGGTATATTTCTCCTGTGAGCGCTTGGTAGTCTCAGTAGTAGTCTCAGTGACCCATCCTCTCTGTACCCTCAACGCATTTCTCCGCACCCCAGGCGGCTTCTTCAAGAGGCAAAGTATTCTCTTCTGAGCACTTTCTATCTTTTATACCCTGTACTTTGTAATTAGTGAAAATAGGTGTGTACAAAGTCACAATAGGTGCACTAAATTCATTGCACCCCTACACAGACAGGGGTTAGCTCAGAGAATCAATTAATATGGTCTATTAGTAAAAGAAATAATAATACACATAGTATTTATATGCAACCTAATGCAATTTAATCATAGCAATCAATATATAAAAAGGAAATAATTTTTGTTAAGCGGACAGAATAAAAAGATATACATAATTTCTTAAGTTTAAGAGAATCTATAAAACCACATGTCTATAAACACATACACCACCTCATAGAGGAAAAGATATACAATAATTTCTCTTCTCAATCTCAATAGTGGCATATCAGTAGTATAATAAAATACTATGAATACTTATAATATGATTTGATAAATGTTACATTGCTATAAAAATTTGATCAAAGATGGTTAACCAAAACATGAAGCAAGGCATAGTATTATAATCTAAATACACACGCCCCTTGATATTACTGTGCCTATAGATCTATATACCGGGGCAGCAGATTACCTATATAACAATATAACTTTTAAATTAATAAAATAAGTTTTTAAGTATACTTTATAATCTGGAACTAGGGATCTCATAGTAAGGATGTTCTATAGCTAAGCACCCAGAAACCGTGAGCAGACCTGATAACTGGCATGCCACTAGCTATATAGGGGCAATGCCAAGTCAGATCACAGTCATGGGTGCCGGCAGAGCACATCAAATAAACCAAATCAATTAAACCATATAAACAAGAAAAAGGAGCCAATGAACTTCCTTTCCATCGGAACGCAGACAAGACTCGCCATTCCGCCCCCCCATATATAGGATCGGAGCTAAGATGACCGTCTCAATCAACATAAAAAAAACGGAGCTACAGAAGGATCTAAATGAATTCTAGATCTATTGTTTCATTTAACCCTTGCGGCTTCAAGGTTTGTAATTTCCAAATCCATGCAGCTTCTTGACGACAGAGTGTTCTAAATCTATCTCCACCTCTGGGGGTAACCTTAATCTGTTCAAGACCAATTACTTGAAGACGAGCAGGATTATTAGCATGAGCTTCTGCATAATGACGAGAGACACTATGATTCATATATCCCTTAAGGATATTTCTCCTGTGCTCCATGAAGCACAGTTTAAGTGCCCTAGTTGTTCGCCCAACATAGTATAGTTGGCACGAGCACCGCAGCAAGTACACTACAAAGTGCGTACTGCAATTAATAAAAGTTTGTATCTTATATTCCATTTTTGAACAGGACGAAGAGATTTGTTTGGTTTTATTAACTACATGAGTACATGTAGTACACCTGTTGTGATTGCATCTAAAAAAAACAACTACTTTTGAGCCCACTAATGTTTGTTGCTCACTCATCTCAGTGTCATCATGAGACCTCTTGAAAAAACTGGGAGCCAGTATGTTCCTAAGATTTTTAGCCTTTTTAAATATAATAGTAGGATTTGCAGGAAGAGTAGTACTCAAAATCGGGTCAGTCAACAATAACTTATAATTCCGTTTGATTATACAAGAAATTTTATTCGCTTTTACATTATATTTAGATTTAAAAGCCAAATTAAATTCATTTGTTTTATGAGTTTTTTTCTTATTGTCATTTTTAGATCTAAAGTTCTCAATAGGTTTTTTTAATTTTTAGAGAGGAGTCTTGTACCATTATAGTACAGGAATTTTCATTCAAATCTCCACCCTCACTAGCTAATGGTACACTTTTTATCTTAAGAATATTCTCCCTATCTAGCGTCTGTGAATAAGCAATAGCCTCTTCTAATATGCCCTCAGGATAATTACGTTCCCTTAAAGAAGTGATAAGTTCCTCAGCTTGTTCAGCAAATGTGCAATCTGGTGTGCAATTACGTCTAATCCTAAACAGTTGACTTTTAGGTACATTATTTAGCCAGCTCTTCTTATGATTGCTCGTATATGGGATGTAACTACAGGTGTCAACAGTTTTTTTATAAGATGACACCAACAGTTTTTCCTCTACCACCTCCACCGTAACGTCCAGAAAATTAATTTGTGTGGGATGGTGTGTGTGAGTGAAGGATAAACCATATTTGTTAGTGTTAAGAAATTCAACAAAATTAGTAACCGTGTTAACATCCCCTTTCCAAATAAAAAACAGGTCGTCTATATAGCGACAATAGAGGACCAGGTTCGCAGAGTAGGGGCCTTCCCAGATGAGAGTCTGTTCAAAGTCACCCATGTAGATATTAGCAAAACTCGGTGCGAACCTGGTCCCCATCGCTGTACCGAGTACCTGTAGGAAGTGACAGTGATCAAACAAAAAGTGATTATGTGTTAAAATAAAATAAATAGCGGAAGTGATAAAGTTGCGTTTCATCTCCGAGTCCATTCCGGTTTTAATAAGTGCATCATCCACAGCTTGCACACCTTTAGCGTATGGAATATTGGTGTACAAAGCTTGCACATCACAGGTGATTAGTATATAATCAGAGGTCCGTTTATGGCCTTCAACCAGTTGAATAAACTCAGTAGTATCCCAGATATGGGACCTCAGGGATGTCGCACAGGGTTGTAAAAAGTGATCAACGTAATAGGATAAATTAGACGTAAGACCCCCTATCCCAGAAATAATAGGTCACCCTGGGGGATCGTGAAGTGTCTTGTGAATTTTAGGGAGGTGATAATATGTCGGGACGATAGGGTGGAGGGGGTAGAGGAAATTAAACTCATCCTGAGTAATCACACCCTCAAGTTTAGCATTTTCTAGTAGCTTTTTTAATTCTAACTGATATTTGCGGGAGGGGTCTGCAGCTAATACTTGATAAAATGTTTTGTCCAATAGTTGGCGTTTAGCCTCCTTTACGTAATCACATGTGTCCTGGACCACTAGTCATCCCCCCCCCCCCCCCCTTATCTGCTGGTTTAATTGTGAGTGTCATATCATTAGCTAGTTGTTTAAGGACTTTCCGTTCTTCACTATTTAAATTATATAAACACGAATGTGTTTTATTGTCACATAAAGCTCGGAAATCATTCAAAGATTTAGTGTAAAAGGTTTCAATAGCGCTGGTCCTATGTTGTAAAGGGTAAAATTGAGATTTGTTTTTAAACAGAGATTGTGGAGTGTTGTTAATATCAAAAATCAAAGTTTCTGGTATAGCTTGGGTTTCACAAGCTGCACTCTCTATAAGTAGCTCATTAAGTATAGTAAGACCTGATTGATCCTCTCGATCCAATATTACTTGTGTCTCAAGTCCTGAAGTTTTTTCAGTACATGCAAAAAACCTTTTTCTACATAAACTCCTAACATACCTATTGAGTTCTATGAATAATTCAAAAAAATTTGGCTTTGTGGTGGGGGCAAAATCATACCCATAGCTAATATCTTGATTTCCAATTGGTTTAGGGGTTTGGAAGAGAGGTTGAAAACAGCATCAGCACCTAATGGAATCGCTGATTCTTTCTTCCTCCCCCTCTGTCCCCCTCGTCTTCCTCTTCTGGTTCCCTTGCTCTTTTTGGGGTTCCTGACAGGGGTTCGTATCTGTTGTGGTGTAGAAAGTGAGGGGAGGGGGCATGATCCCCTAATCTCCTGTTTAGATCTAAAAAAAAAGGTTCCTGATGGGATTTAGACTCATAATTTGATTTATTATAATAATTATAAGGGTGTTTTTTCTCCCACTTTTTGTAACGAACTTCCCTCCACCCAGGTGATACTGGTGGGTGTGGATGAGATTTTCTCATCTGGTTCCTTCCACGGTTTTGGTATTGAACAGTAGACCTAGGGGAATAATATTCATCTCTTCCCCCATACTCTGTTCTCCCATCATATTGAGACTTCTCTTGATTGGATTTCAGAGGATTAAGTGGTTTTTCATGTTTCTGAATTTTGGAAAAACTTCTTACACAATCAGACTGATAATTCAATAGCTCTCTAGCAAATTTCTTTTCCTTCCTCTCAATCGTCTCTCTTTCATACTCTTCTATTCTCTTATTAACTATTATTTCTCTTTCTTTATAGTAAGGCTCCTCCTTATGTTTAACCAATTGTTCTTGTACCACCTTAATCTCTTTTTCAATCTCTATAAGCTTGGATTCTCTATAATCAATCAGTAATTGCATTAATGCCATAGAACATTTATCTAAAACATTCTCCCACTGTGTTCTAAATTCCGGATTATCCTGAAATGATAGACTCTTAAAGATCCGCAGACCTCGAGGAAGTTTGTTATTTTCAATATATTTAGTAAGAGTGGTCTTATCCCACCAATGTCTACATTCTGCTTTCAATAGTTCCTCGAGTCTGCTGGAATCCTGAAAGAATCCATCATACACTGGATTATCTTTTTTCTTAGTAACATTCTCAGAGGTATATTTCTTTAGTACTTCATGTCTACGTTGTATTCTGTCCGCATAAAAAGCAACATTCATATTTGTATAAATACAGTGCTGTCCTGCTGCCCAAACCTATGGCAATTTAAAAGCACAAACAGAAAATAAGGTTTGTTTGCGCTGGACAGAACTGTGTGGATAAAGATTGGAATCAGCAGCCACCTGGTAAGGAGGTAGCCAGCCTCCTCAGCAATATATGGGGGGGCGGGATGGCGAATCTTGTCTGCGTTCCGATGGAACGGAAGTTCATTGGCTCCTTTTTCTTGTTTATATGGTTTAATTGATTTGGTTTATTTGATGTGCTCTGCCGGCACCCATGACTGTGATCTGACTTGGCATTGCCCCTATATAGCTAGTGGCATGCCAGTTATCAGGTCTGCTCACGGTTTCTGGGTGCTTAGCTATAGAACATCCTTACTATGAGATCCCTAGTTCCGGATTTTAAAGTATACTTAAAAACTTATTTTATTAATTTAAAAGTTATATTGTTATATAGGTAATCTGCTGCCCCGGTATATAGATCTATAGGCACAGTAATATCAAGGGGCGTGTGTATTTAGATTATAATACTATGCCTTGCTTCATGTTTTGTTTAACCATCTTTGATCAAATTTTTATAGCAATGTAACATTTATCAAATCATATTTATAAGTATTCATAGTATTTTATTATACTACCGATATGCCACTATTGAGATTGAGAAGAGAAAATAAGAATTTACTTACCGATAATTCTATTTCTCGTAGTCCGTAGTGGATGCTGGGGACTCCGTCAGGACCATGGGGTCTAGCGGCTCCGCAGGAGACAGGGCACAATAATAAAAGCTTTAGGATCAGGTGGTGTGCACTGGCTCCTCCCCCTATGACCCTCCTCCAAGCCTCAGTTAGGATACTGTGCCCGGACGAGCGTGCATAATAAGGAAGGATATTGAATCCCGGGTAAGACTCATACCAGCCACACCAATCACACCGTACAACCTGTGAGCTGAACCCAGTTAACAGTATGATAACAACGAAGGAGCCTCTGAAAAGATGGCTCACAACAAGAATAACCCGATTTTTGTAACAATAACTATGTACAAGTATTGCAGACAATCCGCACTTGGGATGGGCGCCCAGCATCCACTACGGACTACGAGAAATAGAATTATCGGTAAGTAAATTCTTATTTTCTCTAACGTCCTAAGTGGATGCTGGGGACTCCGTCAGGACCATGGGGATTATACCAAAGCTCCCAAACGGGCGGGAGAGTGCGGATGACTCTGCAGCACCGAATGAGAGAACTCCAGGTCCTCCTCAGTCAGGGTGTGCCCCTGACCAAGTAGCAGCTCGGCAAAGTTGTAAAGCCGAGACCCCTCGGGCAGCCGCCCAAGATGAGCCCACTTCCTTGTGGAATGGGCTTTTACTGATTTTGGCTGTGGCAAGCCTGCCACAGAATGTGCAAGCTGAATTGTACTACAAATCCAGCGAGCAATCGTCTGCTTAGAAGCAGGAACACCCATCTTGTTGGGTGCATACAGGCTAAACAGCGAGTCAGATTTTCTGACTCCAGTCGTCCTGGAAACATATATTTTCAGGGCCCTGACAACGTCAAGTAACTTGGAGTCCTCCAAGTCCCTAGTAGCCGCAGGTATCACAATAGGTTAGTTCATGTGAAAAACAGAAAACACCTTAAGGAGAAATTGAGGACGAGTCCTCAATTCTGCCCTGTCAGAATGAAAAATTAAGTAAGGGCTTTTATATGATAAAGCCGCCCATTCTGACACACGCCTGGCTGAAGCCAGGGCTAATAGAATCTTCACCTTCCATGTGAAATATTTTAATTCCACAGTGGTGAGTGGATCAAACCAATGTGACTTTAGGAAACTCAAAACAACATTGAGATCCCAAGGTGCCACTGGGGGCACAAAAGGAGGCTGTATATGCAGTACCCCTTTTACAAACGTCTGAACTTCAGGCACTGAAGCCAGTTCTTTCTGGAAGAAATTCGACAGGGTCGAAATTTGAACCTTAATGGACCCTAATTTTAGGCCCATAGACAGTCCTGTTTTCAGGAAATGTAGGAAACGACCCAGTTGGAATTCCTCTGTAGGGACCTTCTTGGCCTCACACCACGCAACATATTTTCGCCAAATGCGGTGAAAATGTTTTGCGGTTTCATCCTTCCTGGCTTCGACCAAGGTAGGGATGACTTCATCTGGAATGCCCTTTCAGGATCCGGCGTTCAACTGCCATGCCGTCAAACGCAGCCGCGTTAAGTCTTGGAACAGACAAGGCCCCTGCTGGAGCAGGTCCTTTCTTAAAGGTAGAGGCTACGGTTCTTCCGTGAGCATCTCTTGAAGTTCCGGGTACCAAGTCCTTCTTGACCCATCCGGAACCACGAGTATCGTTCTTACTCATCTCCTTCCTATGATTCTCAGTACTTTTGGTATGAGATGCATAGGAGGGAACACATACCCTGACTGGTACACCCACAGTGTTACCAGAGCGTCCACCGCTATTGCCTGAGGGTCCCTTGACCTGGCGCAATATTTGTCTAGTTTTTTGTTCAGGCGGGACGCCATCATGTCCACCTTTGGTTTTTCCCAACGGTTTACAATCATGTGGAAGACTTCCCGCTGAAGTCCCCACTCTCCCGGGTGGAGGTTATGCCTGCTGAGGAAGTCTGCTTCCCAGTTTTCCACTCCCGGAATTAACACTGCTGAGAGTGTTATCACATGATTTTTCGCCCAGCGAAGAATCCTTGCAGTTTCTGCCATTTCCCTCCTGCTTCATGTGCCGCCCTGTCTGTTTACGTGGGCGACTGCCGTGATGTTGTCCCACTGGATCAATACCGGCTGACCTTGAAGCAGAGGTCTTGCTAAGCTTAGAGCCTTGTAAATTGCCCTTAGCTCCAGTATATTTATGTGGAGAGAAGTCTCCAGACTTGATCACACTCCCTGGAAATTTTTTCCTTGTGTGACTGCTCCCCAGCCACTCAGGCTGGCATCCGTGGTCACCAGGACCCAATCCTGAATGTCGAATCTGCGGCCCTTTCATAGATGAGCACTCTGCAGCCACCGCAGAAGAAAACACCCTTGTCCTTGGAGACAGGGTTATCCGCTGATGCATCTGAAGATGCGATCCGGACCATTTTCCCAGCAGATTCCACTGAAAAGTTCTTGCGTGAAATCTACCGAATGGGATCGCTTTGTAAGAAACCACCATTTTTCACAGGACCCTTGTGCAATGATGCACTGATACTTTTCCTGGTTTTAGGAGGTTCCTGACTAGCTCGGATAACTCCCTGGCCTTCTTCTCTGGGAGAAAACATCCTTTTCTGGACTGTGTCCAGAATCATTCCTAGGAACATTAGACGTGTCGTCGGAAAAAGCTGCGATTTTGGAATATTTAGAATCCACTCGTGCTGTCGTAGAACTACTTGAGATAGTGCTACTCCGACCGCCAACTGTTCTCTGGACCTTGCCCTTATCAGGAAAGCGTCCATATTTCTTTTAGGAAGAATCATCATTTCGGCCATTACCATGGTAAAGACCCGGGGTGCCGTGGACAATCCAAACGGCAGCGTCTGAACTGATAGTGACAGTTCTGTACCACGAACCTGAGATACCCTTGGTGAGAAGGGCAAAATTTGGACATGTAGGTAAGCGTCCCTGATATCCAGTGACACCATATCGTCCTGGTTCGCTATCACTGCTCTGAGTGACTCCATCTTGATTTGAACCCTTGTATGTAATTGTTCAAATCTTTTAGATCTCACCGAGCCGTTTGGCTTCAGTACCACAATATAGTGTGGAATAATACCCCTTCCCTTGTTGTAGGAGGGGTACTTTGATTATCACCTGCTGGGAATACAGCCTGTGAATTTTTTCCCAATACTGCCTCCCTGTCGGAGGGAGACGTTGGTAAAGCAGACTTCAGGAACTTGTGAGGGGAAGACGTCTCGAATTTCCAATGTACACCTGGGATACTACGTGTAGGATCCAGGAGTCCACTTGCGAGTGAGCCCACTGCGTGCTGAAACTCTTGAGATGACCCCCCACCGCACCTGAGTCCGCTTGTATGGCCCCAGCGTCATGCTGCGGACTTGGCAGAAGCTGTGGAGGACTTCTGTTCCTGGGAATGGGCTGCCTGCTGCAGTCTTCTTCCCTTTCCTCTAACCCTGGGCAGATATGACTGGCCTTTTGCCCGCCTGCCTTTATGGGTACGAAAGGACTGAGACTGAAAAGACTGTGTCCTTTTCTGCTGAGATGTGACTTGGGGTAACAAAAGTGGATTTTCCAGCTGTTGCCATGGCCACCAGGTCCGATGGACCGCCCCTTTATACGGCAATACTTCCATGTGCCGTCTGGAATCTGCATCACCTGACCACTGTCGTGTCTATAAACATCGTCTGGCAGATATGGACATCACATCTACTCTTGATGCCAGAATGCAAATATCCCTCTGCGCATCTCGCATATATAGAAATGCATCCTTAAAATGCTCTATAGTCAATAAAATATTGTTCCTGTCAAGGGTATCAATATTTTCAGTCAGGAAATCCGACCAAGCCCCCACAGCGCTGCACATCCAGGCTGAGGCGATTGCTGGTCGTAGTATAACACCAGTATGTGTGTATATACTTTTTAGGATATTTTTCAGCTTCCTATCAGCTGGCTCTTTGAGGGCGGCCGTATCTGGAGACGGTAACGCCACTTGTTTTTATAAGCATGTGAGCGCCTTATCCACCCTAAGGTGTGTTTCCCAACTCGCCCTCACTTCTGGCGGGAAAGGGTATACCTCCAATAATTTTCTATCGGAGGAAACCCACGTATCATCACACACTTTAATTTATCTGATTCAGGAAAAACTACAAGTAGATTATTCCCACCCTACATAATACCCTTATTTGTGGTACTTGTAGTATCAGAAATATGTAACACCTCCTTCATTGCCCTTAACATGTAACGTGTGGCCCTAAAGGAAAATACGTTTGTTTCTTCACCGTCGACACTGAAGTCAGTGTCCGTGTCAGTGTCTGTGTCGACCAACTGAGGTAAATGGGCGTTTTTACAAGCCCCTGACGGTGTCTGAGACGCCTGGACAGGTACTAATTTGTTTGCCGGCCGTCTCATGTCGTCAACCGACCTTGCATCGTGTTGACATTATCACGTAATTCCTAAATAAGCCATCCATTCCGGTGTCGACTCCCTAGAGAGTGACATCACCAATACAGGCAATTTGCTCCGCCTCCTCACCAACATCGTCCTCCTACATGTCGACACACACGTACCGACACACAGCACACACACAGGGAATGCTCTGATAGAGGACAGGACCCCACTAGCCCTTTGGGGAGACAGAGGGAGAGTTTGCCAGCACACACCAAAAACGCTATAATTATACAGGGACAACCCCTTATACAAGTGTTTTCCCTTATAGCATTTTCACATATGTAATCATATCGCCAAATAAGTGCCCCCCCTCTCTGTTTTAACCCTGTTTCTGTAGTGCAGTGCAGGGGAGAGCCTGGGAGCCTTCCTCACAGCAGAGCTGAGCAGGAAAATGGCGCCGTGTGCTGAGGAGAATAGGCCCCGCCCCCTAAAACGGCGGGCTCTTCTCCCGGAGTTTGTGAGATCTGGCAGGGGTTAAATACATCCATCTATATGTGATGTATTTTAGCCATAAAAAAGGTATAATACATTGCTGCCCAGGGCGCCCCCCCCAGCGCCCTGCACCCTCAGTGACCGCTGGTATGAAGTGTGCTGACAACAATGGCGCACAGCTGCAGTGCTGTGCGCTACCTTATGAAGACTGAAAGTCTTCTGCCGCCTGTTTCTGGACCTCTGGACCTCTTCAACTTCGGCATCTGCAAGGGGGGTCGGCGGCACGGCTCCGGGACGAACCCCAGGGTGAGACCTGTGTTCCGACTCCCTCTGGAGCTAATGGTGTCCAGTAGCCTAAGAAGCAAATCCATCCTGCACGCAGGTGAGTTTACTTCTCTCCCCTAAGTCCCTCGTAGCAGTGAGCCTGTTGCCAGCAGGACTCACTGAAAATAAAAAACCTAACTTAAACTTTTATTCTAAGCAGCTCAGGAGAGCCACCTAGATTGCACCCTTCTCGGCCGGGCACAAAAATCTAACTGAGGCTTGGAGGAGGGTCATAGGGGGAGGAGCCAGTGCACACCACCTGATCCTAAAGCTTTTATTATTGTGCCCTGTCTCCTGCGGAGCCGCTAGACCCCATGGTCCTGACGGAGTCCCCAGCATCCACTTAGGACGTTAGAGAAATTATTGTTTATCTTTTCCTCTATGAGGTGGTGTATGTGTTTATAGACATGTGGTTTTATAGATTCTCTAAAACTTATGAAATTATGTATATCTTTTTATTCTGTCTGCTTAACAAAAATTCTTTCCTTTTTATATATTGATTGCTATGATTAAATTGCATTAGGTTGCATATAAATACTATGTGTATTATTATTTCTTTTACTAATAGACCATATTAATTGATTCTCTGAGCTAACCCCTGTCTGTGTAAGGGTGCAATTAATTTAGTGCACCTATTGTGACTTTGTACACACCTATTTTCACTAATTACAAAGTACAGGGTATAAAAGATAGAAAGTGCTCAGAAGAGAATACTTTGCCTCTTGAAGAAGCCGCCTGGGGTGCGGAGAAGCACGTTGAGGGTACAGAGAGGACGGGTCACTGAGACTACTACTGAGACTACCAAGCGCTCACAGGAGAAATATACCAGCTTATAATAACATCAAGCTGTCTGTAACCAGTTGCCGGCAATCAGCCCGCCTGTGATGAGACCGGACTGCTTTTTCCTTCTACATCTTTAATACCACAATCCTGCTCTGCTGAGCACAGGTACTTCCAAGCCAGGGATGATGCACGGCGGCTCAGCACACTAACACTGCGCCGTACTAAAGAGAACAGCTTCTACCTGAGCGTGCCGCCGACGGATGTCTCACCCGTGCAAAGGGAGATAGAGAGCGGCCTTTTATCATCCACCGTGTGCAGGAAAGCAAGTACAGTGACTCAGTGAGTAATTGAAATCGTACGGTTTTTCAGTATTAATCTAAATCCAACCCATGGAAAAGTTCACATCAATTTATGGTTACAGAGGCTGAATATAGCAGCCGGAGGACAGATTCTTTCTGAACTGTGAGATACTGAACAACTTAGAATCCAACTATAATCTATTGAAAGTTGTTCAGATGAAAACCAGTGACCCTCTCCTATATGTTTTTAATTAGGCATGTACTATGCTAATATCTGAGGAGCAATACACCCAAGTTTTATGTGATATTTAACATTGTGGTCTATTATTAGTATTTTTTACATGTCTGTGTATTTTTTGTTTTTTTGGATGCTAGCTAAATAAATTGTTTTATTATACTTGGTAGCATTATTGGAGTTGAGCGCCGGCCTGGTGTTTGTTTGTTTTTTTGATTGCACATTTCATTATGTCATTGATCTCAAAACGTTTAACTTTATCAGAGACAATAGCCCAAATTTATGAGGGTGGTTCAATAAGTTTTTATCCAATTGCAATTGCCACATCAGCCATCAGGCTCACTGCATACGGGATGTTAGGTTTAGGCTGCGGGGGAAAGTTTTGGGTTAGCCTGGGGGGGTGGGGGGGGGGGGGTGGAGACAAGATATGGAGGGCTAAAGCAAGGCACCTCAAGGAAGGGTAAGGATTAGGGTAAGGGGGGGCAGGGTAAGGGTTAGGCACCCCTGGGTAGGGTTAGGATAAGAGGGGGGTTAGGTATAGGCTGTGGAACAGGTGGGTTACGGTATGATTAGCTACTGTGCCTAAATTCCCCAGTATCAGTATTTTAAACTTCGGTATGCCGCTGTTGGTATTTTGACAGCCAACATTATAACCGACGGGATCCCAAAACCAACATGCATTTATAACTACAAGTTTTATGCTTTAGTGGGAAATATACTTCAGGAGAAAATCAGGTAAACACAGAACAATATGTGTCATACCTTCTACAGAATGGAGTAGTTGTCCATAGCAACCAATAAGCTTCTACCTATCAATTTCTGTAATATCATTTCTAAATGATAGCTTTTGTAGAAGCTGATTGGTTACTTTGGGCACCTTTTGCACTGGCTTATTCTTTAGATTTCATACATTTCCCTCAATGTATTTTACATTCATATTCTTATATTATCAATATTTATTGCCTCTAGTGCTCTTTGGAAAGCATTACAAAAAGTGTGTTAGACTTTAGCAACATGGTCTTTAAATAAGTTAATATGGGAGTATTTGTCGTTACAGGGGGCCTGGCTTAAAGGTTGACTCAGGAGCTATCAGTGCTGCAGATCTGAGAAAATCATGCAGGTGATGTCTTTTGAATTGAGATGTCCACCTATGTCTTCTCAGATCCACTGCATTCATCCGAAGATACAGCATCGGATTACCATCATGACCATCGGGCACCTGAACAACCCGCTGCTCAGAATGGCCACCATTACTACGCTGTCAGTGAATCTGTGTTGGAAGATGCAGTCACTAACCTCAGCATGCATAAAAACAAAAACAGGGCGAGCACACCTCCATTTTGTAAAACAGACCCCCATACCGGCCTCAAAACAGCTGCAGACTGTAAAGGTGCCCATACACTAGATGACCTGTAAACAGGGGCGGACTGGGACTAAAAATAGGCCCTGGCATTTTTGAAGCACACAGGCCCACCTCTGTGACTCCTCCCCTTACTATTCCTGACTCCTCCCACTTATTAGGCTATGCTCTTACAAATATAATTAATATTCTAACAACATACAAGCGTACATCATTCTCTATTAAAATACACACAACCAGTGGTTGAAGTGGAAATTTTTAAGTGGGGGTATGGAAATGTGAAGATTGTAATCTGGAAAAGGGGGTGTGGCCACTCAAAAGGGGGCGTGGCCTTCAGTGTAGTTTACCACACCATACACCCCTTATACACATTATGCACCACAATAGTAGGAACCCTTATACTATCTAGTACTGGTGCCTCTTTCACATTATACCACACAGTATGAGCCAAAATTCACATTATAGCACCCAGTATCAGCCGAAATTTATATTATATGCCCCCAATAGTACAGTGCCCGATCCACAATTGCCCCCACAGTGCCAGGTATACAAATGCCCCCACAGTGCCAGGTATACAAATGCCCCCACAGTGCCAGATATACAAATGCCCCCACAGTGCCAGGTATACAAATGCCCCCACAGTGCCAGGTATACAAATGCCCCACAGTGCCAGGTATACAAATGCCCCACAGTGCCAGGTATACAAATTCCCCACAGTGCCAGATCCACAAATACCCCCACAGTGCCAGATCCACAAATACCCCCACAGTGCCAGGTATACAAATGCCCCCACATTGCCAGGTATACAAATGCCCCCCAGTGCCAGATCCCCAAATGCCCCCACAGTGCCAGATCCCCAAATGCCCCACAGTGCCAGGTATACAAATGCCCCCACAGTGCCAGATCCACAAATGCCCCCACAGTGCCATATCCACAAATGCCCCCACAGTGCCAGATCCACAAATGCCCCACAGTGCCAGATCCACAAATGCCCCCACAGTGCCAGATCCACAAATGCCCCCACAGTGCCAGATCCACAAATGCCCCCACAGTGCCAGGTATACAAATGCCCCCACAGTACCAGATCCACAAATGCCCCCACAGTGCCAGGTATACAAATGCCCCCACAGTGCCAGGTATACAAATGCCCCCACAGTGCCAGATCCACAAATGCCCCCACAGTGCCAGGTATACAAATGTCCCCACAGTGCCAGGTAAACAATTGCCCCCACAGTGCCAGGTATACAAATGCCCCCACAGTGCCAGCCAATTGCCCCCACAGTGCCAGGTATACAATTGCCCCCACAGCAGCCAGTGCTGCAGCTGCTTACCGCTGCTGCACTGCTGCTGCTGCTGCTCCTCCTCCGGGCTCCGGCTGTGAGGGATGGGTGAGTCAGGAGAGGTAGCGCCCGCCAGCGCGGCTGTGTCTGGCGCGGCGGCGTATAGCGGACTTCGTTCAAACCAGCCACCGGTTCGTGAGCCAATCAGAGCTCGCGGACCGGCGGCTTCTGATTGGCTCACGAACCGGCGGCTGGTTTTAAGTCCGCTATACGCCGCCGCGCCAGACACAGCCGCACTGGTGGGTGCTCTTCTCTCCTGACAGCTGAGACACACTGCCGCTGGACTGAGCGGCAGCGTGTCTCAGTCAGCACTGGACCGGCCCACGTGGCCATCGGCCCTTCTGGCATTTGCCAGAAGTGCCAGATGGCCAGTCCGGCCCTGCCTGTAAATGATGATTTATCGTTAACGATTTCCCCTTAATTGCCCTGGCAGCTCCCCGGCAATTATATAGTACAATACACATGATATATCTTAAAGATATATCTAAAGATCTGGGAGTGGCTACATCCAGGAGCATGTAGTCATTGACAATAGCTTCAGATCTTCCCTGCAGCAGGGAAGATCAGAAGGTCCGACCATTGACCAGCAGGACTGTGCATCGTGATCGTTATCATTCACAGACACTGAACAATCTGCATTATTATGAACGATTTGTAGTACCAACCCGCTGGAAATGGTCAAATCACTCATAACATCATCTAGTGTAAGAGCACCTTAAGTCACCCAATGTGGGCAGCCACAGCGCATCCGATGACACAGGACCAGATCTGCACCTACTGCGTGTGTTTCAATTCAGCCACTGTCCTGTTTTGAATCAGGCTCAGATAATCCATCATTATCTGTTTTCTAAATCGTCATTTCATTTTACACCTACAGTAAGCCATGCTTTCAGTAAGTAATTACAGATACAAATACAACATTATGTGTCTGCTATTTATCCTTCATCTCAGCAGGACATGTAGCTTTTGCAATGTGTGTGCTGTGGCAGACTTCGAATGAAAAGAAACACTGTCACTGTTATGGTAACAGTTTCAAATTATTTTACCTTTTATTTATTTTTCAATTCAATTAAGAAAGCAGTGGAAAAAATGACAACTTTTAAAGGCTAGGGATCTGCATTTTCGTTAGCACAGAGTAATATACAATAAGAACCAATTTTACAGTTAGCCCCAAAAATATGGTCCAAAGGTCAATATAAAAAATGTGGTTTTATGTGTGTAACTTGAGTTACACATAACTTGTGATACATGCAGTATCTATAGTATAATATACTACAGATGCAGTTGCAACAAACATATCCTCTGGCATGTGTCCACAGTAAAGATACAAAAGTCATCATCATCATCAACTTGATGACCTTATGTTTGAAAACAAAAAGAGTGTAATTAAAGAAAGCTACATGGGCACCTCATCCCACCACAAAGTAATAGCCAGCACCACTGGTAAAGGTTAGGCTAGTAACTTTGCAAGGAACACGTTGCATATGTCTTTCAGTACATGTCTCAAAGACACAAAAAAGTTAAGGAGTTGTCACATTATATACTATAAATGTGCAGTGAATCAGGTAAGACTCATGGACTCCAGAGTGCAGAAGAGCACGTTTATTTGGTTTTACATTGGGAACTGAACTAACTCACAAACAGGAAACCTCCTCCCAGCATCCATAGACCCTAGAGAAAGTCCCATCCTGCAGGGCCCTAGCAGGATATACATCTACATTACCTTCCGGACATGGACGGAACTAGAGCGTGGTGGACCCAGGTGCAACAATATGCATTGCCCCCCTAAAGAGTTACTCATTACACTGCTGCTGGCTGTGAGCCCCTTCATAGCGCCGGACCTCGGTGCAATGCACCGGGAAAAGTTCAGCCGCTGCCTTCCGGGTTTCTTTTTTCCTATTTCTACTTAGCCAGCTGCAGACATTACCCATTTGTTCAAAGCTCCATAGGAGGATGGAAGGAAATTAAGTTACAAATTAACAATTAGGTTAATTCCCATTGCAATCTGGCTGCACCGGTATTAACCTCTTGTAACAAACGTTTGTTTTCCTACAGAAGGTAAGTTTGTAAGCAGGGCCATCTTACTGCCCTGTCTGTCTCTACTAATGTTCATAATTGTAAATAATTTGCCTGCTGTATCTCATTATGTACAGTATAACACTGATACATTTTACATAGCTATCACAATTGAAGAAAATCAACGACTGTCACGCCAAATCCGCCAGACAGTAAATTTCTATAACATGAACATAAATCTAGTCATAAGCAGGATAAATACACATAAGCAGTGATGGAATTCCTATTTTCAGAGGCTACAGCAAGCACAGGGGTTGGCGATGCATGGGGGCTCTTAGCTATCGTACTCTGTGCAATGACAGTAATTCTTGCTCTACATGTAAATACCTACTACAATATTAGTGCAAGCTCCGTGAAGCCAAGAAAGGTCTATGCTGCTTATGAACAGTATAAACACCTGCTCATAGTCAGAAAAGCAGCAAGGGGTCACAAGAGGACATTCGGCATAGCCAGGGTACGTCTCCAAATATTACCCCTGGGGTCCAGCAATGTACCTTTATTACCTACCTGCAGTTTAAACTTGTAGAGAATAAACACCCTTTAACCATATTTTCTACAATTATATTAAACTAATGGAGATAATAAATTCTTACAATATTCACACAGCAAAGCTAATGCTACCTGTAACGATGACCAGTGCCGGATTAAGGGGTCTATTTACTAAGTATTAGATGGAGATAAAGTGAACGGAGATAAAGTACCAGCCAACCAGCTCCTAACTGCCATTTTTTCAAACCCAGCCTGTGGCATGGCAGTTAGGAGCTGATTGGTTGGTACTTTATCTCTATCCACTTTATCTCCATTCAAGGCATAGGAAATTATTATTATTATTATTATTATTATTATTATAAAATTTTAATTATAAGGCACCACAAGTGTTTCGCAGCGCTGTACAAAGAACAGTACAGGGAGACAACACTTAGCATTACAGTAAATAAATAACAAAAATAGAGTACAGGTAACAAGGAGCCTTTACCAGCAGGAGAAAAAGCGGGTAAAGATGGTCTCTGAGTAGGGGAGAGCTGCGAATGAAATGTGTCGAGAATAGGACTTGGATAATAAGAGGAAAGAGGGCCCTGCTCTGAAGAGCTAACAATCTAGTGGGAAGGGACGACAAACAGATGACATGAGGTGCAAGCAAGCGGGAGGTAGCCTGGTGGCAGTATGTAAGCAATGCTGAGATGTTCAAGGCAAGAGGCAGGAGAATGGAGGAGCGGCTTCAGGTCTAGGTTATGCATCGGGAGGGTATGCTTTGATGAATAGGTGGGTTTTTAGTGCCCGTTTGAAGCTTTGCAAGGTCGAGGATAGTCTAATGGAGTGGGGGATTGCGTTCCACTGTAGGGGTGCACACGGGCATAGTCTTGAACTTGAGCATGGGAAGCAGTGACCAGGGCAGTGGAGAGGTGACGTTCAGTGGTCGACCGTAGGGGGCAGGAGGGAGTATGAAGGGAGAGACCCCTAAGGCTTGTAGGGGCCAAAGGCAACAAAGTTGTGGGGGTTCCCACTAATAATATTGATGTGACACCACATTCCCCCAACCTCCTGCCATGCGCACCACACACAGAACACCGCACACAGCACACCACCGCACAGCCAGGCACCGCACATAGCACAGCTGTGTACCACCACAGCACACCGATGCAAAGCCGATCACCACACACAGCACACCGCCAAATAGCACACTGCCTCACACAGCACAAAACACAGCACAAAACCAAACAGCCACGCATCGCACACAGCCACACACATTACCTGTCTTCAGCCAGAGACGGAGCAGGGAGCCACCGGGAGAGCGCGCTGAATCCCCTTCTTTATCACAGTGGCCACGGGTGGCTCTGGGACAGTATCTCACAGGATTTGACTTTATTAGCAGTGCCTGTGGCTGATTTGAGGGACAGTGTGTATGGGCCCCAAATGTGTGGGGGCCCCTATTTTGTGGGGGTCCCGGGACAACTGCCCCTGTTGACCCTCCTATAATCCAGCCTTATCGATGACACAGAAACTTCATCAAGGATTTTGAAACAGAGACATTATTTTGTTTGATTAGATAAGATTTTCCCATTTGTTTATCCCTGAACCCAATTGCTCTGAGTAGTAGACATAACAGAAAGAAAGAACAAAATCAAAGTCACCTGATCTCTAATGAATGCCATTCTATTGTAGGATAAACAATACCAATTCAAACAATAACCACAAAAATCCAGTTTAGCGGAAACATTAAGTTAGAAAGCCTTTATTGCACATGTTTACACGTATCAGCCCCAATGCCAGTAAAAGTCAACCATGAAATGTAATTGCTACAATGCTAAAAAAAAAATGTGTATTTTGTTTAGAAATGAAACAAGAGGCTCCCACTTGAAATGAGGCACTGGGCATCCATGTGATCAGAAGTTTGTTAAAACCAATAATATTTACCTGACATGTTTTTGACCTAAGCCCTTTCACTGCTTGGGATAAGTGTGTGTGTTGATGTTGATAGTAGTCAGGAGGAGGTGGATCTTGATGACATCATTTTACTGAGACAGAATTAAATCATAAGCATGCCCTGCGTCTTACAAGAATTGTACTTCAGAACATTTCAAAAGCCACGAGTGAGAGACCATGCTGTAACTCCCCTATTCTGGAACCCGCAGACACAGGTGTACTTTCGTTTGAAAGACGGGAATTCCTTATTTCAAATTATGTGAATCCTGGGAAATTATTCTCTGGTAGTCATATAATCAGAGATTACCCTTACACTGCAGAAATCATTATGTCAAGGAATGGAATAATGTCTCCACCTTTTTCTTCAATAAACTCAGGGGCACACTTATTTAAAAAAGCTGTGTCCAGCTATAAAATTATGTGGTCCCACAGTGGTTATTGATTATCAAATAATAACACCATATTATATAGAAAGCATCAAGTCCAGAGATAAGGAGGGAGGTTTTCTAATGCCTAGATCTCCTACATCCAGGTCTCAGTAAAAACAGAGGTGAACTTATTTGATTATATATATCTACTTTTTAAAATAGTTGAACTGCCATATTATTCCTACACAAGGGGGAGGGGAATTGCTGTTGTAATAGCATGGGAACACCACGGCACAGCAGCTCATAGCACAATCTTGCTCTTGACTCAAGGATTTTTGTGAGCAGCCCTATGGAGGCACTGTAAAGGGGGGTACTCACGGGAGAGATGTGTGCTGAACGATCTTAACACAGACTGCTCAGCACACATCTCTCACCCCGCTCAGCACAGCGCGATGTGCTGAGCGAGGGGGAAAGCCGACGGGGGGCCGCTCACTTCACACAACGGTGAAGTGAGCGACCCGCTAGATTGAGCCTGCATGCAGCTCAATCTAGCATCGGCGATAGCGATGTGCGGGGCCGCGCATCGCTATCACTGGAGGGCATACACACGGCAGATCCGTGCTTAAAATCTAAGCAATCTAGCAAGATTGCTTAGATTTTAAGCACGGATCTCTCCGTGTGTACCCCCTTAAGTGAGCCATATAACTGAACAAGATAGCGAGTATTAGTGGCTAATTGAATAAACCCCTATGTGTTTCAGTCAAAATCATAAAAATGAAGATTATTTTATGGAAACAGTTTTGTACAACTTTTTGGAAGGTGGAGTCCAAAGCAAGAACCGCAAAGCATTTCTTGGTGGTGGAGAGAGAAATCCTTGCTTTTAGGTTACTTTTTGGAAACACTGTTTGTACTTGGGTAAGTAATTGGCTGGATAGCAGGAAACAGCAAGTTGTGATAAATGGGATGTTCTCCAATCGGCCAACTGCATTCAGTAGAATACTGAAAGGGTCAGTTCTCGGGCCACTATTGTTCAACATATTTAAAAATGATCTAGGAATAGGTCTGGAAAGCACGTGTCAATTGTTGCAGATGATACTAAACTGTGTAGAGTAATTAACTTGGACAAGGATTCAGAGTCCCTACAGAACGACTTATTTAAACTGGAAGTTTGGGCAGCTAAATGGAGAATAAGGTTTAATATAGAAAAATGTAAGATTTGGGGGTGCTCATTGATAACACAGGTGTGCGATGAAAAAGCTTTTTTAATGAGTTTATGTGAAACTTAAAGATGTTTGGCTTCTGAACACGAAAATGCGATCTGCTGCAAATGCGATCTGCTGCAAACCAACACCGGAATATTACCCTTAAAATACCCTACAGCTGGATACCAAACACCACCTTATAACCTTGTTCTGTCCCCTCCTATCCTGTAAAGGTGAATTCCTTTGTTCTGATACCATTTACACTGTTGTAAGTTGCTGGTGTGGTGCAGGGAGACTATGTGTACATTGTGCACTATTTGGATTAAATATGTAATGTGTTTTGATGGCTTTTCCATGCGTTCACAAACTCTACCGTAAATACTCTTACCACACGCTAAAGCGCAGGACCGCGGGAGCAACCATATACGCAAATTGCAAATATGCGCACGCACGGCAGAACAAGTACACGTACGGAGGCCATCTGTATGTAGTTTGTACGTGATGTGTGTACTGCAATATTTTTCGACTTTGACACCCTGTGCATTTTTTCCACTGTATTTTAACAACCAAGACCGTCTCAAAGAGCCCGAGGCTGGTTATGCTTAGGAGGGGGGACCCCACGCAATTTTTGGTGGACATATTTAAGCCATTCAGATCCTTTCCCACAGATAAGCATGCACGGATCTCACTGATCAATGCATGACTATCCAAACATGCCACCAAAAAGCAGGTCTATTTTAAAACTGCTTTTTTTTAACAAATTCTATGCTTTCCCGGCAGTGTTTGGCTATTGGCCCTCATTCCGAGTTGTTCGCTCGGAAATTTTCTTTGCATCGCAGTGATTTTCCGCTAATTGCGCATGCGCAATGTTCGCACTGCGACTGCGCCAAGTAAATTTGCTATGCAGTTAGGTATTTTACTCACGGCATTACGAGGTTTTTTCTTCGTTCTGGTGATCGTAATGTGATTGACAGGAAGTGGGTGTTTCTGGGCAGAAGCTGGCCGTTTTATGGGAGAGTGTGAAAAAACGCTGGCGTTTCTGGGAAAAACGCGGGAGTGTCTGAAGAAACGGGGGAGTGTCTGGGCGAACGCTGGGTGTGTTTGTGACGTCAAACCAGGAACGAAACTGACTGAACTGATCGCAGTTGCCGAGTAAGTCTGGAGCTACTCAGAAACTGCTAAGAAGTGTCTATTCGCAATTCTGCTAATCTTTCGTTCGCAATTTTACTATGCTAAGATTCACTCCCAGTAGGCGGCGGCTTAGCGTGTGCAAAGCTGCTAAAAGCAGCTTGCGAGCGAACAACTCGGAATGACCACCATTGTCGGCAGTGATTGAGAATACAAATTCTTAGTAAAATTACCAAGTTGTATCAAATAAAAGCCGCATTTGACCTCTGCCCGGAAAAACAATACGAATAGCCCCAACACTGCCGAGATTTGTGTTTAGTAAATTCCCGAGATGACACTTAGAAAAAAAAGCAAACTCAGAAAAAATCGGGAGCTTAGTAAATATACCCCCAGGTTTTCTTAACCACATACATTGTATTTACAAAATGTATCCATCAATGGTTGCCACTGGCCGGTCTCACAAACCATGATGGATGCCTGGAGTTGCTATGAGAGCCCCCCTGAACCATTTTTCAAACATACCTACATAAGTATGTTAAATACAGTCTCAATTTTCAATCCCCTTGTACCCTGCCACAGACTACGTCAAAATGTTGTCAGTTGAAAACTTCAAATGACCAGGTTCTGAGATACAATGTGTTAAATATGGAGACACTGGACATATTAAAACAAATAAGCATTTATTTATCTAAGTTACAACAATTAAAACATGCAAGTATTATACTCAGTTACAATAATAGCAAGAACAAATTAGAATACACAGTTCTTATCTCAGATGTTTTAAAATCTGTCCCAGATGATGGTCATCGATTAAGTGTTTAAATAATGAAGTCCAGTCTATTTCCATGGTCCCATCACAAGTAACAAGTTATACTCAGTTACAATAATAGCAAGAAAAAACTAGAATACTCAGATCTGTCCCAGATAATGGTCATCGATTAAGTAGTTTAAATAATGAATCCCATCTTAGAACTTTGTCACAAGTTAAAATTGGAGGGGATTTGTAGAAGGCTAGATCCACTGCAGACAGAACTAGCTTTGATCGGAACTCATCTGCTATGTGTAAGTCTCAAGGCTTTATAGCCCCCCTAAAGGAATACCCTAACATTGTCTAAAAAGATATTACTGTCAGTGTATGTGAAGCTGGGTGCAGTAGTCATTCACATAAGATAATTTATCTTATGGGCCCTACACACTGATAGATCCACCGCCGAGCTGCCCGGCGGCTGATACGGCCGACAGGCGACCCGGCAGTGGAGGGGGGCAGTGACGGGGGGAGTGAAGTTTCTTCACTCCCCCCATCACCCGGCTTCATAGCAGTGCAGGCAAATATGGACGATCTCGTCCATATTGGCCTGCATGCACAAGCAACTGGGCACCAGCGATGAACGAGCGCGGGGCCACGTATCGTTCATTGCTGGTGCCTCCACACTGAAAGATATGAACAGTATCTTGTTCATTAATGATAGTTCATATCTTGCAGTATTATCTGCCAGTGTGTAGGGCCCATTAGACTTGACAAGTTTCCCCTTTAACCCACTTATGAACACAATACCCCAAACAGCTTACTAGACAGTTTCCATCTGAGATACTGATAATAGGTGGGTGCGAGGTGAAATGTAGACACCGGCAGCCAATCGCGCTTCAACAGAGCTACACTTTAATATCTACATTGGGCGCCATCTAGTGACTACCGGCCACAAATTAATTTGAATCTCACCCACTATGTATTTTGCACTAGGTCAAAGGTAAAAGACAGCCTGAACTTGATACTTAAAGTGGAGCTATATGTCTAAGTGATGCCTATATGTCTGCAAAAGCACATATCCTAATTAAAAGTACTTATATAAAGCAATGAAGTTATACATATACAAAATGGAGTTATGCATAAACAAAATGGAGTCAAAAAGTAGTTAAAAATATTACCCCATACACAACTTAATTATACCCTCCTGTAAACCAAAATTCAACATTTTATAAGGGCTACAAATTAATTCCACACACCCCTTTCCTCCTCCGCCGGGACCTGGAAGATGGCGCAGGAGCTGTCATGTAGACAGTGATAAAATGTCATCATGTTAGATTGTCAAGATTTCGTCCTGTTGGCCCAGTGGTTACTGACCTGCTCCTGGTGGCTTAAACAGTGGCTTCCAAGTCCAGGTTGTCAAGTGACTGTCACTTCACAGTGAGATCTGCAGTACTCCTGTAAGTATATTTCCCTTATCTTTAACCACAATCCCCACCCCAAACCCTCTTTTTAGTGCCTAACACTAACACTAACATATCTCATAAAAGCAGTCTGCTATAAACTATAAATGTTTATAAAAGTACACTTTAAGAGCTCATTTCTCATCCAGTTTTCAGCCACAGTTCATAGCAATGCATCATAAGCCTCTTGCAAGCATAATCATTTGTAAAAGTTTTTAACATGAAATGGTAATACCTTGCATCCCAAGATGTACATTTAGTAGAAAAGTTGCCTTCTGGTGACTATTACAAGATTACCACAGTTTATCCATAACCAGGGGAGTATCTAGGGGTTCCGAGTGCCCCTGGCAAAGTAAGGGGCAGGCACCACCTACCACCATATTTGAAATAGGGGAGGTGTGCATGACGAAAAAGGAGCATCAAGTTGTGGGGAAGGGGTGTGGCCACACAATAGTACCCACAAATCAAATTACGCCACACAGTAACTGGCCTGGAGACTCACACAGCAACCACTGTTAATGGCGCAGGTGTCCTGCACCACACTGCACTACAGTGATCAAACTCAAAGTCACCTACAGCTCTTGACAGGCACTGTCCATAGAATTTATTTTTGTCAGGAGCCAATTTTTGGATTATGGGAGGAAACTGGAGCACCCAGGGAAAACCCATGCAAGCACGGAGAGAATATACAAACTCCACACAGTTAAGGCCATTGTGGGAATTGAACTCATGACTTCAGTTCTGTGAGGCAGTAATGCTAACCATTACACCATCCATAATGCCCAAATTGCCCATATTGCTCATCCTTCTATGGCTAGACAACAAATATGGTCTTTCCAATGAGAGGAAATACACTGTATAAGTGTGTCCTCATAACTCACTCAGGGGCAGATGTATTAAGCCTTGGAGAGTGATAAAGTGGAGAGAGATAAACTACCATCCAATAGGCTCCTGTCATTTTCAAAAAGAGCCTGTAACATGGCTGATTGGCTGGTACTTTGGGGGTCATTCAGAGTTTATCGCTCGCTAGCTAGTTTTAGCAGCCGTGCAAACGCTATGCCGCCGCCCACTGGGGAGTGTATTTTAGCTTATCAGAAGTGCAAACGCATGTGCAGCCGAGCTCTACAAAAACAGTTTGTGCAGTTTCAGAGTAGCTCTGAACCTACTCAGCGTTTGCGATCGCTTCAGCCTATTCGTGTCCGGATTTGACATCATACACCTGCCCAGCGAACGCCCAGCCACGCCTGCGTTTTTTCAGACACGCCTGCGTTTTTGCAAACACTCCCTGAAAACAGTCAGTTGACACCCAGAAACGCCCCCTTCCTGCCAATCTTCCTGCAGCTGCCAGTGCGAAGGAAAACTTCGCTAGAACCTGAGCACAACCTCAAAGAGCTTTATACCCGTACGTCGCGTGTGCACATTGCGGGGGTATACGCATGCGCAGAAATGCTGTTTTTTCACCTGATCTCTGCGCTGCAAAAATCGTCAGCGAGCGATCAACTCAGAATGACCCCCTTTATCTCTTTCCAAGGATTTGTACATCTGCCACCCCGACTGCCAGCAAAGGACACATACAAAGGGGCAGATGTATTAACCTGGAGAAGGCATAAGGAAGTGATAAACCAGTGATATGTGCAAGGTGATAAAGGCACCAGCCAATCAGCTCCAATATGTAAATTAACAGTTAAGATCTGATTGGCTGGTGCCTTTATCACCTTGCACATATCATTGGTTTATCACTTCCTTATGCCTTCTCCAGGTTAATACATCTGCCCCAAAGTACCCCTATAGGGTTCGGTATGAAATCTAGATTGTCGGGATCCCGGAGGTCAGGAGACAGATGCTGGAATCCCAACAGTCAGAATCCTGACCTCGAGTGCAGCGAGTCCCCACACTTTGGGCTCGGTGGCGATCTTTGCTCGTCACACTATTATATTCCCCCTCGGGTGGTGGCGTGGATGACCACCCAAGTGGGAATATCGGGCGGCGGGCGGGATTTCGACCGCCAGCATTTTCCCTGCTGCCAGGATTCTGGCATTGGTATTTTGACCGCCGGGATGCCGTCATTCGTAAAATTAACTGCGTTCTCCCCTATAACAGGGCAATTTTTAATATGCTACTAAAACAATACAGACTACATCTTGTGGAGAAAAAACACAAAACAGTATACACCAGTTTTGACAAATGATTAAAATAATACAAAGAAGATATTTATAATATCTTCTTTGTGTTTTTCATAACCTTTTTATAATCAAAACTATGAAGCATACTGGAGTATGACAGGAGATACTCTGCCTCACTTGACCGCACGTCACTGCACACTGGTGCTGTAACCAATCAGCTCCTGTCACTGCACTGATGTTCAAATGGCTGCAAACAACACACAGCACTGCTAAGTGGCCACCATGTAACTTAAACTGAGAAATATATGTTCGGCTTAAAAGAGGTGCTGGACCATAATTGCCGGTAGTGTTCCTATATATGGGGGTAATTCCAAGTTGATCGCAGCAGGATTTTTGTTAGCAATTGGGCAAAACCATGTGCACTGCAGGGGAGGCAGATATAACATGTGCAGAGAGAGTTAGATTTGGGTGGGGTGAGTTCAATCTGCAATCTAATTTGCAATGTAAAAATAAAGCAGCCAGTATTTACCCTGCACAGAAATAAAATAATCCACCCAAATCTAACTCTCTCTGCAAATGTTATATCTGCCCCCCCCCCCCCCCCCCCTGCAGTGCACATGGTATTGCCCAACTGCTAACAAAGTTCCTGCTGCGATCAACTCAAAATTACCCCCATTGTTTTCTTTTCTGGTTAAAAATGTGTCAAAAATTAGTAATGTATTAGAGCAATAACCAATACAAATGCCTATGCAAAAAAGACTGTCCACAGTGCACCCCAAAATACAGCCCATTATGAAAAATAAAGTGGTGGAAGATGGAAATGGAGGCAGAGTATGTATGTAGTGGAAGGCAGGTAAATGAAGGAAGCATAGATATATTAATTTAATTACATTTTTGATTGTCTAAGAAAACATATGAGGGGGGCTAGCAGGTCAGCCTCATATCCCTTGTCGGGGATCCTTGGCTATTAACATTGCTCTTCAACCCTTGTCAGGAATCCGTGGTCATTAACATTGCTCTTCAACCCTTGCTGGGTATCCGTGACTATTGTAATAATATTGTGTTCTTTTCTGTTTAAAAATGTGTCACAAATTAGTAATGTAGAGCAATAACCCATAAAATTGTCTATTCAAAAAGGACCATCCCCAATGCCCCCCCAAAATACAGCCCAAAAGTGGTACAAGATGGAATAGACATTGTGCCCTCTCATCCACACTTATGTTGAATATTAAAAAAGGATGACTTGCACAGTTTAACAAACCAAGCACTTCAGCAACAGGGACTTCTACTTTTTGGCTGAAGTGCTTGGTTTGTTTGGCGCCTACAAAATAATTTTTTGATAGGACTAGGTAGATGATGAGGATGTTGGCTGTGGAGATTACATATGCTGGTCCAAGATGCCAGAAGCTGATCCTGGATTGCTTGTTTATTATTTTACAAATTATTATAATTTTGTAAAATAAAATTTATGAGCTCTCTCCAAATGACATAACAGGGAGGAGGCTCCTATCTTGCTAACATCCCTACCTCTACTAACTTTAGCCTAACAAATGGAACAGATGCCTTCACAAATGTTGTCAGGGTAAAATAATTCCACTCCCAAGAGGTGGCTTTTTTGGTCTTATGCCCAGCCATATCAATGGATTTTTTTTTATCATGAGAAAGAACTGCTGTCACTTGTGGCTGGCTTACACAAACAACATTCTCAGCATCAAACAACATCCACAGCATTCTTATTAGCATCAGATAGTACATACATTTCCCTCTCATCCTGTTGCACTTTCATACTAGTATCATTAATTTCTATTATGTTATCATCACCATCTTTACTTGTTCTGTTCATCCCCACATTTGCAGAGGGTGTCAAAATGGTAGAAGGAGGCTTCTCTACGAGTAATATGTCAGAATCACACATAGCTAACATGGACACCACTAGACTCTCCTCAGGGATTTTTTAACATATAGGGGGAGATATACTAAGCAGTGATAAACATGGAGAAGTGAGCCAGTGGAGAAGTTGCCCATAGCAACCAATCAGGTGCTCTGTATACTTTTATAGTATGCAAATTATAAATTATATGTAGAATGCTGATGGTTGCCATGGGTAACTTCTCCACTGGCTCACTTCTCCACTTGTATCACTGCTTAGTACATCTCCCCCATAGTTTGTTCTTCAGCATTAGTGTTCTTTGTTTGGGCACTGATTTGTCTGTTTTAAAGGTGACACCGCTACCTCTTTTAACATTGTGAAATATTTATATACTATCATGACTGGCAGCAGCCACAGCACTAGTACTGGGTTGCTGCTCCTGCTCTTCTATAGACTGATCCATTCAGACTCACAGCGCTATTAGTAACAGTGGCACCTGCTGAATGTTATTTTTTAAGTACAGTGCCTGAACAACAACAGATATATTTTATTTATTGTTTTTTTGATGATTTTTCTAACACAGACACAGTGAGAGTGCTGCAGCCCACAACCCTTCACTGATGACAGAGTCTGAGGGAGATACTGTATCCCACACTGTCCTTAATTGCAGTAAATCTTCTTTATATTGTTAATATTAGTAATAGTCACAGTAAGCCAAAGTAGTCCTTAATCCCACTGTAGTCTGCCCCGTACCCTCTGCCCCTGTCCTTCTGTGCAAAATGGTCCCCGAACCATGAGAGATGGACATTTATAGAACGCAAAACACACAAGGAGGATGACGTTTTATGTCAGTCTGACAGGAAATACCGAGCAGGGACTCGGAAATACTCAGAAACCTGACGTTCAGGGGTTTCGGTTTCTGGGGAAATCAAACTGCACATCTCTATTAATTTTCAATGCAAAAACTTACCTTTTTGTCTTCTACTTTTATTGGCTGTTTTATGATCACCCAGAGACAACCTGGTCATTCTGGTTGCTGGTGTGAGTATTTCTACTCTCATTTCATGATTGCCTATCCACTCTTGTTATTAGACACTGGACCATTATCTGTTCCTCAGAGTTTTATACAGTTGTTGGCAATAGCATTTCTCTGACGTCCTAGTGGATGCTGGGACTCCGTCAGGACCATGGGGATTAGCGGCTCCGCAGGAGACAGGGCACAAAAATAAAGCTTTAGGATCAGGTGGTGTGCACTGGCTCCTCCCCCTATGACCCTCCTCCAAGCCTCAGTTAGGTTTTTGTGCCCGTCCGAGCAGAGTGCAATCTAGGTGGCTCTCCTAAAGAGCTGCTTAGAAAAAGTTTTTAGGTTTTTTATTTTCAGTGAGTCCTGCTGGCAACAGGCTCACTGCATCGAGGGACTTAGGGGAGAGAAGTGAACTCACCTGCGTGCAGGATGGATTGGCTTCTTAGGCTACTGGACACCATTAGCTCCAGAGGGATCGAACACAGGCCCAGCCATGGAGTCCGGTCCCGGAGCCGCGCCGCCGACCCCCCTTGCAGATGCCGAAGATTGAAGAGGTCCAGAAACAGGCGGCAGAAGACTTTTCAGTCTTCATGAGGTAGCGCACAGCACTGCAGCTGTGCGCCATTGTTGTCAGCACACTTCACACAGCGGTCACTGAGGGTGCAGGGCGCTGGGGGGGGCGCCCTGGGCAGCAATGTATAATACCTTTCTTATGGCTAAAAATACATCACATATAGCCCTTGAGGCTATATGGATGTATTTAACCCCTGCCAGATCTCACAAACTCCGGGAGAAGAGCCCGCCGAAATAGGGGGCGGGGCTTATTCTCCTCAGCACACAGCTCCATTTTCCTGCTCAGCTCCGCTGTGAGGAAGGCTCCCAGGACTCTCCCCTGCACTGCACTACAGAAACAGGGTAAAACAGAGAGGGGGGGCACTTTTTTTGGCGATATTACTATATTTAAGCAGCTATAAGGATACAACACTTATATAGGGTTGTTCCCATATATATTATAGCGCTTGGGTGTGTGCTGGCAAACTCTCCCTCTGTCTCCCCAAAGGGCTAGTGGGGTCCTGTCTTCAATAGAGCATTCCCTGTGTGTCTGCTGTGTGTCGGTACGTGTGTGTCGACATGTATGAGGACGATGTTGGTGTGGAGGCAGAGCAATTGCCGGTAATGGTGATGTCGCCCCCCAGGGAGTCGACACCGGAATGGATGGCTTTGTTTATGGAATTACGTGATAATGTCAGCACATTACAAAAATCAGTTGACGACATGAGACGGCCGGCAAACCAGTTAGTACCTGCCCAGGCGTCTCAGACACCGTCAGGGGCTGTAAAACGCCCTTTACCTCAGTCGGTCGACACAGACCCAGACACGGACACTGAATCTAGTGTCGACGGTGAAGAAACAAACGTATTTTCCAGTAGGGCCACACGTTATATGATCACGGCAATGAAGGAGGCTTTACATATCTCTGATACTGCAAGTACCACAAAAAGGGGTATTATGTGGGGTGTGAAAAAACTACCTGTAGTTTTTCCTGAATCAGAGGAATTGAATGATGTATGTGATGAAGCGTGGGTTAACCCAGATAGAAAAGTGCTAATTTCAAAAAAGTTATTTGCATTATACCCTTTCCCGCCAGAGGTTAGGGCGCGCTGGGAAACACCCCCTAGGGTAGATAAGGCGCTCACACGCTTATCAAAACAAGTGGCGTTACCGTCTCCTGATACGGCCGCCCTCAAGGATCCAGCTGATAGGAGGCTGGAAACTACCCTAAAAAGTATATACACACATACTGGTGTTATACTGCGACCAGCCATCGCCTCAGCCTGGATGTGCAGTGCTGGGGTGGTCTGGTCGGATTCCCTGACTGAAAATATTGATACCCTGGATAGGGACAGTATTTTATTGACTTTAGAGCAATTAAAGGATGCTTTTCTTTATATGCGAGATGCTCAGAGGGATATTTGCACTCTGGCATCGAGAGTAAGTGCGATGTCCATATCTGCCAGAAGAAGTTTATGGACGCGACAGTGGTCAGGTGATGCGGATTCCAAACGGCATATGGAAGTATTGCCGTATAAAGGGGAGGAATTATTTGGCGTGGGTCTATCGGATCTGGTGGCCACGGCAACTGCCGGGAAATCCACCTTTTTACCTCAGACCCCCTCCCAACAGAAAAAGACACCGTCTTTTCAGCCGCAGGCCTTTCGGTCCTATAAGAACAAGCGGGCAAAAGGACAGTCATATCTGCCCCGAGGCAGAGGAAAGGGTAAGAGAGGGCAGCAAGCAGCTCCTTCCCAGGAACAGAAGCCCTCCCCGGGTTCTGCAAAGCCCTCAGCATGACGCTGGGGCTTTACAAGCGGACTCAGGAGCGGTGGGGGGTCGACTCAAGAATTTCAGCGCGCAGTGGGCTTGCTCACAGGTGGACCCCTGGATCCTGCAGGTAGTATCTCAGGGTTACAGGTTGGAATTCGAGAAGTCTCCCCCTCGCCGGTTCCTAAAGTCTGCTTTGCCAACGTCTCCCTCAGACAGGGCGACGGTATTGGAAGCCATTCACAAGCTGTTTTCTCAGCAGGTGATAGTCAAGGTACCCCTCCTACAACAGGGAAAGGGGTATTACTCCACGCTATTTGTGGTACCGAAGCCGGACGGCTCGGTAAGACCTATTCTAAATCTGAAATCTTTGAACCTGTACATACAAAAATTCAAGTTCAAGATGGAGTCACTCAGAGCAGTGATAGCGAATCTGGAAGAAGGGGACTTTATGGTGTCCCTGGACATCAAGGATGCTTACCTGCATGTCCCAATTTGCCCTTCACACCAAGGGTACCTCAGGTTCGTGGTGCAAAACTGTCATTATCAGTTTCAGACGCTGCCGTTTGGATTGTCCACGGCACCTCGGGTCTTTACCAAGGTAATGGCCGAGATGATGTTTCTTCTGCGAAGAAAAGGCGTATTAATTATCCCTTACTTGGACGATCTCCTGATAAGGGCAAGGTCCAGAGAACAGCTGGAAGACGTAGTAGCACTAACCCAAGTAGTGCTGCAACAGCACGGGTGGATTCTGAATTTTCCAAAATCTCAATTGAACCCGACGACACGTCTGCTGTTCCTGGGAATGATTCTGGACACGGTTCAGAAAAAGGTGTTTCTTCCGGAGGAGAAAGCCAGGGAGTTATCCGAACTTGTCAGAAACCTCCTAAAACCAGGAAAAGTGTCTGTGCATCAATGCACAAGAGTCCTGGGAAAGATGGTGGCTTCTTACGAAGCGTTTCCATTCGGCAGATTCCACGCACGAACTTTTCAGTGGGATCTGCTGGACAAATGGTCCGGATCGCATCTGCAGATGCATCAGCGGATAACCTTATCGCCACGGACAAGGGTGTCTCTTCTGTGGTGGTTGCAGAGTGCTCATCTGTTAGAGGGCCGCAGATTCGGCATACAGGACTGGGTCCTGGTGACCACGGATGCCAGTCTGAGAGGCTGGGGAGCGGTCACACAGGGAAGAAACTTCCAGGGAGTATGGTCAAGCCTGGAGATGTCTCTTCACATAAATATACTGGAGCTAAGAGCGATCTACAATGCTCTAAGCCTGGCAAAACCCCTGCTTCAGGGTCAGCCGGTGTTGATCCAGTCGGACAACATCACGGCAGTCGCCCACGTAAACAGACAGGGCGGCACAAGAAGCAGGAGAGCAATGGCAGAAGCTGCAAGGATTCTTCGCTGGGCGGAAGATCATGTGATAGCACTGTCAGCAGTGTTCATTCCGGGAGTGGACAACTGGGAAGCAGACTTCCTCAGCAGACACGATCTACACCCGGGAGAGTGGGGACTTCATCCAGAAGTCTTCCACATGATTGTGAACCGTTGGGAAAAACCAAAGGTGGATATGATGGCGTCTCGCCTCAACAAAAAACTGGACAGGTATTGCGCCAGGTCAAGAGACCCTCAGGCAATAGCTGTGGACGCTCTGGTAACACCGTGGGTGTTCCAGTCAGTGTATGTGTTTCCTCCTCTGCCTCTCATACCAAAAGTACTGAGAATTATACGGCAAAGGGGAGTAAGAACGATACTCGTGGATCCGGATTGGCCAAGAAGAACTTGGTACCCGGAACTTCAGGAGATGCTCACGGAAGATCCGTGGCCTCTACCTCTAAGACGGGACCTGCTTCAGCAGGGACCGTGTCTATTCCAAGACTTACCGCGGCTGCGTTTGACGGCATGGCGGTTGAACGCCGAATTCTAAGGGAAAAAGGCATTCCGGAAGAGGTCATTCCTACACTGGTAAAAGCCAGGAAGGAGGTGACTGCACAACATTATCACCGCATTTGGAGAAAATATGTTGCGTGGTGTGAGGCCAGGAAGGCCCCCACGGAGGAATTTCAACTGGGTCGATTCCTACATTTCCTGCAAACTGGATTGTCTATGGGCCTCAAATTGGGGTCCATTAAGGTTCAAATTTCGGCCCTGTCGATTTTCTTCCAGAAAGAATTGGCTTCAGTTCCTGAAGTCCAGACTTTTGTAAAAGGAGTACTACATATACAGCCCCCGGTTGTGCCCCCAGTGGCTCCGTGGGACCTTAATGTAGTTTTGGATTTTCTCAAATCCCATTGGTTTGAGCCACTCAAATCGGTGGATTTGAAATATCTTACGTGGAAAGTAACCATGCTACTGGCCCTGGCTTCAGCCAGGAGAGTATCAGAATTGGCGGCTTTATCGTATAAAAGCCCATATCTGATTTTCCATTCGGACAGGGCAGAACTGCGGACGCGTCCTCAGTTTCTGCCTAAGGTGGTGTCAGCGTTTCACCTGAACCAGCCTATTGTGGTGCCTGCGGCTACTAGCGATTTGGAGGATTCCAAGTTGCTGGACGTTGTCCGGGCATTGAAAATATATATTTCAAGGACGACTGGAGTCAGAAAATCTGACTCGCTGTTTATACTGTATGCACCCAACAAGCTGGGTGCTCCTGCTTCTAAGCAGACGATTGCTCGTTGGATTTGTAGCACAATTCAACTTGCACATTCTGTGGCAGGCCTGCCACAGCCTAAATCTGTCAAGGCCCATTCCACAAGGAAGGTGGGCTCATCCTGGGCGGCTGCCCGTGGGGTCTCGGCATTACAACTCTGCCGAGCAGCTACGTGGTCGGGGGAGAACACGTTTGTAAAATTTTACAAATTTGATACCCTGGCTAAAGAGGACCTGGAGTTCTCTCATTCGGTGCTGCAGAGTCATCCGCACTCTCCCGCCCGTTTGGGAGCTTTGGTATAATCCCCATGGTCCTGACGGAGTCCCAGCATCCACTAGGACGTCAGAGAAAATAAGATTTTACTTACCGATAAATCTATTTCTCGTAGTCCGTAGTGGATGCTGGGCGCCCATCCCAAGTGCGGATTGTCTGCAATACTTGTACATAGTTATTGTTACAAAAAAAATCGGGTTGTTATTGTTGTGAGCCGTCTGTTCAGAGGCTCCTACGTTTGTCATACTGTTAACTGGGTTCAGATCACAAGTTGTACGGTGTGATTGGTGTGGCTGGTATGAGTCTTACCCGGGATTCAAAATCCTTCCTTATTGTGTACGCTCGTCCGGGCACAGTATCCTAACTGAGGCTTGGAGGAGGGTCATAGGGGGAGGAGCCAGTGCACACCACCTGATCCTAAAGCTTTATTTTTGTGCCCTGTCTCCTGCGGAGCCGCTAATCCCCATGGTCCTGACGGAGTCCCAGCATCCACTACGGACTACGAGAAATAGATTTATCGGTAAGTAAAATCTTATTTTCTCTTACTTCCTGGTTGATGTGTGTTCTGCTCTGCTTGCACATGTGCAGTTCATGCTCCTGCGTTTAATGGATCTGATCCTGGTTTGCTCTCACCATTCTTGAACTGATAGACTGGCTTTAACCCCACCTTGTCTTTACCATTCTTGGACTGATACACCGGTTCTGATCACAGCTTGTCCTCAGTGTTCTTAGACTGATATACTGCCTCTGATCACAGCTTTCCCTCACCATTCTCAGACTGATATACTGCCTCAGATCACAGCTTTCCATCACCATTCTCAGACTGATATACTGCCTCTGATCAGAGCTTTCCCTCACCATTCTCACACTGATATACTGCCTCTGATCACAGCTTGTCCTCACCATCCTTGGACTGATACACTGGTTCTGATCACAGCTTTCCCTCACTGTTCTAAGACTGATATACTGCCTCTGATCACATCTTTCCCGCACCATTCTCATACGGATATACTGCCTCTAATCATAGCTTTCCCTCACCATTCTCAGACTGATATACTACCTCTGATCAGAGCTTTCCCTCACCATTCTCACACTGATATACTGCCTCAGATCACAGCTTTTCATCACCATTCTCAGACTGATATACTGCCTCTGATCACAGCTTTCCCTCACCATTCTCAGACTGATATACTGCCTCAGATCACAGCTTTTCATCACCATTCTCAGACTGATATACTGCCTCTGATCACAGCTTTCCCTCACCATTCTCAGACTGATATACTGCCTCAGATCACAGCTTTTCATCACCATTCTCAGACTGATATACTGCCTCTAATCATAGCTTTACCTCACTATTCTCAGACTGATATACTGTCTCTAATCATAGCTTTCCCTCACCATTCTCAGACTGATATACTGCCTCTGATCAGAGCTTTCCCTCACCATTCTCAGACTGATATACTGCCTCTGATCAGAGCTTTCCCTCACCATTCTCAGACTGATATACTGCCTCTGATCAGAGCTTTCCCTCACCATTCTCACACTGATATACTGCCTCTGATCACAGCTTGTCCTCACCATTCTCAGACTGATATACTGCCTCTAATCACAGCATTCCCTCACCATTCTCATACTGATATACTGCCTCTAATCATAGCTTTCCCTCACTATTCTCAGACTGATATACTGCCTCTGATCACAGCTTTCCCTCACCACTCTCATACTGATATACTGCCTCTGATCATAGCTTTCTCTCACCATTCTTGGACTGATACACTGGTTCTGATCACAGCTTTCCCTCACCATTCTCAGACTGATATACTGCCTCAGATCACAGCTTTCCATCACCATTCTCATACAGATATACTGCCTCTGATCACAGCTTTCCCTCACCATTCTCATACTGATATACTGCCTCTGATCACAGCTTGTCCTCACCATTCACAGACTGATATACTGACTCTGATCACAGCTTTCCCTCACCATTCTCACACTGATATACTGCCTCTGATCACAGCTTGTCCTCACCATTCTCAGACTGATATACAGCCTCTGATCACATCTTGTCCTCACCGTTCACAGACTGATATACTGCCTCTGATCACAGCTTTCCCTTACCATTCTCAGACTGATATACTGCCTCTGATCACAGCTTGTCCTCACCATTCTCAGACTGATATACTGCCTCTGATCACAGCTTTCCCTCACCATTCTCACACTGATATACTGCCTCTGATCATAGCTTTCTCTCACCATTCTTGGACTGATACACTGGTTCTGATCACAGCTTTCCCTCACCATTCTCAGACTGATATACTGCCTCAGATCACAGCTTTCCATCACCATTCTCATACAGATATACTGCCTCTGATCACAGCTTTCCCTCACCATTCTCATACTGATATACTGACTCTGATCACAGCTTTCCCTCACCATTCTCACACTGATATACTGCCTCTGATCACAGCTTTCCCTCACCATTCTCACACTGATATACTGCCTCTGATCACAGCTTTCCCTCACCATTCTCAGACTGATATACTGCCTCTGATCACATCTTGTCCTCACCGTTCACAGACTGATATACTGCCTCTGATCACAGCTTTCCCTTACCATTCTCAGACTGATATACTGCCTCTGATCACAGCTTGTCCTCACCATTCTCACACTGATATACTGACTCTGATCACAGCTTTCCATCACCATTCTCGGACTGATATACTGTCTCTGATCACAGCTTGCCCTTACCATTCTCAGACTGATATACTGCCTCTGATCACAGCTTGTCCTCACCATTCTCACACTGATATACTGCCTCAGATCACAGCTTTCCCTCACCATTCTCAGACTGATATACTGCCTCTGATCACATCTTGTCCTCACCGTTCACAGACTGATATACTGCCTCTGATCACAGCTTTCCCTTACCATTCTCAGACTGATATACTGCCTCTGATCACAGCTTGTCCTCACCATTCTCAGACTGATATACTGCCTCTGATCACAGCTTTCCCTCACCATTCTCACACTGATATACTGTCTCTGATCACATCTTTCCCGTACCATTCTCATACTGATATACTGCCTCTAATCATAGCTTTCCCTCACCATTCTCGGACTGATATACTGTCTCTGATCACAGCTTGTCCTTACCATTTTAGACTGATATACTGCCTCTGATCACAGCTTTCCCTCACCATTCTCATACTGATATACTGCCTCTGATCAGAGCTTTCCCTCACTATTCTCGGACTGATATACTGTCTCTGATCACAGCTTTCCCTCACCATTCTTAGACTGATATACTGCCTCTGATCAGAGCTTTCCCTTACCATTCTCACACTGATATACTGTCTCTGATCACAGCTTTCCCGTACCATTCTCATACTGATATACTGCCTCTAATCATAGCTTTCCCTCACCATTCTCATACTGATATACTGCCTCTAATCATAGCTTTCCCTCACCATTCTCATACTGATATACTGCCTCTAATCATAGCTTTCCCTCACCATTCTCACACTGATATACTGCCTCTGATCACAGCTTTCCATCACCATTCTCGGACTGATATACTGTCTCTGATCACAGCTTGTCCTTACCATTTTAGACTGATATACTGCCTCTGATCACAGCTTTCCCTCACCATTCTCATACTGATATACTGCCTCTGATCAGAGCTTTCCCTCACTATTCTCACACTGATATACTGTCTCTGATCACATCTTTCCCGTACCATTCTCATACTGATATACTGCCTCTAATCATAGCTTTCCCTCACCATTCTCGGACTGATATACTGTCTCTGATCACAGCTTGTCCTTAAAATTTTAGACTGATATACTGCCTCTGATCACAGCTTTCCCTCACCATTCTCATACTGATATACTGCCTCTGATCAGAGCTTTCCCTCACTATTCTCGGACTGATATACTGTCTCTGATCACAGCTTTCCCTCACCATTCTTAGACTGATATACTGCCTCTGATCAGAGCTTTCCCTTACCATTCTCACACTGATATACTGTCTCTGATCACAGCTTTCCCGTACCATTCTCATACTGATATACTGCCTCTAATCATAGCTTTCCCTCACCATTCTCATACTGATATACTGCCTCTAATCATAGCTTTCCCTCACCATTCTCATACTGATATACTGCCTCTAATCATAGCTTTCCCTCACCATTCTCACACTGATATACTGCCTCTGATCACAGCTTTCCCTCACCACTCTCATACTGATATACTGCCTCTGATCATAGCTTTCTCTCACCATTCTTGGACTGATACACTGGTTCTGATCACAGCTTTCCCTCACCATTCTCATACTGATATACTGCCTCTGATCACAGCTTGTCCTCACCATTCACAGACTGATATACTGACTCTGATCACAGCTTTCCCTCACCATTCTCAGACTGATATACTGCCTCTGATCACATCTTGTCCTCACCATTCTCAGACTGATATACTGACTCTGATCACAGCTTTCCCTCACCATTCTCACACTGATATACTGACTCTGATCACAGCTTTCCATCACCATTCTCGGACTGATATACTGTCTCTGATCACAGCTTGTCCTTACCATTTTAGACTGATATACTGCCTCTGATCACAGCTTTCCCTCACCATTCTCATACTGATATACTGCCTCTGATCAGAGCTTTCCCTCACTATTCTCGGACTGATATACTGTCTCTGATCACAGCTTTCCCTCACCATTCTTAGACTGATATACTGCCTCTGATCAGAGCTTTCCCTTACCATTCTCACACTGATATACTGTCTCTGATCACAGCTTTCCCGTACCATTCTCATACTGATATACTGCCTCTAATCATAGCTTTCCCTCACCATTCTCATACTGATATACTGCCTCTAATCATAGCTTTCCCTCACCATTCTCATACTGATATACTGCCTCTAATCATAGCTTTCCCTCACCATTCTCACACTGATATACTGCCTCTGATCACAGCTTTCCATCACCATTCTCGGACTGATATACTGTCTCTGATCACAGCTTGTCCTTACCATTTTAGACTGATATACTGCCTCTGATCACAGCTTTCCCTCACCATTCTCATACTGATATACTGCCTCTGATCAGAGCTTTCCCTCACTATTCTCACACTGATATACTGTCTCTGATCACATCTTTCCCGTACCATTCTCATACTGATATACTGCCTCTAATCATAGCTTTCCCTCACCATTCTCGGACTGATATACTGTCTCTGATCACAGCTTGTCCTTAAAATTTTAGACTGATATACTGCCTCTGATCACAGCTTTCCCTCACCATTCTCATACTGATATACTGCCTCTGATCAGAGCTTTCCCTCACTATTCTCGGACTGATATACTGTCTCTGATCACAGCTTTCCCTCACCATTCTCAGACTGATATACTGCCTCTGATCACATCTTGTCCTCACCATTCTCAGACTGATATACTGACTCTGATCACAGCTTTCCCTCACCATTCTCACACTGATATACTGACTCTGATCACAGCTTTCCATCACCATTCTCGGACTGATATACTGTCTCTGATCACAGCTTGTCCTTACCATTTTAGACTGATATACTGCCTCTGATCACAGCTTTCCCTCACCATTCTCATACTGATATACTGCCTCTGATCAGAGCTTTCCCTCACTATTCTCGGACTGATATACTGTCTCTGATCACAGCTTTCCCTCACCATTCTTAGACTGATATACTGCCTCTGATCAGAGCTTTCCCTTACCATTCTCACACTGATATACTGTCTCTGATCACAGCTTTCCCGTACCATTCTCATACTGATATACTGCCTCTAATCATAGCTTTCCCTCACCATTCTCATACTGATATACTGCCTCTAATCATAGCTTTCCCTCACCATTCTCATACTGATATACTGCCTCTAATCATAGCTTTCCCTCACCATTCTCACACTGATATACTGCCTCTGATCACAGCTTTCCATCACCATTCTCGGACTGATATACTGTCTCTGATCACAGCTTGTCCTTACCATTTTAGACTGATATACTGCCTCTGATCACAGCTTTCCCTCACCATTCTCATACTGATATACTGCCTCTGATCAGAGCTTTCCCTCACTATTCTCACACTGATATACTGTCTCTGATCACATCTTTCCCGTACCATTCTCATACTGATATACTGCCTCTAATCATAGCTTTCCCTCACCATTCTCGGACTGATATACTGTCTCTGATCACAGCTTGTCCTTAAAATTTTAGACTGATATACTGCCTCTGATCACAGCTTTCCCTCACCATTCTCATACTGATATACTGCCTCTGATCAGAGCTTTCCCTCACTATTCTCGGACTGATATACTGTCTCTGATCACAGCTTTCCCTCACCATTCTTAGACTGATATACTGCCTCTGATCAGAGCTTTCCCTTACCATTCTCACACTGATATACTGTCTCTGATCACAGCTTTCCCGTACCATTCTCATACTGATATACTGCCTCTAATCATAGCTTTCCCTCACCATTCTCATACTGATATACTGCCTCTAATCATAGCTTTCCCTCACCATTCTCATACTGATATACTGCCTCTAATCATAGCTTTCCCTCACCATTCTCACACTGATATACTGCCTCTGATCACAGCTTTCCCTCACCACTCTCATACTGATATACTGCCTCTGATCATAGCTTTCTCTCACCATTCTTGGACTGATACACTGGTTCTGATCACAGCTTTCCCTCACCATTCTCATACTGATATACTGCCTCTGATCACAGCTTGTCCTCACCATTCACAGACTGATATACTGACTCTGATCACAGCTTTCCCTCACCATTCTCAGACTGATATACTGCCTCTGATCACATCTTGTCCTCACCATTCTCAGACTGATATACTGACTCTGATCACAGCTTTCCCTCACCATTCTCACACTGATATACTGACTCTGATCACAGCTTTCCATCACCATTCTCGGACTGATATACTGTCTCTGATCACAGCTTGTCCTTACCATTTTAGACTGATATACTGCCTCTGATCACAGCTTTCCCTCACCATTCTCATACTGATATACTGCCTCTGATCAGAGCTTTCCCTCACTATTCTCGGACTGATATACTGTCTCTGATCACAGCTTTCCCTCACCATTCTTAGACTGATATACTGCCTCTGATCAGAGCTTTCCCTTACCATTCTCACACTGATATACTGTCTCTGATCACAGCTTTCCCTCACCATTCTCAGACTGATATACTGTCTCTGATCACAGCTTTCCCTCACCATTCTCAGACTGATATACTGTCTCTGATCACAGCTTTCCCTCACCATTCTCATACTGATAAACTGCCTCTGATCACAGCTTGTACTCACCATTCTCAGACTGATATACTGCCTCTGATCACAGCTTTTCCTCACCATTCTCAGACTGATATACTGCCTCTGGTAACAGCTTTCCCTCACCATTCTCACACTGATATACTGCCTCTGATCACAGCTTGTCCTCACCATTTTTAGACTGATATACTGCCTCTGATCACAGCTTTCCCTCACCATTCTCAGACTGATATACTGCCTCTGATCACAGCTTGTCTTCACCATTCTCAGACTGATATACTGCCTCTGATCACATCTTTCCCTCACCATTCTCGGACTGATATACTCCCTCTGATCACAGCTTGCCCTTACCATTCCTTGCTTTCACCATATTTGGACTGATAAACTGGCCTTGACCCTGGCTTGCTCTCTCCTTGTTTGGAATGGTATACTGGCTTTGACCCCAGCTTGCTCGCAGTATTCTCTGAATGATTTATTGGCAGAATACCCTGCTTATATATCATTTATACTCTGATCTGGGCTTTGAACTTCCTTGATATGTGCTGTGTCAGTCAGCAGATACAATATCTATTATCTACAATTCCAGACAACTACTTTATATAGAGCTATGTCACTGGCCTCCACGCCTCTGCTTTATTAAGACACACATCCAGTTTGTTCAGAGTTGCTTGATTCACTTAACTTCATGCATCTTCTGGATCAACATGAAAATCCATCACCTTGTGCTGACATTTTAGTTCAATTACTTCCATTTCAACCATGACACTGTCTGTGTTTTTATTCAATAGTCTCCAATATTGTTCATTAGTTCTTACTAGTACATCTTTACTACTCATGGTTAAGTCCTAGGGACATCTAAGTACCTGAACAAGTTCAGTTCTGAGAGAGAGTCGGCTGCTTTAAGTGAAACCCTCAGCGAGACTCTTCTGAAGGTTTATTACTGGAGACAGATCATAACAAAATATTTTATATATTCCATGTTTGTTATAAATTTTCTCCACATGTTATGATAACTTTCTACATGTTTATTGTAGGGATGAGCGGGTCCGGTTCTCGTGGAACCAAATCCGCCCAAACACTGAGATCCGAGGAGGGATCTGAGGCCGGCTTGGGACTTCCCTTCTTAATCAGATCCCAAAGCAAAGCCAAAAATCATCTTTCCACTGTCGGATTCTCACGCGTTTTGGATTCTATATAAGTCCCTGGTGATCGGCGCCATCTTCACTCCGGCTGTGGAGAGTGTACTGGATGGATGTGTTCGTCTCAGTACTGTGTTTTCTGGCGTGGGGCGCGTGCACTCTCTCTGTCTACTGTATCTGGAAGGGGTGCTCTCTTTGTGTGCTGTATCTGAAAAAGGGGTGCTGTCTCTGTCTGCTGTATCTGAAAGGGGTTATAACTTAGTGTCCTATTTTCATAATTCTTATCACCACATTGTGATTAATTCCCCCCACACACACACACACACACAGGTACAAAAGCATCGCAGGGTGGCAATGCTTTTGTACCTAAAGAGGGCAGGGAGCTACCCGTCGTTGTCCGGGTCGCAGCGGCTGCATGTGAATCTCGCAGCCACGCCTGCATTGCCCGGTCCGTGCACCCAAAACGGCAGCCCAACGCCGCCGGCCCACCTCCTCCCTGCCAGTGAATGCCTATTCCTGTCATTCAGGCAGAGGCGATCGCTGGGCAGAGATGCCGATCGCATCTCTGGCATGCGCTGGTGCACTGCTGTGCCTGCGCATGTGCAGTTCAGACCTGATCACCCACTGTGCGACAATGCACAGCAGCGATCAGGTCTGAATTAGCCTCTTAATCCTAATTTGAAAATTATTTTTAACGGATGATTAGCGAACCTTCTCCATGTCAAAGATATCTTTGAGGAACAGAAGAACTTGATCCTAATTTTAAAATAATTTTAACAGATGATTACAGCATTTAAAAATATATTGTTAACTGCCACGTATTTGCTGTCCACTGCTGTCGCTTAGCTTAGTCATCCAGCTTCCTCGGTGCAACCTTTTGGCCTAAACTGGATAAAAACATTATTGTGAGCTGTAAGGTGTTCAGAATAGACTGGAAATGAGTGGAAATGAAAGTTATTGAGGTTAATAATACTGCAGGAACAAAAACACCCCGAAATTCTGTGATTTTAGCTGTTTTTATGATTTTTTCTAAAAAAATCCAGATCCAAAACCAAAACCTGCAAGAGCGGTTTTGTCAAAACCAATACAAATCCAAAACCAAAACACAAAACCTGAAAAATGGACCGGCTCTCACCCCTATCTTATTGATATTTATATTGTGAAATCACACAACTGGGTGTCATATACTTGTATTTCATAAATCTATAGTGTCTTCATTTAGTACGGTCTACTTCCATTATCCTCCCTTTCAGTGACAGTATGTCATCACTTCTTATCATCTGTATCATTCAGAGAAGTTCCAACATTAATAAGTAAGGTGAAAATAATAATTAGTGACAAAATAGTGAAAGAGGAAAAATTCTGAATCATCAATGGCAAAACATGTCATGATGATTCTTGTGCTGTCAAAGTCTTCCTTAGGAGTACAATATACAAAGTGAAAAAGATTCTTAAGACAAAGACAATAAACTTGAATATAGATAAAGTGACAGTAATATATAAACAATCAGAATGTTGTACATATACAGATGAGAGGGCTCATGCAGAGTAAAATACGTGTGTGTTTGCGGAGTACATCTTGCATGTTTTTGCATGGCCTTGTGGCGGAAGTCAACATAGGCAATTACAGGCGATCTAGAGTAATACGCATTTCACACGCATCTCCACTTGTAGCCGAGGAGGCACAACTGGGATGTAATGGGACAAGTGAGGGCGAGTTGTTGGACCTGCGGGACATGCAGAGTTGGTTATAAGGATAAATACTCCTGTCTCCAGGCATAACATGTGTACCATGTATATAGTGGTGCAAGTGGTTATTATTGATGATGAGTCTGTAAGGAAAAGTACTCTCCAGCAATAGACTATGGGCCCTCATTCCAAGTTGATCGCACCAAGCAACTTTTTGCTGCTGGTGCGATCAATTAATCTCTGCCTATGGGGGAGTTTATTTTAACATAGCAGGGCTGCGAACGCTTGTGTAGCCCTGCTATGCTAAAAAAGTTTCACACAAAACAAGACCAGGGTATGAGTTACTTACCCTGTGCGACGACTCCAGCGATGAAGGTCCCAGTCCTGACGTCAGACATCCGCCCTCTTTTCGCCTGGACACGCCTGCGTTTTTCTTACCACTCCCCAAAAACGTCTGGAAACGGCGAGTATCTGCCTCGGAACGCCTCCCGCCTGTTCATCTTCTTGCGAACGCCGCTGCGATCACATTTGTCCCTGGCGGCGGCGTTGCCCAACGACAATCATCGCCAGGCAATGACACGCATGAACAATGCGCCCACCGCGCATGCGCATTTCTGACCTGTTCGCACCGCAGCGGAGGACCTCTGCGTGTAAATGAGTTGGAATGATCCCCATAGTGTCTACACTGTTGTTCGTGGAAATAAGAAATTATGTTTCACCCAGATATATCAAAAAACACATCCCCACAGAAATCTATTGGTCCCAGAGAGGTGGTGTTATTCGCCATGTATCTCTCCACCCCCCCCCCCCCACACACACACACACACACACACACAACCACTGCATCTCTTCAGCATCATCTTCCTTTGTCTATCCAGCTTATCCTCTGTGTTCCTCCAGCAGCTCCACCCCATGTGTCCCTCCAGCAGCTCACCCCTGCTGTGTACCTACATCAGCTCCCACCCACCCCATGTCCCACCAGCAGTTGACCCCCCTGATGCCCCCCAGTAGCTCAACCCTGTGTCCATCCAGCAGCTCACTGCCCCCTGTGTCTCTACTGCAGCTCATTACCTCTCCTCCATCCCATGTTCCTACAGCCCTCTCTCACCTTCTTGTCTTTTGCTCCTCTTTCTGGCTCACTTCATGACATCATGGATGCTATGCTGCAAAAAGTCGTCAGGACCCGAGTAGGGGGAGGCAGGCTGACAGATACAGCACCGATCACATCATCTATTGTGCTGGTCAGCACAGAGCATGTGTGTGCAGATGTAAATGAAGAGATATATAGGCACACACCAGCACAGTTACTTTACCAGTGGTCAGAAGTGGGCTAGACCGAGGGGCAGAGTAATAAATGCCCCCCGGCCTGGGTCAGTCCCATTTTTAGTGCCTCAGGCCGGCCCAGGCACCTTGAGAACTAGATTACCTAGGCAGTGCTTGTATAGTAGGGCCGTGATTTTATTGGTAATATCTATATTATTTGTCCCTCAATTCTCTGCAATGCAATTGGCCACAGACAAAATGGGCGGTGGCTTGGCAGGTGGGGTTATGGGCTGGCAGCTTCCCAGAGACCAGCCCCTTCATCACAGACCAGACCCCAATCTAGTGTCCTCGCTCTCTTCTCCCCTTGTCTCATACTTCTTTCCTCTGCTTAGGGCTATTAGAAGGGTGCAGCTACAGCCAAGGCACCTCTTCCAGGCATCTGACCGGCAAAAAAGACTGCCATTACAGTGGATCCCTGCTACACACCGTGACTGTCCTGCACTCCCATCACTGCTGCAGACGAGGTGTGATGACGTCCATACGCTGCTGCCTCTCAGAGGAGCCGAGAGCAGAGGAAAAAAGGAGGCAGCCAAAGGTGGTACAATAGGTGAGTGAGGTTTAGTGGGGGAGCACACTACACCCAGTGCGGAGAGCATACGGTACATCGGGGATGTGGGGGGGAAGGTTCAGATGAGCATATTCAATAACTTACAGATGGTAGAGGGAGTGTGTGGAGCATAAGTGTATGGCACAGGATAAAGGGCCTAATTCAGTAAGGATTGCAAATTCTGCTAATTAGCAGAATTTGCAATCCTTTGGATTGCATGCTGGGGGCCGCCCATCGCTGGGCAAGGCCGCCCAGCATGCTGACCAGCGCTGCCCCCCATTCAACAAGCAGAAATTGCGAACGCACTGCAATTTCTGCTTGTTAGCAGAAACTGAAGAAGCTTCCTGCCGGCGCAGCTTAGCTGCACCAGCAGGTGGCCCGCCGCCATGTTCTCGATCACAGCAGCTGCATGTGACGTCATGCAGCCGCTGTTATCACACCCCCAACATCCCCGTTTGGCCATCTCCATCCCCATTTGCATTGCAACCGCCCCCGCAACGCTCTATCTCCGCCCTGGAAACGGAGCATTTGACAGCAGAGGCGATCACATTTTCTGTGCCCCCCCCCCGCAGAAAGTGCGGGAGCATGCGCAGGACGGGCAATGCGTATGCGCCCGTGGGGCAATCGTAATAATTCAAGTTGGATCGCATTTTGCGATCCAACCTGAATTAGACTCATAGGGGGTCATTCCGAGTTGATCGCTCGTTGACGATTTTCGCAACGGACCGATTAAGGCTAAAATGCGCATGCGCTAAGTATTTTAGCACAAAACTTTGTAGATTTACTCACGTCCGAACGAAGAATTTTCATCGTTGAAGTGATCGGAGTGGGATTGACAGGAAGTGGGTGTTTCTGGGCGGAAACTGGCCATTTTCTGTGAGTGTGCGGAAAAACGCAGGCGTGCCAAGAAAAAATGCGGGAGTGTCTGGAGAAACGGGGGAGTGGCTGGCCAAACGCAGGGCGTGTTTGTGACGTCAAACCAGGAACGAAACGGCCTGAGCTGATCGCAATCTGTGAGTAGGTCTGGAGCTACTCAGAAACTGCTAAGAATTTTCTATTCGCAATTCTGCTAATCTTTTGTTTGCTATTCTGCTAAGCTAAAATACACTCCCGGAGGGCGGCGGCCTAGCGTGTGCAATGTTGCTAAAATCTGCTAGCAAGCTATCAACTCGGAATGACCCCCATAGAGTAGATATTATCTAATGTGCAGCAGTTAATTGGTAATGAAAATAATTGTAAGATAAGATTAGTTACATATTTTAGAGAATAGGGCCAAACATAAAAAGTTGGAGAAAATTTCCACTTTCCTGCAGTATTTTCCTGAATTATATTTCTTCTGTAACATGTTACTGAATGCATAGATACATTTTAGGATAAGTCATCTTCATCCCTTCTCTAAAGTCCCCCATAAATATGCGATTGATTGTTGCAGTTTTACTGATACCCTGATCAGTAGCGGCTCTTGCCACGGGCAAGCAGGACTTTTGCCTGGGGCGCCGCCGCCGTGGCAAGAGCCGCCACTAACTAGGATGGCGGTGGCGGTGGTTATGAAAAGGTCCTCTCCTCGAAGGGAAACTAGACGCGCAGTGAGGTAGCATCTAGTTTCCCTTCGTGGAGAGGACCTTTCTGTGTGGCGCCGTCATGACGTATTTACGGTAGAGTTTGTGAATGCATGGAAAAGTCATCAAAACACATTACACATTTAATCCAAATAGTGCACAATGTACACATAGTCTCCCTGCAACACATCAGCAAGTTACAACAGTTTAAATGGTATCAGAACAAAGGTGTCGAAGTTGGAAAATATTACAAACCCGCACTACACATACAGACACCATTCAGAGTGGCTTCTGTGCGGTTGCGTATTAGCCGTGCGTGCGCAAACCCGGATGCTGCATACATTGGCTCGTGAAGCCCTGCATATTAGCGTGGGGTATGGGTAAATACGGTGACATACGCAATCGCATAGAAAGGCCCCCAAAGCCATGTTCCATATTCTATCCTTATAGTACAGAATTTGTACAGACTGTGTAATCTTCAAAGGCAAGTTACTGTTCACACACAAGCTAATCAAACCACACATACACATTCTTCTAAAACAATGTCTTGAATATATCAAGACATGTCTTGTTTACGCAAAGGTTTGTGATCATGAAACAGGCACCCTGATCTGTGTGGAAAGTAAATATCTCTAGTTATCCTTATTGTTTCAGAGTGTATACTGAAGACAACCAAAACCAGACTGTCATTGTTTAATAGAAACCAGGACAATAGGAGACAAATATGGTATACAAAGAACACAAGCCTTGCTTATACAAATCACTAACAGCTGACAACTTACATTTATAGATCAGAGGTATAACATTTATAGTCAAAACTCTTGGAATTATATATATATATATATATATATATATTTGTGTGTATCTTGAGAATGGTTGGTCATTTCATGTGTAGGATCATGTTGCTTGGAGATAACATAACAAAGTAACCTAATGAACATGAAAATATCTGTCACACATTACATATTTCCCAAACTTAGTACACACATTACACATAGTCTCCCCTTTCCCCTCATGCAACTTTTACTTATTAACAAGGCACAACAAGGGAATTATACACCTTTACAGTATGCGAGGGGACAGTAACTGATCAGAGCATCATGCATGGTATCTACGTGTTCGGATAATTATGAGTAATAATCCGGTGTTGGTTTGGAGAAGATCGCATGTCGTTGCGAATAGTTATTCGCAAAGGCAGATTAAAGGTATATTTGTGTTTATTATGTACTTGGTATGCGGTGGGAATCCAGAGCTGACCAGCTGTACACACCCCTGGATCAAGGCATCGCCCATCTCTTCAAACCGACCAATGACCTCTCCTGTACTGTAAACGACCATCCCTCCAACCAATCGGTGGAGAGCATACAACCCCATTGTATTGTATTTTGGGCAAGGGTATATAAACCTTGCACCTGGGCCGGTCACTCTCTCTCTCTCTCTTGCTCTAAGGTCATCTTGCCAGATTGACTAGAGGACCGGATCCGGGTTGCACAGGCGAACAAACGTATGTATCATTGGGTGTGACTCTCTCTCTGTGATTGAATTGTATTGCGTTGTACCATTAATATTTTAACTTATTGTAATCCCCTTTTACAAATATATTATTACTTGTTGCTGCTTTGGCCCACAACATACAATCAAATACTGGTGTCGCATTCAGTTTCTGTTGAGCATTTGTATAGTGTAATTGCCACACCTAGAGCTGCCTCGTGCTCTCAGCGTGTCGGTCTGTGTGTATGCACTGAGTGTAAGCTGCACGGCTATTCCGGCGTGTGTATGCAAAGTGCGTGCACAGTACGGGACTGTGTACGCTAACTGAGGACAGGGTACGTAGGTAAAGGATTTATTACAGCGGCCGCAGCGGCTTCAGTTACAGTGTGCAATAGGGGTTAGTGGCTGCTTTCCAAGAAGTCTATCGAACTTCTCAGTTGGGGGTATCGTCCGGCTCGTCTCATACCCGGCTTTTGCACAACATTGCAGGCGCTTGCCAGCAGCAAAGGGTGGATTAGCATTAGTATATTGTATTGAGCTACCTTGTGCTGCTGAACCGCGCCTGCACTGCATTGGTTAGGGATGCTGGCGTAAACCGCAAGGACAAAGGGAAAAAAATCCATTTAAAAGTTTTTTCTTTTTTTTCTTTTGCACATGTAACCTTGGCCCTCATTCCGAGTTGATCGGTCGCAAGGCGAATTTAGCAGAGTTACACACGCTAAGCCGCCGCCTACTGGGAGTGAATCTTAGCTTCTTAAAATTGCGACCGATGTATTCGCAATATTGCGATTACTAACTACTTAGCAGTTTCAGAGTAGCTCCAGACTTACTCTGCCTGTGCGATCAGTTCAGTGCTTGTCGTTCCTGGTTGACGTCACAAACACACCCAGCGTTCGCCCAGGCACTCCCACCGTTTCCCCGGCCACTCCTGCGTTTTTTCCGGAAACGGTAGCGTTTTCAGCCACACGCCCCTGAAACGCCGTGTTTCCGCCCAGTAACACCCATTTCCTGTCAATCACATTACGATCGCCGGAGCGAAGAAAAAGCCGTGAGTAAAATTACTTTCTTCATAGTAAAGTTACTTGGCGCAGTCGCAGTGCGAACATTGCGCATGCGTACTAAGCGGATTTTCACTGCGATGCGATGAAAAATACCGAGCGAACAACTCGGAATGAGGGCCCTTGCGTAAAGGCGCACACAGCGTACCCATACTTTGCATCCATCCCACATATTGTTGTCATAGGTTATAACGGTCATTTATAGGTTTGTGTGAAACCGGATACATCTGTGTTGCTATATACATTTGAAGTAACTGTGTTAATGATATAGTTGTAAGAACACAAAACGCAGCTCTGGCCTAGTCCTTTAGGTTAAACAGAGCAATTGTGGGGTGTGTTCATGAGCAACAATAGTTTATATCGCTCACATTTATACTGTGTGATTTGTTTTAGTGCGGGCGCACTTTTGTACGTGAGCACGCACAAGTGTGAAAAGGCATGTGCGGTTGCGTAATTACGCAAGTTGCGTAAGATCGCTAACGCCAAGGACAAACCACACAATAGTTCAATTTAAAGTGGAGTAGTAGATGTTTATCTACAAATAGCACATAACTATCCGGTTTCAAACGCAGATTAGAATAACATTGATAAAGTGTGTTACCTCTGGGGAAAGCTATCAGTTAACAGGAAAGGATATTTTTCTGCTCAGAAAACTATAGAGTGTTAGTGTGGGCTGAAAAAGGTGTGAATGTATTGAACCCCGCTTGGTGAACTTGGTGAACTCGTTGAACTCGGTGAACTTGGTGAGCACGGTCTAGGTGAACACATGCAACGGAGTGTGATAAAGCTTTGAGAAGTTGTTGTTTTAAAGGTTTTTTTTCTTGGTATTACACTCCGGCTGTTTTGGAGCACAGTGTAAAGACTCCAGTGATCCTACAACTTATAGATAGCAAGTGTCTATAAGCAGTACGATTGGACCGCACGGTTGTGTGAGCAATACGTGGCGCAACGTGATACGAAGTTTTGCATATTTGTGCGTAAATCTCGTCATCATACGCGTTGTGTAAAGCACATGCAAGCGTGATTTGTGTAAAAATTGTCTTTTAGGCAGATATTCACTGGGTACGGTAAGTTACTACTAAAGGCCCAGGGGATATAGGCCGAAGTAGGGACTGCACTGGCTATGCGTGTCTGCTAAATAGGGCGGATCCGTGGTACTCGGAGCAGAAGAAGTTAGTGGAAGAACTTTGAGGACTTCCACCGTTAGACTACTGTGTTTGAAGCATTTTAGGAAGCTTTCCCATGTTAAAAGGGTCCACAATGGGAGCCAAGTGCACAACACAGGGACGTTCCTCAGTCAGGGTACAGACAGCAGAATTGAGACCCAGGGGGTCAGCTCGGTTGGTAATGTGGGGGAAGTATGGTCCCCACACTGAGACCTTTTGTGATGAATGGACACGAATGACTGTGGGGGATAAAGCATCATTTCCTGGGATAGGTAGTTTTGATCCAGAGGTACTACACAATGTAAGGATTAGAATATGCCTGCTCAAATCCAGAAAACAAAGGGTAAGGCATACAGATTGTTTAAACTTGTGGCAACAAGAGGGGGATGTGCAAAGGGAGCTTGCTCGCACACCAAGTTCCAAACCAGGCAGAAGCGTGAATGCAACAGCACCACCACCACCATATGTTGATGGAGAGAAGAGTGTCACCACCAATGATACAAAGGTAGAGGTCAGGGAAATGCGCAGCGAATGTATTATAACTAACGCTTGTACCTTGTACCCTGTTTTACCTTCTCCCCAAGATTACAGCAACGTAGAGGATGAAATACAAAGGAGAAAGAAATGCTCTGCGCACCAAAAATCACTTTGAATTGATTGATTGATTGATTAATTAAGTGCAGTCTAGCAAGGAGAATGATTGACTCAATGAAACTTGACCTTTTTTATAGTGAAAAATATTTTATAAAACAGTTAATGACACAAAACAAAGTAAATAAGACAAACAATACATATATATATATATATATATATAGCAGTATAAAAACCGGAGGTATTTCACCTCTTGCAAGTGTAAATAGAAACACTGTATCTAACTTTTATAAACGTGCTGTTTAAACAGCATACACTGTATCTAAAATGCAGATCGGATATCTTAAGTGAAAGAGGCTCTATACAAAGAGCAACAATCGATTCTAACACTGGCGTCCCAGTGTGGAATCAAATAAAATGTCCACAGATGGCTCCACAATAAAATTATTAGAAGCAAAGCAAGTAATAATAGTTACCCTCGTGCTGATTCCTGAGATGTAATGCAGAGTCCTGTATGCATTTGCACGGGGAGAATGTAAAGATTGGTAGTTGCTGCCACAATGGTAATTAAAAGACAGACTTGTTGGAATATTTATTCTCCGTAATAATAGCCGTCAGTTGACCGTCAGATGATGACATGTAGGGAGTTTCCCAGCAAGGGACCTGATCCGTATGGCTATCGGTAACAGCATGGAACGGCAAAACCGCTGATGGCTGGCGCCGCACTGGTCTCACAGCGGAGATCCGTCTATATCCAGCTTGTCGCAGCGGGATTCTGATGTAGAAGTGCCGTTAGCAGCTGGACTCCCTTTAACCTCACTGCGGAGGTATAATTACTGTAGGTCACTTGGCTTAGATGTGGACGGAACCGGAATAGCAGGACCGAGATGGTAGGAGCCCGTCTGTGTAGTAACTGATATCCACTGCACTGCACTCGTAGAAAGGGGCGTCAACGCGTTTCGTCTCCTAGCAACGGAGACTTCCTCAAGAAGTCTCCGTTGCTAGGAGACGAAACGCGTTGACGCCCCTTTCTACGAGTGCAGTGCAGTGGATATCAGTTACTACACAGACGGGCTCCTACCATCTCGGTCCTGCTATTCCGGTTCCGTCCACATCTAAGCCAAGTGACCTACAGTAATTATACCTCCGCAGTGAGGTTAAAGGGAGTCCAGCTGCTAACGGCACTTCTACATCAGAATCCCGCTGCGACAAGCTGGATATAGAAGGATCTCCGCTGTGAGACCAGTGCGGCGCCAGCCATCAGCGGTTTTGCCGTTCCATGCTGTTACCGATAGCCATACGGATCAGGTCCCTTGCTGGGAAACTCCCTACATGTCATCATCTGACGGTCAACTGACGGCTATTATTACGGAGAATAAATATTCCAACAAGTCTGTCTTTTAATTACCATTGTGGCAGCAACTACCAATCTTTACATTCTCCCCGTGCAAATGCATACAGGACTCTGCATTACATCTCAGGAATCAGCACGAGGGTAACTATTATTACTTGCTTTGCTTCTAATAATTTTATTGTGGAGCCATCTGTGGACATTTTATTTGATTCCACACTGGGACGCCAGTGTTAGAATCGATTGTTGCTCTTTGTATAGAGCCTCTTTCACTTAAGATATCCGATCTGCATTTTAGATACAGTGTATGCTGTTTAAACAGCACGTTTATAAAAGTTAGATACAGTGTTTCTATTTACACTTGCAAGAGGTGAAATACCTCCGGTTTTTATACTGCTATATATATATATATATATATGTATTGTTTGTCTTATTTACTTTGTTTTGTGTCATTAACTGTTTTATAAAATATTTTTCACTATAAAAAAGGTCAAGTTTCATTGAGTCAATCATTCTCCTTGCTAGACTGCACTTAATTAATCAATCAATCAATTCAAAGTGATTTTTGGTGCGCAGAGCATTTCTTTCTCCTTTGTATTTCAATTAGTTGTTCAGCCTAACCAGCTGTTTTTGCTCAGCAGCCCTAGAGATCACAATTTTCACTGATTACCATCTGGTAAATTACTACCATACATTATTTTAGCGCCAGATATATATACAGTTTGAGATTTATCTCTAGCTGTAGGTATATAAACGTAGAGGATGAGCCTAGCATGATCTCAGCCCTTGCCCTGGCTGCCACCATACACGACACCAAGGGCAGTGGCCACATCAGCCAGTGAGGGGGCAGATGAGATCGTGGCGACTGGTAAGTACGGTACCGTCCATTATGCAGAAACAGTGACTCCCCGTATTGTAGAGACAAACAAGAAAGATGTGGTTGAGTTGCATCCAGTTAGGGTGATTGCAGTCCCTAACGGGAGAACTGACACTCAGGGGGTGACCCCAATCAGGAACATTGCAATGTACTGTCCCTGGTCCCGTATGGAGGTGAGGTCAATTATGGCAGAATTCCCTGACCCCAGAAAGGATTTAGTCGGATGCCAGAAATATATAAAAGATTTAGGACTTTCCCAAGAACCCACAAACAAAGATTGGCGGACGGTGTTGCGAGCGAGTCTCCCCTCTAACATTGACATCCCAAAATTTATTACAGACTGCAACCTAGATGCAGAAGTGCCACTCACTGATGCTTACAATCAGGAGATTGTCAGGCAAATCAATATACAACTAGGTTTGTATTTCCCAGCCGTAGTTAGATGGAATAAGATTTTTTCCATAGGACAGAAAGAGAATGAACTGGCATCCGAATATTTCCACAGAGCTTTGATAGAAATGGCTAAATTCACTGGGGTTGAGGATATTAGAGACAATGTCAACCACAGGGAAGTAGCTGTCTCTGTATTAATGGAGGGATTGAAGGAGGCACTGAAAACCAGGGTGCAAACTTCTCTGCCAAACTGGAGGGGTATTACGGTGACTGCACTTAGGGAATCAGCACTGGAGCACGACCGTAATATCCAGAAAACCAGGGAGGCACAAGGGGAGCGGTTGATGGTGATGAGCATCCAAGCACTGGAAGGAGCACCAACTCGACCAAAACCCCAGGCCCCTGACACATGGAAAAAGTCAAGAGTTTGTTATCTGTGTAAAAGGGAAGGGCATTATGCCAGCAATTGTAACCGCACACAAAAATTCAGACCCCCTAGACAAGAACACAAGCAAAGTAATTATACACATAGAGGAGATCAGGGATCATACAGGAGAGAGAACGAGCCGCATAGAGGGGAAACAAAGAGGTACCCGCCGAGGAGGGACTGGCAGACCTCTGAAAATCCTCAGTTACCCCCCTCACATATTGTAGCTGCCAATGCGCTGCGGGAGGGTCTCACCACACAATAGGGGTTGGGCCACACCTGTAGTCTGCAGCCAGTGAAGTTAATTGCTAGCCTTGGTAGTGAACCTGAGGTCACAGTTGATGTAGCTGGTAGATCATTACCTTTTCTTGTAGATACAGGGGCGGCCAGGTCAGTGTTAAATTCGACGGTAGGTATAAAAACCACGGGAAAAACTATTTCGGCAATGGGAGTAACATGAACAGTGCAACAATACACTTTGAGTAGACCAGCAGAGATTACGATAGGGTCCTTGCAGACCAAGCATTCCTTTTTGCTAGCTGCATCGGCTCCGACTAACCTGCTTGGAAGAGATTTATTGTGTAAAATGCGGTGTGTCATATATTGTACTCCTGAGGGTGTCTTCTTAGATATACCTGAGAATCACGTTCAAGAAGTGCAAGATATATTAGACACCCCTCAAAGGCTAATGTCGATTTATGCTGTTATAGACAAGTGTCCATCATAGGTAAAGGAAATGATCTCACGAATACCGGGTTCCCTTTGGACCAAAAATGGACAAGACACTGGATTGATGGCGAATGTAGCCCCAGTAGTAGTACAAGTAAAAGATGGTAGGATAGCTCCAAAAATCCCTCAGTATCCTCTGAAGCCAGAGGTAGAATTAGGAATTTTCCCTGTCATAGAGCGCTTGCTACAACAGGGCATCCTAGTCAGTACGTCCAGCACTGCCAATAGTCCCATCTTCCCTGTGAAAAAGAGTGGGGGGAGGCGTTACCGGCTAGTGCAGGATTCAAGAGGGGTGAACAAAATAGTTGAGAGTCAATTCCCCATAGTGCCCAATCCAGCTGTCATCTTGATGCAGATCCCCGCAACCTCTTCATACTTCACTGTCATTGATCTCTGTTCTGCTTTCTTTTCTGTCCCTCTCCACCCCGACAGTCAGTATTTTTTCGCCTTCTCTTACAGGGGAGTACAGTACACCTGGACTCGTCTTCCCCATGGCTTCATTGACAGCCCAAGTATCTTCTCCCAAGCACTGCATGACTGTTTGCAATCCTTTCAACCTGAAAATGGCTCAGTGCTAATACAGTATGTTGATGACTTATTGTTGTGCTCTGACTCATTTGAAACGTCCTTGGCAGATACAAAGCAGCTGCTGCTTCACCTCTTCCAGACAGGACACAAGGTTTCAAAGGATAAATTACAGTTGTGCAGTAAAAGGGTGAGGTATCTGGGGCATTGCTTGACACAAGGACAATGACACCTCACTGCTGATAGGATAGAGGCGACTCGCGACATGACTCTGCCACAAATCCAGCAACAGATCTGCACTTTTCTTGGAATGTGTGGGTACTGCCGAAACTGGATCCCAGGGTTCTCCATACTGGCTTTACCTTTGCAAGAGATGGTCTCTTCGAACAAACCAGATCGGATCTCGCACACAGATGAGTCCGAACTAGCATTTGAGAGACTCAAACAGTGCCTATCACAGGCACCTGCATTAGGCATGCCAGATTCTGGGAAACCCTTTGAATTGTATGGTACGGAAAGTGCTGGGTGTGCGGCAGGTGTTTTAACACAGAAACATGGTGATGCCAGCAGACCAGTAGCATACTACAGTGCACAGTTGGACACTGTAGCACGGTCTCTCCCCACATGCTTGCGAAGTGTTGCAGCGATAGCTTTGCTAGTGAGTAAGAGCGAAGACGTAGTGTTAGGACACAACCTGACCGTCCATACACCTCATGCAGTATCAGCCTTACTGAACTCTGCCCAAACCAGACATGTCTCATCTGCGCGGTTTACAAGGTGGGAATTATCCCTAATTGCCCCTGTAAACATCACCATTAAGAGATGCAGCACACTAAATCCTCCAACTTATCTGCCAAGTGTGCCTGGACAGACACAAAGGGTGGAGGATGAGAATGATGGTGAAGGAGGATTTAGTGCAGACACTGATACGCATGATTGTATGGAATACCTCAACCAAACTTTCACTGCGAGACCTGACATTAGTGACAACCCACTGGAAGGCGTAGATTTTACTTTTTACACTGACGGTAGTTGCCACAGACAGACGGACTCGGGAGACCTGTGTACTGGATACGCAGTTGTAGACGACAGAAGTATCATAGAAGCTGAGCCCCTGGGCCCACCGCACTCAGCACAAGTTGCTGAGCTGGTCGCCCTAACCATAGCGTGTGAACTGGCAAAGGGTAAGTCAGCTAATATATACACAGATTCTGGGTATGCCTTTGGAGTGGTACATAATTTCGGGGACCTATGGCGCCTCAGAAATTTCATGACAGCAGCTGGCACACCCGTGGCGCATGCGACCCACATCAAAAGATTGCTATCAGCAATACAAGACCCCGACAGAGTGGCTGTTATCAAGTGCAAAGCCCACACTTACAGTCAAGACCCAGTGTCACTTGGTAACAGCCGGGCAGACGAAGCTGCCAAGGCAGCAGCAAGTTCAGCCACACTAACCAACATCACACCACTGATGACATTTAACACAATAAGCACACAATGGCTTGTATTACCTGCATGAGAAAGAATGTTGGGAAGACAATACCGAGGGAACCATCCCATATCCCTCCTACGGACGGACCCTTCCAGGTAATACAAATAGACTGCATACAGTTACCACCCTGTAGGAATCTGAAATATGTCCTATTGTGTACAGATGTCTTTTCAAATTGGGTAGAAGCATTCCCCGCTGCCACAAATACTGCTACGTTCACTGCAAAGAAAATTGTGCAGGAATTTGTGTGTAGATATGGTATCCCTAGAATAATTGAAAGTGATAGGGGTACACATTTTACAGGTGTAGTCTTTCAGGTCATGTGCAAACTGATGGGTATTAATAGCAAGCTACATACTCCGTACCGGCCACAGGCGAGCGCAAAGGAAGAGAGAATGAATAGCACTATTAAGAACAAGCTTAGCAAAGTGATGGTTCAAACTGGATTGTTGTGGCCAGAGGCATTGCCACTAGTGTTGTACAGCATCAGAACCACTCCCAGGTCACCACTTAACCTATCACCCTTTGAAGTTCTTTTTGGGTGACAACCTCACGTAATGATTGACCCCCAGGATGATTTGAAATGTAATAATGAAGTGACTGTGCAATATTTGGTTAGGATGAGCCAGCAGCTCATAAATCAACAAAGAAATCTAAAGCTGGTGATTCCTGACCTACCAAATAGTAATTGTCATGACATTGAACCTGGGAACTTTGTGATGATTCGAAATTTTCTACGCTCTGGTTGCCTCATTGACAGGTGGTAAGGACCGTACCAAGTTTTATTGACCAGTACAACAGCACTAAAGGTCGGCAAAAGAGAGACTTGGGTCCACTCGTCCCATTGCAAGAAAGTTGCAGACCCGGAGACAGCTCGTGATAAGGAGATAGGTGAAGAGAACCTTGTATTGCTGGAGCAGCTATTCCGGGAGAACTAAAAAGGCAAGACTGTTGAGCGGCACCCGAGCGTAGGGAGCGGAAAGAGCAAAGACGGTTGGTGCAACCAGAGACGGTTTACAAAGATAAAGGAAGTTGTCGCACCAGTTTTTCTTTTTTCACCTCCCCACTACTCTCTCTTTGATTTTGTTTTTCCCCCTCATCTTCCTATTTTTGTCCCTAACGAAATGGATCCATCCCAAGAGACTGTATTCCGGCTTTTTCTGGTGGTTTTGTTTTTGTGCAGGACAATTTGTTTTTGTGAGGGCCCCCGAGACGTCGAGCAAGGATCTGGAGTGAGTTCTGATGGAGAGTACGGGTTGGTAGGACCCCAGGATCAGCATATCACTTTCGTCAAGGCTAGCATCAGAAAAAGGAAATCCACAAACCGGAGCCCAACTCATCATTCACCAAAAATTTAATTTTATTGTTGTATGTACCGTTACATGTCTTCTGTTCATCTCTGTAGGGCTAGGTTAGTGAAACAAACATAGTCATTAGATAATAGGGACACATAATTGCTCACACATATGGATCCCCACGATGTATCATCAGATAAATGTGCTCCCCATTTATCATATAGCTCGGTGGAGTTTGTTGGACCATGTACAGACCCTTAATACGGGATGAGAAGGAATATAATAAATACTTCGCAAAACCTAGAAGCTTACACTGCACGATGATACATTCCCCTCAAGCATTTACTCATACATACACGCTTTTTCCTATCACAATAGGCCACACATTTTCTCACCTATGACTTTTTCTCTGACTTCAAGGTGCATACTCTAACATTGTATCTATGTATTATTATGTAAATATTTTCTGCATATTAATTATGGCAGTTATTGATGACTGCCAAAGGGTGGACTGTCGAATTCGGAAAATATTACAAACCGGCACTACACATACAGATACCATTCAGAGTGGCTTCTGTGCGGTTGCGTATTAGCCGTGCGTGCGCAAACCCAGACGCTGCATACATTGGCTCGTGAAGCCCTGAGTATTAGCGTGGGGTATGGGTAAATACGGTGACATACGCAATCGCATAGAAAGGCCCCCAAAGCCATGTTCCATATTCTATCCTTATAGTACAGAATTTGTACAGACTGTGTAATCTTCAAAGGCAAGTTACTGTTCACACACAAGCTAATCAAACCACACATACACATTCTTCTAAAACAATGTCTTGAATATATCAAGACATGTCTTGTTTACGCAAAGGTTTGTGATCATGAAACAGGCACCCTGATCTGTGAGGAAAGTAAAAATCTCTATCCTTAAATATCCTTAATTATCCTTAATATATCCTTATTGTTTCAGAGTGTATACTGAAGACAACCAAAACCAGACTGTCATTGTTTAATAGAAACCAGGACAATAGGAGACAAATATAGTATACAAAGAACACAAGCCTTGCTGATACAAATCACTAACAGCTGACAACTTACATTTATAGATCAGAGGTATAACATTTATAGTCAAAACTCTTGGAATTATATATATATATATATATATATATATTTGTGTGTATCTTGAGAATGGTTGGTCATTTCATGTGTAGGATCATGTTGCTTGGAGATAACACAACAAAGTAACCTAATGAACATGGAAATATCTGTCATACATTACATATTTCCCAAACTTAGTACACACATTACACATAGTCTCCCCTTTCCCCTCATGCAACTTTTACTTATTTACAAGGCACAACAAGGGAATTATACACCTTTACAGTATGCGAGGGGACAGTAACTGATCAGAGCATCATGCATGGTATCTACGTGTTCGGATAATAATGAGTAATAATCCGGTGTTGGTTTGGAGAAGATCGCATGTCGTTGCGAATAGTTATTCGCAAAGGCAGATTAAACATATATTTGTGTTTATTATGTACTTGGTATGCAGTGGGAATCCAGAGCTGACCAGCTGTACACACCCCTGGATCAAGGCATCGCCCATCTCTTCAAACCGACCAATGACCTCTCCTGTACTGTAAACGACCATCCCTCCAACCAATCGGTGGAGAGCATACAACCCCATTGTATTGTATTTTGGGCAAGGGTATATAAACCTTTCACTTGGGCCGGTCACTCTCTCTCTCTCTCGCTCTAAGGTCATCTTGCCAGATCGACTAGAGGACCGGATCCGGGTTGCGCAGGCGAACAAACGTATGTATCATTGGGTGTGACTCTCTCTCTGTGATTGAATTGTATTGAGTTGTACCATTAATATTTTAACTTATTGTAATCCCCTTTTACAAATATATTATTACTTGTTGCTGCTTTGGCCCACAACATACAATCAAATACTGGTGTCGCATTCAGTTTCTGTTGAGCATTTGTATAGTGTAATTGCCACACCTAGAGCTGCCTCGTGCTCTCAGCGTGTTGGTCAGTGTGTATGCACTGAGTGTAAGCTGCACGGCTATTCCGGCGTGTGTATGCAAAGTGCGTGCACAGTACGGGACTGTGTACGCTAACTGGGGACAGTGTACGTAGGTAAAGGATTTATTACAGCGGCCGCAGCGGCTTCAGTTACAGTGTGCAATAGGGGTTAGTGGCTGCTTTCCAAGAAGTCTATCGAACTTCTCAATAGGATAGGAGGGGACAGAACAAGGTTATAAGGTGGTGTTTGGTATCCAGCTGTCGGGTATTTTAAGGGTAATAGGGGGTCATTCCGAGTTGTTCGCTATTTTTTTCGTTCGCACAAGGTATGTGTAAAATTGCGAACATGTTGCAAAATTGCGAAATTCCGCCCCCAACGTATTTTTGCTCATTCGTACGCAGTATTACACAAAGTGGGCGTACGCCAAATGACATCGCAGCAATGCGAAACCATCGCAGCAATGCGAAACTATCGCATTAACACATACTTCATCGTAAAAATACTAAGTTTTAGTATATTTACACATCCATGTTAAAAGTGCACACTTTTGCGGACAAACGCACCACAATGGGGTTTTTTTCCTATTCAGTGGAGTTACACCTTTCTGTTAAAAGTCCACAAGCCCTCCTCAATTACGAACCCAATTAGTGTAATTAATGACAATGGTCCTGACCAATTAAGTCTCCAAAGAATACCAGAAGAACACTTTGTAGCCATAATTGGCCAGAAACATTGGCCCTCATTCCGAGTTGATCGGTCGCAAGGCGAATTTAGCAGAGTTACACACGCTAAGCCGCCGCCTACTGGGAGTGAATCTTAGCTTCTTAAAATTGCGACCGATGTATTCGCAATATTGCGATTACTAACTACTTAGCAGTTTCAGAGTAGCTCCAGACTTACTCTGCCTGTGCGATCAGTTCAGTGCTTGTCGTTCCTGGTTGACGTCACAAACACACCCAGCGTTCGCCCAGGCACTCCCACCGTTTCTCCGGCCACTCCTGCGTTTTTTCCGGAAACGGTAGCGTTTTCAGCCACACGCCCCTGAAACGCCGTGTTTCCGCCCAGTAACACCCATTTCCTGTCAATCACATTACGATCGCCGGAGCGAAGAAAAAGCCGTGAGTAAAAATACTTTCTTCATAGTAAAGTTACTTGGCGCAGTCGCAGTGCGAACTTTGCGCATGCGTACTAAGCGGATTTTCACTGCGATGCGATGAAAAAGAACGAGCGAACAACTCGGAATGAGGGCCATTGTTGTAGTAAATTGACAAATATAAATATGGTAATTTTTAACGCTCTAATGCAAATGTTTGAAGTATTGTGTATATGTGTAGTGTGTGAATAAATGTCTTTTCATGTATTTAGAAACCATAACCTCCTAACAGGTTTTGTTTTTTGTTTTTTTTGTTTTATATTTTGAAGTTTTTAATCTTAAGTAAGATGTGTGAACTGTTTAAGGTCACCAATTTCTGCAAGCCAATGTGCTGTTCCTTTATAGCATAAATAAACACAACACCCACTTAACTTCAACAAATTTATTTATTTTGTTATTTTTATATATTTTTTTATGTAAATTAAATTTGAACAAAATTCACAAAAAAACATCAGAGGACATTTTCTATTGACTCGATGTCTGCTATGACTTCCCTTAAATGGGCTTTCAGCCGCCCTAAAAGTACTGGCAAAGTGCTGGGATCTCCAAATGCAGCATCTGAAAAGAAGAGTCAAAGAAAACATTAATAACTTACTCACATTACCTATTATACAAGCAGGGCACAAAGCAAACTTTAATGCAGGCCTGTCCAAACTGAGGCCCTCCTGCTGTTGTGAAACTACATATACCAGCATGCCTTGACACAGTTTTGGGGTCAGAGAATGCAAAACTGTGTCAGGGCATGCTGGAATGTGTAGTTTTTCACCAGCTGGAGGGCCGCAGTTTGGACAGGCCTGCTTTAATGCCTAAGTGACTACATCATGGCTGTTTTAAGGATAAATCAGTAGCAGAACAACACACAAGCCTGCTCAGCAATTGTTTTTTTTTTATACAAGAAAGTGTACCACACCATGGGGTACATTTACTACTACGGGAGTTCTATTTAAGATGGGACGTTGACCATAGCAAACAATCAAATTATACATATTATCTTGTAAAAGTGGACTTAAAAATTCCAAGTATAATCTTATTGGTTGCTATGGGCAACATCCCATGTTAAAGAGAACTACCATCTTAGTAAATCTAACACCATGTTGGCATTCATTCACATCTGGAGTGAAGAGAATTCTTTTTTGGAGGGTTTGGCCCTGCATCATCACACTGCATATCAACATCTTCAGAAGGACAACATATCCTAGCATGCCCACACTCCCTGAAAGGCGACCTTACTAAATAAGGTCAAACAGGTTTTGAAAAATCCAATAAGCATTTTGTGAGTCTAACTTTCACACCACAAATCATTGTGTTGTTAGGCTGGCTAACAAAGTGAAGCATGTGATTTGAAAGTGCAAACATTAGGAATACACAGGCACAAGTGTAAAAGACTAACAACATACTAAACTCCACTCAGGTAGAAATGTTAGCCTGAAAACTGAGCACATATAAACCATGTTGTCCTGGCAACCCTGTCGAACTAATGAGTGTCGACCTAGAGTGGACACACAAAACATTGCACACATAAACAGTACATATAATGACACTCACAAAAAATTCAATGCAACATGTACACCATGAATAATAACTCAAATTTTTTTCCTTGGTAGCAGATTTTAAACAGTACAACAGTGCATGTTTTGACATTGTAAGTGTAAATAGGTAATCATTATTTTTTAAATGTTCAAACACTTACTTTCCTCTGCAACATCATCACTTAGTCCATCAGGGGCTTCTTCGGCCCATTCAGTGGGTGGTGAAGGCAGCTGGATGGGGGAAGGAGGCTGGATGGGGGAAGGAGGCTGGATGGGGGAAGGAGGAGGGATTGGGGAAGGAGGAGGGATGGGGGAAGGAGGCTGGATGGGGGAAGGAGGAGGGATTGGGGATGTAATTTCTGAGGGTGGGTCTGATTGAGAGGGCGAGGGGGGCGGAGAGAATGTTTGGCCAATAGAGGGTGAGGGGAGCTGAGAAGGGGATTTGGAAGGAGAAGGAGAAGGGGACTGGGAAGGATGAGAAGGGGGCACAGAAGGAGAAGGAGAGGTGGGCTGAGAAGGGGACTGGGAAGGGGAGGAGGACTGGGAAGCTGAGGGGGACTGGGAAGCTGAGGGGGACTGGGAAGCTGAGGGTGACTGGGAAGCTGAGGGGGACTGGGAAGCTGAGGTGGACTGGGAAGGGGAGGAGGACTGGGAAGGGGAGGGGGAGTGAGAAGGGGAGGGGGGCTGAGAAGAGGAGGGGGGCTGAGAAGGGGCATGATGTTGCCTCCCTGCATCAGCTTGCCGTTGTGGTCATCCTAGAATGATATATGTATTATATTTTGTGTTGCATGTCAAATTTTCTAAACACCATTTGTCAATTACACTGTTCTGTCCCTGTGTAAAAGACACAGGGCTAACTATTTTTTTTTATTGTATTTAAAAATCTGTTGATGTTGTCCATAGCAACCAATCTGATTATACATAACATTTTTGATGCTCATTACTGAATCAATTCCATTGAGTCATATTGATTGGTATAGGCAACATCACCATATCACTATTCAAGCCACCTTATTATATTGACACCACTGATCAAGTTATTTTGTACAGTTTCCAGCCTGTGTAGAAATTCTGTACAACATGCACTTGTTTTGAATAACTTTGCTACAGTCAGTACTGTTTGCCCTAACCACACACACTGTCATATTTATTAAGTAGTTCAGTCAGTGTTGCAATTACAGACTACCACTTAGTGTAAATTTGCCCAGTTTATGCTAATAATCTCTGTTATGTAATGTAACTTACTGCGTGCACGCATTAGCCGGATTTGCTGGCGGATCTCCGCCAACAGCTCCGGAGTCCTCCCGCGGAGATCACTCCATCTGCGTTCCAGCTGGATGATGGTCCGCCTGCTGCGGACGCGAGTCCTGAGTAGGTGGCGGACCTCCGCGTATGCCTCGCGCTTAACCCGATTTGGGATAAATCGCCCTACGCGGCCTACGCGGCGGTCCATCACCGCAACCAGGACGCGGAGCTCCCGCCTGGTGAAAGGTGCAGCACGCATCATGGCAATGGCGTTTTCCTAATTTGGGCATATATTTATAGTGTGTGTTGGCATGTGATTGGTCTAAGATATATGCTGTCATCTAAATAAACTTTATTGATGTGTGCAGTGACAATACTTTATTGCTGGCTGCAGTGCTGTGAAGACTAGAGGGGTGTTCGCTGGAGCGGAAATACGCAGTCGCGGAAGTGTATGACAATAGTCACCTATTCGCACAATTATACACACACACACTTTTATGTTGATAAAATTAAAAACTGGGTACTCACCACTTTTTGTATGAGCAATCAGCTGCACAGTCACAAAGTTCACAACATTTAGTATCATATGTTGTTTGTTAATTTCCAGAAAACAGGAATGGAAAGAACAAAATTAAGAATATCATTTTGTACCAACTTGAATAAAAAAATAAAAAAACACACATTGTAAGGTTAACATGTTTCAATATTTACAAAAACAAATATGAATATAATCACACACACCAAAACAAATACATAATGAGCTTTCAAAAGCTACCTTAATGACATCATAGCAAAAATCACAGAAACATACATTGTTTTAAGATCTTAAAAATGTTTAAAAAAATACAACTATACCTGAAATATTCTGCAACAATGTGTGCCCTTACTTGACTCCCACTCCGGGAAACACTCCCCCCACCGTATCTCCGCCCAACCCCTGGCTCCTCATCAGGCAATTCCTCTGTTTGAGGAAGCTCCACGCGACTCCTTACAGCGATGTTATGGAGGATAGCGCACAGGACCACTATTTTACTTGCCATGTCCGGCGAATACATGATGATACTGTAAGCCCTGACGAAGCTTATTAAGTGAAATGCCCATCGGCTTTTGCTGTGCGCTGTCAATATCATAATCATCATGTATTGTTAACCTATGTATATCACAATTATTAGTAGGGGTTACTTTTCAGATTAATCTGTACATGCTGGCATAATGCACATAGGAGACAGGAGGGTCTCTTTAAGTGTTAGCTATTTGGGAGACAAAAATGCATATGAGAGATACACGGTCTATGATAGATTTCTCATGAGAAAGGAACAGCTTTCTTTAGGCTGTGAATGAACGCAGCGTGTTTGAAATAGACTTCATTGTGCTGTTTGGCAATACCAGCCAGATAATTTGACAGCAATGGAGTTTTGAATAGTTATATCCATATATGAGAGATCTCAATAAACCACTAACACTCTGGAATATTTTGGCATAATTTATTATAAGTATATTTTACTAGAATAATAATATACAGTGAATGTGGTTTTATTCAATTATATGTGCTCGGAATAGCTATTTATTTCAGACAGCATTACCCGCAATAGTCCCAAAAATGCATATATATTTATTATAATCTAATGAATGGGCATTTAAGCAGGTTTATTTTTGAGCTAACACTGTGTGCAAGTACCATCAAGTATAATAATATAATATCAAGATATCAATTAAGGAGTAGTGGCTAGCGAGCACACACTCCTATATGGATAATTTATAATATCTAAACACCCAAAAACTACTTGTCAGCATGTAATTATATACCGGTATTATTAGAGGTAATAAGAACCTCATGTATACAATAGACAGATAAACCATCTTCCGGATATTTGCAGTGTTTTTTCTTTACATTTTCCTTATTTTATTAAACAGCAACAAATGTTGCATTGTGATTCATAAAATTGAGAACTTATGAGAAATGTTACAACACTCATACAGTTAGTAACCCTGTATAGACACCACTGGTCAGAAGTGGTCAGTGGTGCTTTAATAAATCTAATCAATCAGAATCATAGGTTTACTGATCTAGATATTAAGACAGCGTACTAGCACTTTCTTTTAAATACATCTTCATACACATAAATTTAAAAAAAAAATTTCTCACACGTTATTCTGTCTCTATTGTTTTAATATTTCACTCAGTTGTCCCCTTTAATTTAAAGAGGACATATAATACACCATATGTGGTAATAATAAAGGCACTTATATCACATGTGGGTATTGAGAATCTTTTTCGGAATTTGTATTATCATTAATAAATATTTCAATAACTTAATTTTTAAACAAATAATTATGGGAATGAGTGCTGCTATAAAGAGTTGATCTGCTTTCCTTTTTTCTTCTAAAATTTGTATACTTAGATCAACAAGCAGCACCACTATAGTACAATTGTGTTGAAATATTTGTTGGATCAGCACAATATGTGATATCATAGATATTCCCAAAAAAAGATCAATTATTTATAATCTGGTGCGGGAGTCTCTTTAACTTGAAACTGAATACATGATGTCGCCACCAGTGCGGTGGAGCACACGAAAGCGTCCTTTAAGGACACCAATTGTGCGCTCCACCAGCTGTCTAGTGGCAGTAAGCGCGGAGTTAAATGCCATCTGTGGTCCTGGCCTGGGCTTACGGTAAGGAGTCATGAGCCAGGGGGTGCAAGGATATCCACGGTCTCCTGTTTGATGAGAATAAAAAATTATAATTATAATATTCTTAATTAAATATATTATTGTTAGAAAATTTGAACAAAAACTCACCCAATAACCACATGTCTTGTCCTTGCCTTGATCTTAATCTCTGCCATATCCCTGATTGTCTAATTACATAGGCATCATGGGAGTTCCCCGGGAACTTCACATTCAGGGACAGGATCTGGAGGGATGGCCCACAAACAACCATTACATTCAGAGAATGAAACAGTTTCCTGTTTCTATAAATTTCTTCATTATGTCTTGGTGGCACAATAGCTACATGTGTGCCATCCACAACCCCAATAACATGTGGGAAGCGACTACCACCTTCCTCAAATTGCCGCTTCACCACATCTAGGGCACCAACATCAAAAGGCATAGCAATAAATTGCTTAACACGCTTGATGAAAGCCTGGCTGACACGCTGCAGGACCTTACTGAACTGGCCCTGCGACATGCCAACCAGGTCTCCCACAACATGTTGGAACGAACCAGTGGCAACAAAATGTAACACAGCAAGGAATTGTGTCAATGGTGGTATTGCTGTAGGATACCGAATTGAAGACTCCAGATCACTCTCTATTATGGAGAGAGTGTCTAGGATTAGATGAGGTGGCAGCCTGTATCTTCGCAAAACCACATCATCAGGCATCCCAAAAAGGAGGACACGGGTACGGAAAATTGGTGGCCTAGCACGCCTCCGTTGCCTTGGTTGATGAGGAGCCGGTTGCAGTTGGAGGGCTGGCGGTTGGGGTGGGAGTGCTTCCGTGGGTTGGGGTGGGAGGGCTTCAGCAGCCACAAAAACCGACATCACCAACTTAAAATGAAGGCAAGAATATTGAGAATAAGACATAATTTTAAAACACACTCCATAATCAAAGTAAAAGTGTATGGGTGTTAACTTACTGCAGGAGCATACGACATTTCTTCAGGAATCAATTATGGCACAAAAGTACAAATTTGGAAACAAAAGTGAAAACACAAATTAGCTAAGTGGTTCAAACATAGGTTATCAAAACAATTGCAAAAGTTTGAATGAATCCAAACATACCCATATAATAACAGCAACAATATATATTCTAACAACTAAGTATAAATAATGAAAATTAGTTTTCAAATTCTAACCACATTCTATAAAAAATGGGTCCCTTTAGTAGCTATTACAGCCAAGAACAGCCCTACTTTGAGCAAAATAAAAGAAAAGCTCAAACAAAATTAATTTTAAAAAATAACAATAAAATGTAATTAAAAACATAAGATACACACTTTTAACACACACATACTCCACGACACACAGGCCTAGGGTACTTACCTGCTCAAGATAGGACCAGTAACTTGCTTCAGATACAAACAAAAATAAATGAGGCTAATTGGCCAGAAAACAAATCAGGATAACTTCTCCAAAAAAATCACACCTACAAGAGACACACAAGGAGGCTAAGAGCACATATAGACAATTACCACAAAGAACCAAAAACACAGGCCTAGGGTACTTACCTGCTCAAGATAGGACCAGTAACTTGCTTCAGATACAAACAAAAATAAATGAGGCTAATTGGCCAGAAAACAAATCAGGATTACTTCTCCAAAAAAATCACACCTACAAGAGACACACAAGGAGGCTAAGAGCACATATAGACAATTACCACAAAGAACCAAAATCACAGGCCTAGGGTACTTACCTGCTCAAGATAGGACCAGTAACTTGCTTCAGATACAAACAAAAATAAATGAGGCTAATTGGCCAGAAAACAAATCAGGATAACTTCTCCAAAAAAATCACACCTACAAGAGACACACAAGGAGGCTAAGAGCACAAATAAAAAAAACTAAAAAATATAACATATACACTAAAGTACAGGTTAGCCAAAAAAAAAAAGGAATACTAATCCATTTAAATTACAAACAGATATCCTCCCAAATACAGAAACCCACCTCCATTGCACCACCAAACATACTTGCCTTTAAAAATGACTAATGTAGGAATACTCACAAATGAAACTTCGCAAAAAAAACGCACTACGCTCTACATGCTATAAGCTAATAAACGGAAATCTGTATGCTTGACAATGCAAAAAATACTCACTCTGCAAAGTTCAAAAGACCACCTTCTCAGACCAAACACAACAACTACTTTCATCATACACACACTCACAGCCTGCAAACCAGGCCCTTAAATAAGCAGTACAATCAGTCACACTATTAGCATTATTTACACCTGTGTGAATGTTCGCTGCGCACGTAGCTATAAATACCCACACACCTGTGCGTACAGACATGTCATTACCAACATGGCTACTCGTGAGGATTTCGCAGCAGAGATGGACCGCATTACGCGGCAGCAGGTAGAATTGGCAAAAAAAAAACGCATAGATTTGCAGCGGCGAATGCTGGAATCCGCCTCTGCAGATTCGGAAGAGGCAGGACCCAGTACTAGAGACATTCCAGCTTCTGATACCCAACAGTTAAGTGGGGTTACCCTGGCAGACACACATACTGGGCAAACTGAGGGAGAATCATCATTAGCCACACAACCACAACATACAGAAGCTGCTAGTGACGAGGAAGATGGTGAGGAGCAACAGGACCAAAGCTCACAGGCTACCTCAAGACGTAAAAAAAGACAGCCAGCATTCACTAAGAGGGAGTTGCGTGTTTTGGTCACGCAGGCCATGTCCAAAATACATAGAGGACCGAAAAACATGGGTGCTGCTTCGAAAGATCGCATCTGGAGGGACATCACACATTCTGTGAATGAAGTCGGCTCTATCGTCAGAACATCACAGGAAGTTAGACAACGGTAAGTGCATCTTGGCAGTCCATTCTCTGTGCTAAGTAGTCTTAAAAAGGTAGTTACATGTGATGTTGTGTATAGCAAACAAAAGCAGAACATGTGTCCTATATATTATTACCTCAAATAATAATACTCTACCTTGCCCCTATTTTTCAAAACATATGTAGTTGGGCAGACTTCAAATCCCGCCTGAAGGCCAAGAGGTCTGCAGAGTGGAATGCCTCAAGGGCTACAGGTGGAGGACCAGCTGTCGCTGTGGAGTTTACAGAGTTGGAGGAGATGGCGATGGACTGTGTGAGTTATGAGGAGGGCACAGGAGTGTCTCATATGGACACGGACCTGCCTGAGATCCTGACGGAACATGACTTGCCAGGTCATTTTACACACATATTTGTGTGGTATTTAAACTGTTTGAAAAACAAAAAAATAATTCTTTATTCTCCTCTTTTTCCACACATTCTTCTATTTGCTTGCCACATAACACAGCACAGGGGGGTGAGCAGTTTGAGTCACAGGAGGGTTATCTGGCTGAGGCTGAGGTGGAGGGACCTAGTGGGTCTGTCAGTGTGGGCCGACAAATCCCACCTCTCCAGGTTCCAACTGGTCCCCCCACCCAACCCTCTGCTATCCCGGAGATCCTGCTTGAAATAGCTAGGTATGGTGAGAGCCTAAATGCTTTTCAAGACGGGGTCATCCGGGAGGTAAGCCAGATAGCTGTCCGGCTCACTGAGCACCGAACCAGTGTTGAGCAAGGTGTTGCTCAACTCTGCCAAGGTCTGGCAGAGATCAGGCAGGGACAAGAACAACTTGCCTCCTCATTCCAAAACCTTGCAAATAACATCTTGCAAGGGCTCCAGGCCATCGCTGTCTCCCTTGCCCACAGTGGCAGAGAGCCACCCACATCGGCTCCCTCCCCTGCCCCTGCCCAGGAAGAACAGCCCACTGGGCAGGGCCCACGAAGGTCGCTCCGCAGACCAAGCCAAGAAGAACAGCATCAGGCGGGGAGAAAAAAAAGAAAGTGATGTCTCTCCAGATGGGCAGCACCCATGTTTCTCATGTTGTCTCTATGTTTTTTTGGAGTTGGCTTGTGTGGCCAGAATGGCTAACTCCCTCTTAGTGAAATGTATTATTAATGTTTTGAGGTATTGTAGCCTGTGAGCTTTCTTTCTGAAACACCAGAGCCATCTTCCTCTTACTAGTGTGCTGTGTATTGTTGTGTTTGTGTGTGTGCTCCTGAATCTTTCTCAGTTGCCCAAATATATTTGTCTGGCAGGGTGTTTCATATTATTTTTTTGCATTTAAATTATGATTTGGTCAGAAGCTGGAGTTTCCCTAGTACTGAGTTCTGCTATATTATTTGTGTCAGTGGCATCTGCTTGCTGCTTGGTCCATCTCTGCCTGTGATACTCACCTGTAGCCATGTTGTTTTGAGCACAAAATATATTACAACAGTAATAAAAAAACCAAAAAAAATAAAAAAAAAATTGTACTTTATTCAAGGTAATGCATTATGTAAATCTTAGTTCCAGAAAGATTAGCTAAGCATATAGACACTTGGGGAACAAGGGAACAATCTGCTAAAATAAACAAACATTGCATCTTTAAAAATGCAGCAGGTATGCCTTGCACCACACTTTAATGTCCATATTAATTAAAATGACACAACTCAGTATTTGTTTTACTATGGGCAACAGGACATCATTTTAAACCTTGACAGATATTAAAAACAAAGTTAAAAGTATCATTTATGCACAAAATTAAGTGTATGCTGCATTATGTTGGCCTTGATATTTTAAATATACAAACGGCACATTTTAATTAGTGTAGATGTTGCTGATTTATTTTTTTAGTTTGCATAATTTCACTTGTTTGCATTTGGTAGTATTACACACATTAAAACATGCAGTTAACAAAAATGTTTATGCACAAACTTGAACACAAATTAAAACCTTATTTGGCAGTGTGACAGATTTATATGTGATTAGATTAAACATGTAATGTGTGTACACACAATTGCTGTTTGCAGGACTTCATCTGAGCAGTATTTAGCAAGTAATTGGCCAACAGATGAATGGGCACTCCAATTAACTGCTAATTAGTGCATACACACTTGTAACACAACTTCGCAAATGCAGAGTAACTGCAGACCTACTCGGCAGCTGCGTGAAGATTGCAAGGAATTGCTATGTTAGGTTTCAGAGCGACAATGCAATTTTGCGAAAAACACGCCTACTGCTAGTTGCATACTCCCACACTATACGCCCACTTTCACGCCCATGTCGGACCATTGCGAAGTTTTGCCTCTGCCACGCCTTCGCCACTCCCCGTTTTCGTTTCTGGGTAACGAGCAGTTTTCTTTATAGTATTTTTGCACAAGTGTCGTATCGTTCAGCTCGCGCATGCGTATTTTCGCTTTTGCGCATACGCAGGTAGTTGGTTTCATGCCGTTTGTGATGCGATGAGTCTCTGCGATCAACTCGGAATGAGGGCCAATATTCCAGTGTTGGTTTGCAGAAGATCGCACGTTCCTGTGAATAGTTATGTGCAGGAGCAGAATATAGATATAAACTGTATTTACTGTACATTAGGTATTCAGCGGGAACCCAGAGGAGACCACCCACAAATGCATCTTGAACAAACATCGCCCACCTATTCAAACCGACCTATGACCTCTCCTGTACTGCAAATGACCATCCCTGTGTCCAATGGACAAAGAGATTACAGTATCCATTGTGTTAAGTTTTGGAAGATTGTATAAAAGGAGCCAGCTGCAGGCCTGGTCACACAAGACTCTAAAAGTTATCTATCTAGATGACCGAGGACCAGACTGGGTAGCGCGGCGAAAACCAAAAACACGTATGTACCATTGACTGTAGCCATTATTCTTTTGTATTGTATTGCTTTGTTATTGTAACCCCCTTTCAGTAATAATATGTTGTGGTGTCGGAACCCGGCATTTTAAATACAATCTGGTGTCGTGTTTTCCTTTCCCTGCTAAGGTTTAAAGTGTATTACTATCGCATGCATAGCTGTTAAGGGTTCGCGGTGTATTTTTGGGTGTGTACGCGCTGCGTGTACTTTGTACAGCCAGCGCAGCGTTTGTACGCAAAGTCCGTACATGGTACGGCACTCTGTACGCTAATGGTGTAATACGTACGTAGGTTGTGGATTAAGTATAGCGGCCGCAGCGGCTTCATTTAAAGTGTATGAAATGTCTTTTTAAAGTGTTGCTTTTAGTCCTGTATGTAAATCAGCATTTTCAGAGTCGATAAGCGATAATTTTGAATCACCTCAAACTCGGAGAGATCCTCCAGTTCACGCCTAGTGCGATACTGGCATGGACGTGGAAATGAAACACGCACTACTGACTCACCCAATGCAGACATTTGCTGACCTTGAGCCTGATGTTCATCAGCCTTTTCTTCCTCCATACTTGCAGCCAGCATGAATATCACAATCTGGTCAGAAAAAGGCTCCATTATTGTAGTCAGTAAAAAAAATAGGATATATATGTTATAAAACGCAGGGATTGTCCTAAAAAAACGATTCCACAAGACAGCTGACTGTAATGGCTCCTCTCCCTGAAGTCTCAAAAACGGGAGTGAGGAGACAGGAGTGGCTTTGGAGAAGTGTATCCGGGGTAAAACTGCGGAATCATGGGTACATTTTCCTCAGCAGAATAAAGGAAAAATATTATTTAAAAAATACAATTAAATAATACTTGTGGGTCATAAATAGACAAACCAAGTAGATAATCGCTACAAATATAAATAGATAAACTATTAGCAATCAAAAAAGCACCAAAAAATACATGTTATTAAAATTTCTTATCAGCTCACGACAGAAAAAGGAGGCGCAATGAAATTGACGAAATGACTGTCGAAAAGTACTGTTGTCGAATCGACATTCAATTGAATATACTTTTGTTGAAAAGCCGCATTTTTAACATTCCAGACATGAAATTGTCAAATAGCAAAAAGTCGAAACTGAAACGACAGATTTTTTGTCGAAAAGTACCATATTGAATTGTCGAATCCAATTCGACATGTTTTTTTGGTCGAAAAAGCCCAGTATTTTCGACAAAATCAGGAATTCAACATCAATTGAATATACCCCTATATCTGCCCGCTCTGCAGTGTACATGGGGCCTAATTCAGACCTGATCAATGCTGTGCATTTTTGCACAGTAGCCAATCGGGTCTGAACTGCACATGCGATCGCAGTCATCTCAGCCCTGCGATCACCTCTGCCTGATTGAGGGGGCGATCTGTTTTAGACGGCGCAGTCCAGGCAACGCAGGCGTAATGTCACACGCAGCCGCTGCGACCTGGACAGTGACTAGTAGCTCCCTGCCAGTGTGCAGGAGCTGCGCTCTAGGGAGCTACTCTTCAAGTTAGCTCCCTGCCGCCGTGTGATGCTTTTGTACTTGTGCGGCAGGGTAGGGCCTGACTTGCAGGGTGGACTAGTCCTGTGCTGGGCGTCCCCCCGTATGTCAGGGAAGCTGATCATAGATGTGCTAAATTTAGCACATCCATGATCAGGTCTGAATTAGGCCCATGGTTTTGCCCAACTACTAACAAATTTGCTGCTATGATCATGACTGCATTAGGCCCATAGTACCTGATTTCTCTCCTCTTTCACCCTGTGCGCCCATGTAGTACTTGTTAACCTTTACCCTATCCAGGGGTGTAGCAAGGGTGGCTCCAGAGGAGCGTGAGCTCTAGGCGCCTGAAAAGTTAGCAGATATGCCGCCGCCTCCCTCCACCGTCTATACCATGGGCCACTTTAAAGGCAGCCGCAGAGCAGGAGGAGGAGAAGCAGAGGGGCAAGGAGACTAGGTAGGGAACAGGGCAGGCCAGAGGTGAAAGCAGGAGACACTGACAGCCAGTACATGCCGTAGCTCTGCCGCCCTCTTTATATGTCTGTCTGCTTGTAGCTGTACAGCAGGGTTACGTCTGTTTTGCTACACCACTCTGCCCCCAATACAGCAGCATCTCTTTCTGTCCTGGCTGCTGCTGCAGCACCTCTCTGTCCCTGCTGCTGCAGAACCTCTCTCTACATTGTTGCTGCAGCATCTCTCCCTGCCCCAGCTGCAGCTACAGCACCTCTCTCTGCATTAGAAGCTGCAGAGTCAGGGCCGGCGCTACCACTAGGCAGCTTTAGGCAGCTGCCTATGAGCGCCGGCCACTGGAGGGCGGTACCACACGCTGCTGATGAGTGCTCCTATATTACTGTCTTAGCTCAGCTCCTCCTCTTCCTTAAGAGATGAGGAGCGGAGCAGGGATGCCATAGCCGCCCCCCCCTGTTATCAGCCGGCACACACAGCAGCACTGACAATGTAAGTGTATATTACCTGGCAGCTGCCTCTTCTTATGTACACTCCTCTCTGCAGTCCTCGCCCCCCTCCCGAACATGAATGGAAAATAAAGCAGTAACTGATAGGAGAGAGGGGGGGGGGGGGTCGAAGGCAGGGTTGATTGGAGCGTTCGCCCCCTCTACCTCCTCCCTAGCAAAGTCCGTCCTTGATCCTCTTTCTATTCAGTGATTGCAGTCCACCACTAAGCAGCATGTGAGGATGTGATCTACGGAGATCAGCAGCAGCCCCTCTCTGCATGATTTATTAGGCTGTGCTGTGAGTGTGAATGGAGGTCGTAGACTCGTAGGTGGTGGGGGAGGAATGCAGTGCAAACAGTGTCTAGAAAGTTATACTGTGTGCAGCCAGCTCCCAGCATGGTACTAGGCTAAGCATAAGGAGGCACAAGCCAGACCAAGCCAGGGGTGAGGGGTGCTGAACATTCAGCTTGTGGAGCTGAATAGGCTGAGCTGCAGTTTACAGAGGGACATGTAGTAATGGCTAGCAGCAACAGCAGATGTGATCCTGTTCCCTCTCTCTCCCTGGCCACATTAAACTCACTGTAGTCTGCACATGCAGCAGTATGTACTCCCTGCCCTGCTTCACGTAGGTAAGTGGCTGCCGCTGCAAATATGGACACCCAGCCAGGGCAGGTACGTGGCTAGCGGCACCTTCCTGTGACTACTTTGAGGAGAGACTGGTGCTCTTGGTCCTTGGCATTGTGTGTGGGGAACTCCTGCATGTGTCTGTACATGGGGGGTGGGGGGGGGGGCTAACACTAAAATGCAATCATAACTTTGCAAACTGCAGTTTTTGAAGGTTTGACTGCATTTTCCAAATACTCAAAGCTCTGGAAAGGTGACTGATAGGCACAGCCAAGGATGTGATGCTGACATGACGGAGAGGGCCCTCCTGTCTTTAGGGCCCTATGGCCTCCCAAAGGCTTAATCCAGCCCTGGGCTAGCGGTTCTTGCACACCCTGGGTACACCTGCAGCATTACAGCAGCAACCTGTCCTAGAGTTCCCACTAAGAGTCAGCACACTGGGCGTGATGGGGATGTAGCTGGGATCCCAGCATTAAGCATCCTGGCGGACCGAATGCCATCTCCGGAATCCTGACAGCAGTCAAAATGCCAACGGCAGTATCAGTAACAGCTGGGTTCCCGAACGAAAGTTTGGTTAGAGTTAGGCTGCAGGGGGTGGGGAAGGTTAGGGTTAGGCTGCAGGGGGTGGGGGGATTAAGGTTAGGCTGCGGGAGGGGGAGGTGAGGGTTAGGCTACAGGGGGTGGGGAAGGTTAGGGTTAGGCTGCAGGGTGGTTAGGGTTAAACTGCAGGAGGGGGAGGTGATTGTTAGGCTGTGGGAAGGGAGAGATAGGGTTAGGCTGCTGGAGGAGAGATTAGGGTCAGGTTTAGGCTGTAGGGAGAGAAAGTTATGGGGAGGATTAGGGTTCTCTTACCTAAACTCCCCTGTCAGGTTTTAGCCAGTCGGAATGCTGGCTATCAGTATTCTGACCGCCGGCATCCTTACAGCCAGTATACCATACCCATCCTGCAGGATGTACTAATGGGAAAATGTGGTAAAAACCTAGTTTTGGGGTTTTTATCCACATTTCCCGTATGTGCTAAGACCCGCACGCTGGGTTTCCGAAAGGGGGGAGGGGGCAGGGGCGGTATTGTGTAGCTTTGCCTAGGGCGCCTAGAAACCTTGCACCGGCCCTGTGCAGAGTAACAAGTATAAGCGGCTCTACTGTGGCATAACATGTATAAATAGGTTTAGTATGAAATACCTACAATAAAAATCCAGACGGTCAAAATACCGGCAACAATTGACCGACGGTCAAAATCCCAAAAAGTTCAAAATACTGACATGGTCAAAATACCGACATTTGAAATGCCGACATGTCAAAATACTGTCATGAGTTTTTCTGTTTTTCTTTGTCAATGTCATAGGTCGACATGGACACCGTCTATGTGTTCCGCATCCCCTCGCATGGCTCGTTGCGCTCTCCATGCTTTGGGCACGGGCTATTAACCTTGTTGGGATTTTGACCGTTGGTCAATGGTTGTCGGGATTTTGATTGTAGGTAAAATGACCGCATCCCGTATAAATAGCTCTACTGGGGTGTAACGTGTATAGGCAGCTCTACTGTTGTGTAACTTGTATAAGCAGCTCTACTTTGGTACAATGTATATAAGCAGCTCTACTGTGGTGTAAAATATATAAGCAACTCTGCTGTATCGTAACAGGTATAAGCGGCTCTACTGTGCTGTGTAACATGTATAAGGGCTCTTCTGTGTGGCGTAATGTGTATAAGGGACTATACTGTGTGGCATAAAGTGTATAAAAGGTATTACTGTGTTGTGTTATATGAATAACGGACAATAATGTGTGGTGTAATATGAATTGGTCCTATTCTGTGACCACGCCCCTTCACATGAAGCCACTCCCCTATATTTTTGTTGCACACCTTCGGCGCAGACTGTCCTTGTTTTTAACCTTTGGGGGCGCCCAAAGTAAAATTTTGCCCTGAGCTCCACAAGGTCTAGAACTGGCCCTGTCACGAATTTAGATTTTTTTTATATTTTTTCTTTTCAAATGTAACATGCCCCCAATTCAGAACAGGGGACGGGGTGCTGAAACATACCCTTGCTCTCGGCACCATGGCACCTAGCTACACCTCTGACCCTATCACCCTGACCTCTCAACCCATGTCATTCTGTGTGCCCATATAGTACTCGACACTTCTCCCCTGTTATCCTGTGCACCTATAAAGTAACTGACCTCTCTCACGTCACCCTAAGTGCCCGTGTAGTACTTGATCTCTCACCCCTGTCATCCTATGTGCCTGTATAGTACCTGACTATTCTCACCTGTAACTCTGTGCTCTCATATAGTACCTGACACTTATCCCCTGTTATCCTGTGCACCTATAAAGTAACTGACCTCTCTCACGTCACCCTAAGTGCCCGTATAGTACTTGATTTCTCCCCCTTGTCATCCTATGTGCCTGTATAGTAGTACCTGACTATTCTCACCTGTAACTCTGTGCTCTCATATACTAGCAGACCCAATTTCCTCTGTCAGCCTGTGTGCCTATATAAAATCTGACCTCTCTCCCCTGTCCCCTTGATTTACCTGACCTATCACCTCTTACTCTATGCACCCATATAGTTCCTGACCCTTTTCCACCTTTAACCCTGTGCGCCCATATAGTACATGATCCCTCTTAATCTGTCACCCTCTGTGCTCATAGAGTGCCTGACCCCTCTCCCTTTTCACCTTATGTGCCCATATAGTACCCAGTGGCGCAGAGAGGGAGGGTGGTACTAATTACCCAGGCCCAAGTCTGATAGAGGTACCCAATGGAGCCCTAGGTATCCCCCTCCCTTACCCGACAGCTGCATCTCTTCTCCTTAGCCCAGTGAATGCTGCTATGTGCTGGGCTGCAGTGTAGCCAGGGAGGTGCTTAAAATACATTTCTCTAACGTCCTAGAGGATGCTGGGACTCAGTAAGGACCATGGGGATAGACGGGCTCCGCAGGAGACATGGGCACTTTAAGAAAGACTTTGGATCTGGGTGTGCACTGGCTCCTCCCTCTATGCCCCTCCTCCAGACCTCAGTTTGATACTGTGCCCAGTGGAGACTGGGTGCTTTCAGGAAGCTCTCCTGAGTTTCCTGTAAAAGAAAGTATTTTAGTTAGGTTTTTTATTTTCAGGGAGCCTGCTGGCAACAGACTCCCTGCATCGAGGGACTGAGGAGAGAGAAACAGACCCACTTCTCTGAGTTTCAGGGCTCTGTTTCTTAGGCTACTGGACACCATTAGCTCCAGAGGGATCGGTACGCAGGTCTCACCCTCGCCGTCCGTCCCAGAGCCGAGCCGCCAACCTCCTCGCAGAGCCGGAAGAAAGAAGCCAGGTGAGTATGTGAGGAAAAGACTTCAGAGTCGGCAGAAGACATGATCTTCATAAGAAGTAACGCAGAGCAGTGAAGCGGTGCGCCATTGCTCCCATTCACCTCACACACTTCGGTCACTGTAAGGGTGCAGGGCGCAGGGGGGGCGCCCTGGGCAGCAATAAACACCTCAGGTGGCAAATACACATATATACATGTACAGCTGGGCACTGTACATGTATAAAAAGAGCCCCCGCCATGTTATTAGTAAATTTGAGCGGGACAGAAGCCCGCCGCCGAGGGGGCGGGGCTTCTCCCTCAGCACTCACTAGCGCCTTTTTTTCTCCACAGCACCGCTGAGAGGAAGCTCCCCGGACTCTCCCCTGCTTGACACACGGTGAAAGAGGGTTTTAAAGTAGAGGGGGGGCACATAATTGGCGCATATACATTATACATAAGCGCTACTGGGTAAACATTCTGTGTTTTTTCCTGGGTCATATAGCGCTAGGGTGTGTGCTGGCATACTCTCTCTCTGTCTCTCCAAAGGGCCTGGTGGGGAACCTGTCTTCAGAAAAGAGCTTCCGTGTGTGTGTGTGTGTGTGTGTGTGTGTGTGTGTGTGTGTGTGTGTGTGTGTGTGTGGGGTGTGTCGGTACGCGTTTGTCGACATGTCTGAGGTTGAAGGCTCACCTAAGGAGGAGGGGGAGTGTATGAATATTAGGTCTCCGTCGGCAGCGCCGAAACCTAACTGGATGGACATGTGGAATGGTTTAAGTGCTAATGTTAATTTATTGCACAAAAGATTAGACAAAGCTGTAGCTAGAATACAGTCAGGGAGTCAACCCATGTCTGTCCCTATGTTGCCGGGACCTTCGGGGTCTCAGAAGCACCCACTATCCCAAATAGTTGACACAGATACCGACACGGATTCAGACTCCATTGTTGACTACGATGATGCAAAATTGCAACCAAGGGTGGCTAAATGTATTCGATATATGATTATCGCAATTAAAGATGTTTTGCATATTACTGAGGAACCCCCTGTCCCTGACACGAAGGTACACATGTATAAGGGAAAGAAACCTGAGGTAACCTTTCCCTCCTCACATGAGCTGAACGAATTATGCGAAAAAGCGTGGGAAACTCCAGACAAAAAACTGCAGATTCCCAAAAGGATTCTAACAGCGTATCCTTTCCCGTCACAGGACAGAATACGGTGGGAATTCTCCCCTAGGGTAGACAAAGCTTTGACACGCTTATCAAAAAAGATAGCGCTCCCGTCCCAAGATACGGCTACCCTCAAGGATCCTGCTGACCGCAAGCAGGAGGTTACCTTGAAGTCCATTTACACTCATTCTGGTACGTTGCTCAGGCCGGCAATTGCGTCGGCCTGGGTTTGTAGTGCTGTAGCAGCATTGACAGATTCTTTATCAGCGGATATTGAGACCCTTGATAAGGATACCATTTTAATGACCCTAGGGCATATAAAAGATGCTGTCTTATATATGAGGGATGCTCAAAGAGACATTAGTTTACTGGGTTCCAGAATAAACGCTATGTCCATTTCTGCTAGGCGAGTCTTATGGACCCGACAGTGGACGGGGGATGCCGACTCAAGGAGGCATATGGAGTTTTTGCCGTACAAGGGTGAGGAATTGTTTGGAGAGGGCCTCTCGGACCTCGTCTCCACAGCTACGGCAGGTAAATCGAATTTTTTGCCTTATGTTCCCTCACAATCTAAGAAAGCGCCTCATTATAAAATGCAGTCCTTTCGTTCAAATAAAATCAAAAGAGTCCGTGGATCGTTCTTTCTTGCCAGGGGTAAGGGCAGAGGAAAAAAGCTGCACAACACAGCTAGTTCCCAGGAACAGAAGTCCTCCCCGGCCCCTGCAAAATCCACCGCATGACGCTGGGGCTCCCCTGAGGGAGTCAGCTCCAGTGGGGGCACGTCTTCGACTTTTCAGCCACATTTGGGTTCAATCACAGGTGGATCCCTGGGCAATGGAAATTGTTTCCCAGTGATACAGGCTGGAATTCGAAGAGGTGACTCCTCGCCGGTTTTTCAAATCGGCGCTACCAACTTCTCCCCTGGAAAGGGAGATAGTGTTACAGGCGATTCAAAAATTGTGTCTTCAACAAGTGGTGGCCGAGGTTCCCCTGATTCAGAGGGGGAAGAGGTACTACTCAACCCTGTTTGTGGTCCCGAAACCAGACGGTTCAGTCAGACCCATTTTGAATTTAAAATCCCTGAACCTTTACTTCAGTTCAAGTTCAAGATGGAATCGCTCAGAGCGGTCATCGCCAGCCTGGAAGGGGGGGATTTTATGGTATCGCTGGACATAAAGGATGCATACCTGCATGTTTCCATATATCCTCCTCATCAGGCGTACCTGAGATTTGCGATACAGGATTGTCATTACCAATTTCAGACGTTGCCGTTTGGGCTTTCCACGGCCCCGAGAATTTTCACCAAGGTAATGGCAGAAATGATGGTACTCCTGTGAAAGCAGGGTGTCACAATTATCCCGTACTTGGACGATCTCCTCATAAAAGCGAGATCATGGGAGAAGTTGCAGAACAGCGTATCCCTTTCACTGAAGGTGTTACAGCGACACGGCTGTTTTCTCAATATTCCAAAGTCGCAGCTGGATCCTACGATGCGCCTGTCCTTCTTGGGCATGATTCTGTACACAGACCAGAAAAGGGTTTTTCTTCCGGAAGAAAAAGCGCAGGAACTCATGACTCTAGTCAAGAACCTGTTGAAGCCAAAACAAGTGTCAGTGCATCATTGCACTCAAGTCCTGGGAAAAATGGGGGCGACATACGAAGCCATTCCCTTCGGCAGGTTCCATGCAAGGACTTTCCAGTGGGACCTATTGGACAAATGGTCCGGGTCACATCTGCACATGCATCAGCGGATCACCCTGTCCCCCAGGGCCAGGGTTTCTCTCCTGTGGTGGCTGCAGAGTGCTCACCTTCTAGAGGGCCGCAGGTTCGGCATTCAGGATTGGATCCTGGTGACGACGGACGCGAGGCTCCGCGGTTGGGGAGCAGTCACACAAGGAAGAAATTTCCAAGGCCTTTGGTCAAGTCAAGAGACTTATCTTCACATCAACATCCTGGAACTGAGGGCCATATTCAACGCCGTACGTCAAGCGGAGACCTTACTTCGCGACCGACCGGTGCTGATTCAGTCGGACAACGTCACTGCAGTAGCTCATGTAAACCGCCAAGGCGGCACAAGTAGCAGAGTGGCGATGGCGGAAGCCACCAGAATTCTTCGCTGGGCGGAGAATCATGTAAGTGCACTGTCAGCAGTGTTCATTCCGGGAGTGGACAACTGGGAAGCAGACTTCCTCAGCCGACACGACCTGCATCCAGGAGAGTGGGGACTTCATCAGGAAGTCTTCGCACTAATTGCAAGTCGGTGGGGATTTCCCCACATAGACATGATAGCATCCCGTCTCAACAAAAAGCTACAAAGGTATTGCGCCAGGTCAAGAGATCCTCAGGCGGTAGCTGTGGACACCCTAGTGACACCGTGGGTGTTCCAGTCGGTCTATGTATTTCCTCCTCTTCCTCTCATACCCAACGTGTTGAGAATAATAATAAAAAGAGGAGTGAGAACAATACTCAATGTTCCGGATTGGCCACGAAGGACCTGGTATCCGGATCTGCAGGAAATGCTCACAGAAGATCCGTGGCCTCTTCCTCTAAGACAGGACCTGTTGCAAGTCCCTGTCTGTTCCAAGACTTACCACGGCTGCGTTTGACGGCATGGCGGTTGAACGCCGGATCCTAGCGGAAACAGGTATTCCGGATGAGGTCATTCCTACGCTAATACAGGCTAGGAAGGGCGTGACATCTAAACATTATCACAGGATATGGCGAAAATATGTTTCTTGGTGCGAGGCAAGGAATGCTCCCACGGAAGAATTCCATCTAGGCCGTTTTCTTCACTTCCTACAGACTGGAGTGAATTTTGGCCTAAAGTTAGGCTCCATTAAAGTTCAGATTTCGGCCTTATCCATTTTTTTTCAAAAGGAATTGGCCTCTCTGCCTGAAGTACAGACTTTTGTGAAGGGAGTACTGCATATTCAGCCTCCTTTTGTGCCTCCGGTGGCGCTTTGGGACCTTAACGTGGTGTTAAGTTTTCTTAAATCACATTGGTTTGAACCACTTCAAACAGTGGAGTTGAAATGTCTCACTTGGAAGGTTGTTAGCCTTGGCTTCGGCTAGGCGAGTTTCGGAATTGGCGGCTTTATCACATAAAAGCCCCTATCTGGTTTTCCATATGGATAGAGCGGAATTGCGGACCCGTCCTCAATTCCTACCTAAGCTGGTCTCATCCTTTCATATGAACCAACCTATTGTCGTGCCTGTGGCTACACGGGACTTGGAGGATTCCGAGTCCCTTTATGTGGTCAGGGCTTTGAAGATTTACGTGGCCAGGCTAGGATCAGAAAAACAGAAGCACTGTTTGTCCTATATGCAGCCAACAAGGTTGGCGGCCCTGCTTCAAAGCAGACTATTGCTCGCTGGATCTGTAACACGATTCAGCAGGCGCATTCTAAGGCAGGATTGCCGTTACCAAAATCGGTTAAGGCCCATTCCACTAGGAAGGTGGGCTCGTCTTGGGCGGCTGCCCGAGGGGTCTCGGCACTACAGCTGTGCCGAGCTGCTACTTGGTCGGGGTCAAACACCTTTGCAAAGTTCTATAAGTTTGATACCCTGGCTGAGGAGGACCTCCTGTTTGCTCAATCGGTGCTGCAGAGTCATCCACACTCTCCCGCCCGTTTGGGAGCTTTGGTATAATCCCCATGGTCCTTACGGAGTCCCAGCATCCTCTAGGACGTTAGAGAAAATAAGATTTTAAACCTACCGGTAAATCTTGTTCTCGTAGTCCGTAGAGGATGCTGGGCTCCCATCCCAAGTGCGGACTATTTCTGCAAGACTTGTATATAGTTGTTGCTTTCATAAGGGTTATGTTATAGTTTTGTCGGTTATGGACCGATGATATGTTGTTGTTCATACTGTTAACTAGATTGTATATCACAGGTTATACGGTGTGATTGGTGTGGCTGGTATGAATCTTGCCCTTAGATTAACTAAAATCCTTTCCTCGTACTGTCCGTCTCCTCTGGGCACAGTTTCTCTAACTGAGGTCTGGAGGAGGGGCATAGAGGGAGGAGCCAGTGCACACCCAGATCCAAAGTCTTTCTTAAAGTGCCCATGTCTCCTGCTGAGCCTGTCTATCCCCATGGTCCTTACGGAGTCCCAGCATCCTCTACGGACTACGAGAAAAAGATTTACGGGTAGGTTTAAAATCTTATTTTTTTTCTGTATTTTTTTCTAAGGGTGCATGGGCATGCCTCCTGTAATTAGACCACTCCCCCTGAAAAGTACATGTGGCCAGTTAGCCTCTCTACTGCCCTGATAGTACACGACCCCTCTCCCCCTGTCACTCTGTGTGTACATATAGTACTTGACTCCTCTCCCGTCACCTTGTTTTCCCATACAGTTCCTGACCCCTATAACACTGTGCGCCCATTTAAGACCTGACCCCTCTCCCCTGTGTGCCCATATATTACCTGACCTCTCACCCCTGTCACCCTATGCACCCATATAGTGACTAAACCCTCTCCCGTCACCCTGTTTGCTCACATAGTTCCCGACACCTATCACACCCTGCGCCCAAATAATACCTAATCTCTCACCTCTGTCACCCTGTGTGTCCATATAATACTTGACTCTGCTCATGTCATGCTGTGCTCTCATATAGTAGGTGACCCCTCTTTTCTGTCACCCGGTGTGCCCATATAGTATCTGACCTCTTTCCCTTTCTCCCATCTGCCCATGTAGTACCTGACCTCTCTCCTCTCACCCTCTACACTGTGCGCACATAAAGTACCTGTCTCCTCTCCCATTCCATCACCCTGTGCGCCCATAAAGTACCTGTCTCCTCCTCCATCACCCTGTGGGCCCGTAGAGTACCTGGCCCCTCTCCATTTTCACCTAGTGGGCCCACATAGTACCTGACCCCTCTCCCCTGTCACTCTGTACCTACCCTCTTACACTCTCACCATACATGCCCATATAGTGCGTGACTCCTCTACCCTATCCTCCTGTGTGCCCGTGTAGAACCTGAGCTTTCTCTTCCCTCACGTTATGTAACCTGGCCCCTACCCTACATAATACTATGCACACATAAAGTACCTGACCCCTTTCCCGTCACCCTGTGTGACCATATACTACCTGATCCCTCCCCCTGTCACCCTGTGGGCCCATAGAGTACCTGGCTCCTCTCCATTTTCACCTAGTGAGCCCACATAGTACCTGACCCCTCTCCCCTGTCACTCTGTACCTACCCTCTTACACTCTCACCATACATGCCCATATAGTGCGTGACTCCTCTACCCTATCCTCCTGTGTGCCCGTGTAGAACCTGAGCTTTCTCTTCCCTCATGTTATGTAACCTGGCCCCTCTACAGCAGTAATACTATGCACACATATAGTACCTGACCCCTCTCCCGTCACCCTGTGTGACCATATACTACCTGATCCCTCTCCCCTGTCACCCTGTGTGCCCATATAGTACCTGTCTCCTGTCAAGTCCACCTGTGTGCCCATATAGTACCTGGCCATGCTTCCTTGTCACTGACTATGACCATAAAGTACCTGACCCTTCTCTCATGTCACTCTGACACCTCTCCCTTGTCACCCTGTGCAGTCACATAGTACTTGACCTTTCTCCTCTTTCATCCTGTACGACCATATAGACCCCGACCCAGGGGCGGATTGGGAACTAAAAGTGGCCCTGGAAAAATTTTATGAAGTGTCCTCATGTGGGTGGCACCAAATCAATGATAGGCAGAACCAACACCAAACTAGGCAGGATTAGTACACATGGCCATAACTAGAGGAGTGTTATACGTGCTGTCGCGAAGGGTCCTGAAGGCAGCACAATTGTGTGTGTGACAGTGATATGCACCATGCATATCACTGTCACCTGGCCCGCCCTCCCGTCACCTGCCATTAATCCAACCCTGAAATGGTCGGCATTAGAGTGTGCCTGTGCACACAATGCCCACCCCGTGCGCACTCCTATGGTTGCGGGTGCAGCAAATGGGGAAGAGGTTGTGAGGGGAGAGAATACAGGAGAGGGTAGCCTGTGTTAGGCGCCGAGGGTCCGCCCGTCAGTGCGGCCCGGCGCCTAGCAACTAGGGACGCCGCAGGCAGACAGCCGCCGGCTCCCTAGCAACGCTAGACGCCGGGCGCACGGAGCCGCTTAGACCATAGCAACGGGGACGCCACTGTCGGACCGCGTTCCCCGTTGCTAGGTCTAATTAATCAGGTCAAATTGTATCCTGGCCGTGCAGCATGCAGCTGCACGGCATAATTATGATTACCCTGTCTTGATCCGGATTGGAGGGTTTCCTAATAAAAGCACTCTCAGGACTTCTCACAGACGCCGGTGTTAGCTTCCTGTTGGCTGTGTCAGTTACAGAGAGTTTCCAGTCCTGCTCTATTCGGTTGTTCCTGTCCTCAGTGATCCAGTACTCGGAATTTGTCATCTATTCCTGGAGTCCTACCGAGCACCTTTAACATCCTGTGGTGTTCGTGAGTCGCGGCGTAGCCGTGTGTTGCGGCTTGACCGCTTACTATTTATTATTTAGTTTTATTGTGTTCCGGAGCTTTTTGCGGAGGATTCCGCTCCCACAAGTCCACTCTGGTATCCAGCGGTGCTGGATAGGAGTTACGGATCAGTGGATCTTTGGTTGTCCTTTTCCCTGGCGGTTTGTCCGCACATACTTTTGGTTAAGTTAGATAGCTTGTAACCCCTGGCCTGGTTGCTTAGTCTGAGGGCCCCTTGTTATCACCCTGTCTCGGATTTCCCTTTGTCTCCCATTAAGACCTGAGGGGGCATCGGGGTTGGGCAGACATAATCCGCCCTTCGAACGCGGCTGCCATGGGCTCAAGCAACCATAGTCTCGCAGGGGATTTCTGATAACACGGGCGAGACAACGGAGTTAGGGCGCCAGGGGTTACTAGGCTTCCCTGTTCCCGTAACCAGCATATCTTTCCAGTACTCAGACCTCTGCCATAAGATCTCATCTGGTCTGGAGTACGGGAATCATAACATTAACACCGGCCATACTAAAATTTAAAATTAACAGGAGTTAATTTTTTCCCTTATTCAGTTGGGAGATTTGTCAGCCTCATGAATCCCACCGGTGTTGGGCCAAATCCGGGCCAGCTTTTAGTTAGCCAGATTCAAGAGCTTACTCAGATGGTTCAGGATCTGTCCCTTCGGGTGAGGTCACAGGAAGATCTGTTACGGACTTCCCCGAGGGTCATTCCTGAACCAAAAATGCATCTGCCTGACCGTTTTTCTGGGGATAGAAAGCAGTTTTTTAATTTTAAAGAGTCTTGTAAACTGTATTTTCGTTTAAGACCAGTCTCCTCAGGTACGGAATCTCAGCGGGTAGGAATTATTATTTCTCTGCTACAGGGGGATCCTCAGACCTGGGCTTTTGGTTTAAAGACAGACGATCCAGCTTTATTGTCTGTAGACGCCTTTCTGGGGTCCTTAGGGCTTTTGTATGACGACCCTGATAGAGAGGCATCCGCCGAGAGTCAGTTGCGTGCTCTCAGACAGGGTAGGAATCCCGCAGAGATTTATTGTACGGAGTTTCGCCGTTGGTCGAACGACTGTGGATGGAATGACCCAGCCCTGCGCAGTCAGTTTCGCCTCGGCTTATCTGAGTCTATAAAAGACAGTCTCCTTCAGTATCCCGCTCCTGAGACTCTCGATAAACTCATGGAGCTCTCTATTAAGATTGATCGTCGTCTCAGGGAGCGGAGGGCTGAAAAAGGAGCATCTGTCGGGTCTACTCCTTGTGTTTTTTCCATTCCTGTGGACATAGAGGAGCCCATGCAGATAGGCCTCTCCAAACTGTCTCCTGAAGAAAGAACCAGAAGGCAAAATTCTGGTCTTTGTTTATACTGTGGGGGTAAGGGACATTTTGCCCGTAGTTGTCCGAACAAGTCGGGAAACGCCTCGACCAAGTGAGTTGTGAGGGGGTTCACTTTGGTTTACAGCTTATCTCCTCAAATAATTCACTGTTAGTTCCAGCTAAAGTTTCCTTTGGCAGCCTCTGTTCCTCGGTCTCGGCTTTTGTGGACAGTGGAGCTGCAGGGAACTTTATGGATTTAACATGGGCCAAGGCCTTAGGTATTCCTCAGTTAGCCTTGGGTAGGTGTATCACCATGCATGGTTTAGATGGGAGTCCCTTGTCCAATGGGGTTATTTCTCTCTGTACACCTTCTGTTCTTCTTTCGGTAGGAGCTCTGCATTCTGAAAAGATTGAGTTTTTCCTTACCCATTGCCCAGCAGTTCCTGTGGTTCTGGGTCACCCTTGGCTGGCCTTTCATAATCCCATCATTGATTGGCAGTTGGGGGAGATCTTACAATGGGGTACCATCTGTAATAAAGAATGTATTACGCTTCCCATCAGAATTGCTGCTGTCATTCCCGCACCCATTCCTGTGGAATACCAGGATTTTGTTGATGTATTTTCCAAGGGCAATGCGGATATTCTGCCTCCCCATAGGCCTTATGATTGTGCTATTGAGTTAATTCCTGGTGCCACTTTGCCTAAAGGAAGGTTATATGCATTGTCCGGACCTGAAACTGTGGCCATGAATGAGTATGTTAAAGAAAGCCTAGGGAAAGGATTTATCAGGCCATCTAAATCCCCTTTAAGTGCAGGCTTCTTCTTCGTGGAGAAGAAGGATGGATCACTCAGACCTTGCATTGACTTTAGAGCCTTGAATAAAATCTCAGTAAAGAATACTTACCCTTTGCCGCTGATTTCTGTCCTCTTTGATCAGCTACGTTCGGCTGTGATTTTTTCTAAGATTGACCTAAGAGGAGCATATAACCTCATCAGAATCAAGTCAGGGGATGAGTGGAAAACGGCATTCAGTACTCAGTCAGGCCACTATGAGTATCTGGTTATGCCATTCGGCCTGTCCAACGCTCCGGCAGTTTTCCAGGATCTCATTAACGATGTGCTCCGTGAATTTCTTGGAAGATTCGTTGTAGTCTACTTAGACGATATTTTGATATATTCTGACTCTATTGAACAACATGTTACCCAGGTGCGTCAGGTTCTAAAAAAATTACGTGAAAATCACCTATATGCCAAGCTGGAGAAGTGTGAATTTCATGTCACGGAGGTATCCTTTTTAGGGTACATTATTTCCCCTCGGGGATTCTGTATGGAACCAAAGAAGCTCCAAGCCATCCTTAGTTGGGCGCAACCCACCAATTTAAAAGCAATTCAGCGCTTTTTAGGGTTTGCGAATTACTATAGAAGATTTATTCACTCTTTCTCTGACCTAGTTGCTCCCATTGTGGCACTGACTAAAAAGGGAGCAGATCCTACCAACTGGTCACGTGAAGCGGAGTTATCTTTTCAGGCCTTGAAACAAGCCTTTGTCTCAGCCCCTCAGACATCCCAACCCAGAATTGCCTTTCATTGTTGAGGTCGATGCCTCGGAGGTTGGAGTAGGGGCTATCCTGTCTCAGAAGGATCCGGATTCCCTAGAATTACATCCTTGTGCCTTTATGTCCAGGAAATTCTCATCTGCTGAATCCAACTACGATGTTGGTAACCGGGAATTACTGGCTATTAAATGGGCTTTCGAGGAGTGGAGACATTGGCTTGAAGGAGCCACTCATACCATTTCAGTTTTGACTGATCACAAAAATCTTCAGTACATTGAATCAGCTAAACGGCTGAATGCCCGGCAAGCTCGTTGGGCTTTATTTTTTACTCGTTTCAAGTTCATTATCACCTTCAGGCCAGGTTCCAAGAATACCAAGGCAGATGCCCTGTCACGCAGTTTTCTTCCAGTTCAAGACAACAGTCCTGTTACTCCCATACTTCCGTCTTCAGTCATTCGGGCAGGCCTCACACAGGATTTATTTACCCAGTTGAAGCAGCTTCAACATCAAGCTCCTGGTAATACTCCTGCTGGTCGTCTTTTTGTCCCCGAGTTTTTGAGAGCAACGGTTTTGACGGAGTTTCACGATAGCAAAGTTGCCGGGCATCCGGGGATCGCTAAAACTTTTGAATCAGTTTCCAGCTCGGTATGGTGGCCTGGTCTTTCCAAAGACATTAAGGAATTTGTTTTTTCTTGTCAGGTCTGTGCACAGCATAAGGTTCCCCGTTCCTTGCCTATCGGTCAACTTTTGCCCTTGAATGTTCCTCTTAGGCCATGGTCTCATATTTCCATGGATTTTGTGGTGGACCTTCCTCTGTCAGCCGGATGCCGAGTCATATGGGTGGTAGTGGACCGTTTTAGCAAAATGGCCCATTTTATTGCTCTTCCCCGATTGCCATCTGCCCAGGGATTGGCAGTCTTGTTCCTCCGCCATGTTTTCAGACTCCATGGGTTACCCACTGATATTGTTTCTGATCGGGGTCCACAATTCATTGCACAATTTTGGAAGTCTTTTTGTGCCTCATTGAAGATGAAATTATCTTTAACGTCTGGCTACCATCCCCAATCCAACGGGCAGACTGAGCGAGTCAATCAATCATTAAAACAATATTTGCGTTTGTACTCGGCCAAACTCCAAAATGACTGGTCTGAGTTTCTTCCGTTAGCAGAGTTTGCTTACAACAATGCCTGTCATTCCTCCACCAATGTATCTCCATTTTTTACAGTTTTTGGTTTTCACCCCAGAGCTAATTCCTTTTTTCAACATTCCTCTGTCTCCTCACTGACCTTGACCTCTCATCTCAAACTCATTTGGAGAAAAGTGCACCTGGCTCTCAGAAAAGCGGCATTTCGGGAGAAAAATTTTTCTGACAGGCTCCGGCGGCCGTGCACTTTTAAAGTTGGAGATAGGGTATGGTTGTCGACTCGCAACATTAAACTTCGACAAACCTCAGCCAGATTGGGTCCTAAATTTATTGGACCATTTCATATTATCAAAAAAGTCAATCCAGTGGCTTTCCGGTTACGGTTACCAAAAACTTTACGGATCGGAAATACCTTCCATTGCTCCTTGTTAAAACCATATGTTTCGTCCAGTAAATTTCCTTGCAAGATCTCTCAGGGGAAATCACCAATAGACGTACAGGGTCAGCAGGAGTTCTTAGTGGAGAAGGTTCTCGATTCCAAGTTGTCCCGGGGTCGGCTTTATTTTTTGGTACATTGGAGAGGTTATGGTCCAGAAGAAAGGTCTTGGGTCCTGGACGAGGATCTCCATGCCCCGAGGCTCAAAAGGGCATTTTTTCGAGAATTTCCTCAGAAACCTGGCCTTAGGGGTTCCTTGACCCCTCCTCAAGGGGGGGGGTACTGTTAGGCGCCGAGGGTCCGCCCGTCAGTGCTGCCCGGCGCCTAGCAACTAGGGACGCCGCAGGCAGACAGCCGCCGGCTCCCTAGCAACGCTAGACGCCGGGCGCACGGAGCCGCTTAGACCATAGCAACGGGGACGCCACTGTCGGACCGCGTTCCCCGTTGCTAGGTCTAATTAATCAGGTCAAATTGTATCCTGGCCGTGCAGCATGCAGCTGCACGGCATAATTATGATTACCCTGTCTGGATCCGGATTGGAGGGTTTCCTAATAAAAGCACTCTCAGGACTTCTCACAGACGCCGGTGTTAGTTTCCTGTTGGCTGTGTCAGTTACAGAGAGTTTCCAGTCCTGCTCTATTCGGTTGTTCCTGTCCTCAGTGATCCAGTACTCGGAATTTGTCATCTATTCCTGGAGTCCTACCGAGCACCTTTAACATCCTGTGGTGTTCGTGAGTCGCGGCGTAGCCGTGTGTTGCGGCTTGACCGCTTACTATTTATTATTTAGTTTTATTGTGTTCCGGAGCTTTTTGCGGAGGATTCCGCTCCCACAAGTCCACTCTGGTATCCAGCGGTGCTGGATCGGAGTTACGGATCAGTGGATCTTTGGTTGTCCTTTTCCCTGGCGGTTTGTCCGCACATTCTTTTGGTTAAGTTAGATAGCTTGTAACCCCTGGCCTGGTTGCTTAGTCTGAGGGCCCCTTGTTATCACCCTGTCTCGGATTTCCCTTTGTCTCCCATTAAGACCTGAGGGGGCATCGGGGTTGGGCAGACATAATCCGCCCTTCGAACGCGGCTGCCATGGGCTCAAGCAACCATAGTCTCGCAGGGGATTTCTGATAACACGGGCGAGACAACGGAGTTAGGGCGCCAGGGGTTACTAGGCTTCCCTGTTCCCGTAACCAGCATATCTTTCCAGTACTCAGACCTCTGCCATAAGATCTCATCTGGTCTGGAGTACGGGAATCATAACAGCCTGTGTGTGCAGTGCTGCCAAAGCTGTTTCTAGCCAATTTGGCTCCCAGTGCGAGATTTAAAAATGTGTCCCCCCATGACATAAAAAATGTGCCCCCCCACACACACACACCTAGATTAAAATTAAAAACTTGCGCGCGCACCCGGCAAGGGGGCATGGCCTCATCTAAATGGGTGTGGCCTCGTCTGAAAAGACTACCTCACAATCCAGTTTTTGACCCTGATCCAACAGATCACGACCACCACAGGAAAAAAAAATTCTACCATATTAAGCCCCACACAGTAATGCCCCCTGCACCATATTATGCCACACACCGCAATGCCCTTGATACATTAAATCCCCACACTACAGCAGGCAAGAGTCCCCATTTCACACATTACGGCAGGTGTCCCCATTTTACACATCGAGAGAGAGAGAGAGAGAGAATACTTACAGAGGCGATTACCGCTCTTCGGCCTGCCTCACCAGTCACTCCTCGCGCCGGCTTTTCCCTCTTCCTAACTTGGATCCCCCTCTTTACTCCGCTCAGGGGGGGTGGGGGGGTTTCGCAGAGTGACGGGGTTGCATCGTGACGTAACGACGCAACCGCGTTATTCCGTGAAACTCTGCCCCCCGAGCGGGTTACTAGGGGAGAAATAGGAGGGGGAAGCAGGGAGCCACAGTTAGTGCCGCGGCGGGCACCCAGTGCGCTTGCACTGCTCGCCTGCCCCAAGAAACGGCCCTGAGTGCTGCCATCACAAATTGTGGGGCCCGGGACTGACAAAATAGACAGGGCCCCCCTGTTGTCAGCCCAGGTAGCAATTCATACTCTGATTATGAATACTGTCTCAATACAAAGCTTTTTCAGTGAATACATGATAACTAGGAATAATAGTAAGTCACACTATGATATCAAACACTTGGCTCAATGTCAGAACATGGGAGCCATGGCCTGGGCTAGCAATTTTACTATCCACATGGACATCTATGGGGAATGCTAACCTGTGGTGAGCAGAGCGAGCCCGCGAGGGTACATGTTTTAATGTTCTGAACAAGTTTAATGTACACCTTACACTACGTTACTGATGCCTCTACACCCTACACTACACTACTGACCCGTCTATACCCTACACTACTGACCCCTCTATACCCTACACTACTGACTGCTCTATACTCTACTGACCCCTCTATACCCTACACTACTGACCCCTCTATACCATACACTACTGACCCCTCCATACCCTACTGACCCCTCTATACCCTACACTACTGACCCCTCTATACACTACTGACCCTCTATACCCTACAGTACTGACCCTCCCATAGCCTACTGACCTCTCTATACCCTTCACTACTAACCCCTCTATACCCTACTGACCCTTCTATATCCTACACTACTGAACCTTCTATACCCTACTGACCCCATCTATACCCTACACTACTGACCCCCTATACCCTACACTACTGACCCCTCTATACCCTACTGACTCCTCTATACCCTACATTTCTGACCCCTCTATACCCTACACTACTGATACTTCTATACCCTACACTACTGACCCTTCTATACCCTACCCTACTGACCCCTCTATACCCTACACTACTGACCCTTCAAACACCCTACACTACATCACTGACCCCTCTACACAACATTACAGACTCTTCTACAGCCTACACTACATTACTGACCCCTCTACACCCTACACTACGTTACTGAGCCCTCTATACCCTACACTACTGACCCCTCTATACCTTACAATGCTGACCCCTCTATACCCTACAATACTGACCCCTCTATACCCTACACTACTGACCCTTCTATACCCTACTGACCCCTCTATACCCTACACTACTGACCCCTCTATACCCTACACTACTGACCCCTCTATACCCTACTGACTCCTTTATACCATACACTACTGACCCCTCTATACCCTACACTACTGACCCTTCTATACCCTACTGCCCCCTCTATACCATACTGACCCCTCTATACCCTACACTACTGACCCTTCTATACCCTACTGACCCCTCTATACCCTACACTACTGACCCCTCTATACCCTACACTACTGACCCCTCTATACCCTACTGACTCCTTTATACCATACACTACTGACCCCTCTATACCCTACACTACTGACCCTTCTATACCCTACTGCCCCCTCTATACCGTACTGACCCCTCTATACCCTACACTACTGAACCTTTTACACCCTATCCTACATCACTGACCCCTCTACACTACTGACTCTTCTACATCCTACACTACATTACTGACCCCTCTACACTATATCACTGACCCCTCTGCACCTTACACTACATTACTGACCCATCTACACTATACACTACTGACCCCTCTATACCCTACTGACCCCTCTATACCCTACACTACTGACCCTTCTATACTCTACTGACCCCTTTATACCCTACACTACTGACCCTTTTATACCCTACACTACTGAGATCTCTATACCCTACCCTACTGACTCTTCTATACCCTACTGACCCCTCTATACCCTATACTACTGACCCTTCTATACCCTACATGTTCATGTTCATCTTATCATCTACAGGTAATAGAACTACTGCTCCCAGCAAACACTGATACATTGGGCTTAGTTAATATTACTGCATTAGGTAATTTGAAATTATTTTAATAACAGTCTGATCTGTTAGTGTTTTGTGTTTCTGTGATTGTGTCTCTCCCCCTCAGCATCTGTTTGTTTTAAATGTATTGCTGTCACTACCCCTCTGTGTGTGATGGGTAGTGAGGTTTGGCCTTAATCAGGGAAAATTCAAACACTTGGTATTTGGTCTACATATTAAGGAATACAAAGCTGACATAGCCTGGCTGACATAGGCAGGGTGTAGAAATCAAAGTGTAGAAATGTAAGTGTTTTTTCAGCCTGTACTTAAACTGTACAAAAACTGAAAGGAAACATCAATCACCTAAAACAACTAAAAATGAACTTCTTTGCAATTTCAAATGTATGTATATATTACTCTGTGACCCTTACTTTGTGATAACTATGCAAACAATCTATGCTTAGCAACTTTTGTTCTATCATAATTTGCATGAAATTATAATACTTGTACTTCTAATTTTACTTATTAATTCATACTGGGCAGTACGGATGGTGTAATGGTTAGCATTACTGCCTCACAGCACTGAGGTCATGGGTTCGATTCCCACCATGGCCTTAACTGTGTGGAGTTTGTATATTCTCCCAGCACTTGCGTGGGTTTCCTCTGAATACTCCGGTTTCCTCCCACAATCCAAAAATATTCTAGTAGGTTAATTGACTCCCAACAAAATTAACCCTAGGTTGAATGTGTGTGTGTGTGTGTGTGTGTGTGTGTGTGTGTGTGTGTGTGTATACATGTGGTAGGGAATATAGACTGTAAGCTCCACTGGGGCAGGGACTATGTGAATGGCCAAATATTCTCTGTGAAGCGCTGCAGAATATGTGTGCGCTATATAAATAACTGGTAATAATAATAATAATAATACTTACTGAAGGTCTATATAGCTGTTGTTTTCCTAGCCCAATAGAGTGTAATCTATCGCCTTTCATCAACATCACATTTTTCTCATTGGTAGCCTGAATCAATTAGCCATAGTATTCATTACATGCAATCTAGGGTCAGCTGTGCTGGTCAACGTGCATTCACATTCATAAGGTGTTTGTAAATGAACAGCTGAACAACACCAGTAATCAAGTATTTGAATGTTCAACTTAAAAACTTGCACATACATTCATGCTTTAGCCTAAACAACTTCTTTCACAAACATACCATGCACCTCAAATTGTTGTACTTCATTGCACTCCATGGTATTCTCATCAAAGCAAATACATTGTCTACTCTCCCTGCAACTCACCCTTCTGTATACATTGCCGACTCAATTATCCACACACCTCTTATTAAAACTCATGAGCTTTTTACTCATCTTTGTACTTTAACAATAACATCCACAACTGGACACCATAAAAAAACATTCACAAACCACATATAACTATATTTACTTCTCTCTCTTACTGCTATTAGCTGGTGACATTTCACCTAATCCAGGCTCCAAACACGTGCCCCACTCACAATCACCTGATTCACAGCAATATAGAAATACAGCTAACCTCATAACCATCACATGTCTCCCATCACCCTCCAAATTACTAAAATGTGGCTTATGGAATGCACGCTCTGTTTGTAACAAACTAACATCTGTTCACGACCTCTTCATATCTAACAACTTCAACCTGCTGGCTATTACAGAAACATTGCTAACACAACCAGACACGGCCTCCCCTGCAGCACTGTCACATGGTGGTCTCCACTTCACACACAGACCCAGGCCTGATTACAGTAAAGGTGGTGGGGTTGGATTATTACTATCCAATCTTTCGCATACATAGTTCTACAACAGGTTCCATCACTCACATTTACATCATTAGAAGTAAATTCTATCAGAATTTACACTCCTTTTTCTCTGCGTGTTGCAGCTATCTATCTCCCACCTGGACATCCCAAACAATTTCTAGATGATTTTTCTGCCTGGCTCCCTCACTTCTTATCCTCTAACATCTCCACCATTATCATGAGAGATTTCAATATTGCTATTGATAGTCCAAAATCCACTGCTCATACCTCCAATCTACTCTCTCTAACCTCCTCTACTCTCAATGGACTGACTCCTCTACTCTCTCAATTCATTAACATGCCTTTCTCTCAGATCACAACCTTATCACCTGCATGCTCTCCTCTAATACTTCAAACTCAGTATCGCTGACATCCTCCAATCCTCCTCAAGCCAACAGAAATATTAACACAATTAATCTTCAAGAACTTTCCACCTCACTGCAACAACTGCTTTCACCTATTTCTGCATTTACTTCTCCTGAGATGGCTTTATCGCACCTGAACCAGACTCTACCCATCACACTCCACGTAGGCCTAGATATCAACCGTGGCACTCTAAAGTAACAAGACACTTACAAAAAATGTCACGTATAGTTGAACACCAGTGGCGTAAATCTCGTATTCCAAGTGACTTCCTCACATATAAGACACTCTACCACTCTTATTGTAATGCCCTGGACACTGCCAAACAAACATATTTCCAAACACTCATCTCTGCTCAAGCCTCTAAACCCAAACAACTTTTTAATACATTTAAATCACTTCTCAACCCTCATTCACCCAACACACCAGCCACTATCAAGACACAAGATCTTGATTCCTACCTCAAGGACAAGATTGATAAAATACAAGATGAAATGGTATGCTCTTCCTCAACCAGTTCCTACTCAATTCCTTACCTTAACCCTCTGGTACTTTCTCATCATTTGATCCCACAAATGAAGATGAAGTATCAACACTATTCTCATCCTGCTACTATACTACCTCTCCTCTTGATCCTATACCCTCACAAATAAGTAAAGCTCTGTCTCCTATGCTCATCCCAACCTTAACTAACATCTGTAATCTCTCTCTCTCTCTCTACTGGTATCTTTCCTTCACTGTTCAAGCATGCAGTAATTACTCCCATTCTGAAAAAACAAAATTCTGACCCTAACTCTCTCTCAAACTACCGTCCCACCTCTCAACTCCCATGTCTCTCCAAGCTACTTGAGAAACTTGCCTACACTCGCCTCACACACTTTCTTAACTCATACAACTTATTGGACCCACAACAATCAGGCTTTCGCTCCCAACACTCCACAGAGACAGCACTGACTAAAGTAGAGAATGATCTGGTCACTGCGAAGTCTAAAGGCCATTACTCACTACTTATTTTTCTAGATCTCTCTGTTGCTTTTGACACTGTTGACCACTCTCTTCTCATACAAACACGCAATCCCTAGGTCTTCAGGACACGGCCCTCTCTTGGTTCCTATCCTACCTATCTAATCACTCTTTCTGTGTCCGTTTCTCCGAATCCAACTCCTCTTCGCTATGTCTCTCAGTTGGAGTACCGCAAGGCTCAGTCTTAGGTCCTCTGCTTTTCTCAATCCACAGCTCATCTCTTGGGAAACTAATCAGCTCTTTTGGATTACAGGGGCAGATTTATTAAGCTCGGTGAAGTGATAAAGTGTAAGGTGATAAACCATCAGCCAGTCAGCTCCTAACTGTCATTTTTCAAACCCAGCCTGTGACATGGTAGCTAGGATCTGATTGGCTGGTCCTTTATCACCTTCCACTTTATCACTTCACCAAGCTTAATAAATCTGCCCCTCAGTTTAATCTGTACGCAGATGATACTCATATCTACCTATCCTCCCCTGATTTGTCTCTATCTGTATTGGGCCGGGTCACGGAATGCCTTTCTGCTGTTTCATCTTGGATGTCATCTCGCCACCTCAAACGTAATATTTCTAAAACAGAGTTAATTATATTTCCACCAGCCAATAGCAGTTACCAACCTGATATTTCTATCACTGTTGAGAACTCTACAATCAGCCCTACACAACAAGCTGGCTGCCTAGGTGTCATACTTGACTCAGAACTGTCCTTTGCGCCCCACATTCAATTTGTCTCAAAATCATGTTACATGCATCTAAGAAACATATCCAAAATATGATCATACCTTACACAAGACACTGCCAAAACTCTAATCCATGCTTTCATTATCTCCCGCATTGATTATTGCAATAGTCTTCTTACTGGTTTTACTAAGAAGAAACTCTCACCATTACAATCCATTCTGAATGCAGCTGCAAGGCTAATATTCCTCGCTAGATGTTCATCATCTGCAAACCCACTATGTCAGTCCCTCTATTGGCTACCTTTATTCTACCATATTCAATCTAAAATACTGGCCCTCATTCCGAGTTGTTCGCTCGCTAGCAGATTTTAGCAGCATTGCACACGCTAGGCCGCCGCGCTCTGGGAATGTATCTTAGCTTAGCAGAATTGCAAACGAAAGATTAGCAGAATTGCGAATAGAAAATTCTTAGCAATTTCTGAGTAGCTCGAGACTTACTCCTACACTGCGATCAGCTCAGCCCATTTCGTTCCTGGTTTGACGTCACAAACACTCCCTGTGTTCGGCCAGCCACTCCCCCGTTTCTCCAGACACTCCTGCGTTTTATCCTGGCACGCCTGCGTTTTTCCGCACACTCCCAGAAAACGGTCAGTTTCCGCCCTGAAACACCCACTTCCTGTCAATCACACTCCGATCACTTCAACGATGAAAATTCTTTGTTCGGATGTGAGTAAATCTACTAAGTTTTGTGCTAAAATACTTAGCGTATGCGCACTGCGTACCATGCGCATGAGCATTTTAGCCTTAATTGCTCCGTTGCGAAAATCGTCAACGAGCGAACAACTCGGAATGACCACCACTGTTACTTACACACAAGGCTATTAACCATACTACACCTACATACATCTCTTCGCTTATCTCAAAATATCTCCCAATCTGGCCCCTTTTCTCTTCACAAGATCTACATCTCTCATCCACACTTATTGCTCCCATGCACGATTACTGGACTTTCTTTGGGCTGCACCCACTCTGTGGAATGTCCTACCATGTACATTAAGACTCTCCTCTAGTTTTCAAACCTTCAAGCGTTCCCTGAAAACTCACCTATTCAAACAAGCTTATCAAATTCCAGAATCGCTCACATAACCTTCATAGCTTTCCTATACAATTATATCCCCACAGCACAGTCCACACATGTTCCCCACATATTTAATTCATCACTCTCCCTTCCTCCTGACCCTTATTCATCACTAATGTGATGTGATATCATGCAGCCCACCAATAACCTCTGCAATCTGGTAGACAACTATGCAATAGATAGCACCTATTCTTGTATATCAATGCCTATTCATAGATTGTAAGCTTGCGAGCAGGGCCCTCCTACCTCTATGACTGTTTGTTTTCACACAGTTTTGTCTTCTAATTGTGTCCAGTTGTAAAGCACAATGGAATTTGCTGTACTATATAAGAAACTGTCAATAAAAAATAAATAATAATATACCCTACACTACTGACACCTCTATACACTAAACTACTGAACCTTCTATACCCTACACTACTGACCCCTCTATACACTATACTACTGACCCCTCTATACCCTACTGACCCCTCTATACCCTACACTACTGACCCTTCTATACCCTACTGACCCCTCTATACCCTACACTACTGACCCTTCTATACCCTGCACTACTGACACTATACCGTACACTACTGACCCTTCTGTACCCTACACTACTGACCCCTCTATACACTACACTACTGAAACTTCTATACCCTACTGACCCCACTATACCCTACACTACTGACCCTTCTATACCCTACTGACCCCTATATACCCTACACTACTGACCCTTCTATACCCTACGCTACTGACCCCTCTATACCCTATGCTACTGACCCCTCTATACCCTATACTACTGACCAATCTATACCCTACTGACACCTCTATACCCTACACTACTGACACCGCTATACCCTACTGACCCTTCTATACCCTACTGACCCCTCTATACCCTATACTACTGACCCCTCTATACCCTACACTACTGACCACTCTATAACCTACACTATAGCTTCCACTAGTACTGCACATCAAAAACATTGCTAAATTATTGCCATAGTGTGCTCCAAAGCAGGTATTATAGTAAAGTTGGGGAACACTGCATCCATCATGTAACCCCACCACCAACATCTATCCCCATTTTATCCCAGACCACATACAACCATACAGGCATGGTGGAATTTGTGGCTGTAAAGCAGAGGCACAACAAGCTCAAGCATTCTGTACTTATGTGGTGTCACTATGTTAAAATCACAATGCTTACATGGGACAAAGGGCCTAATTCAGACCTGATCATAGACTTAGGTGTGCGCAGGGGGGGGGTGCATGGTGCGCACAGGCACCCCCTAATGTCTGGCAGCCCGATCTCACATGCCTGATGCAGCAATCGCCGAGCAGGCTGATTACTGTCCCCTCTGCACTGCACCATGTCAGGTCTGCATTACTGACCAGACGCCTGGGTTAATCAAGGGTGCCACTGCCACCAGCTTTCAAACTCCCGGCTCCACCTCCATGTACAAAAACAGCGAGATGTGATTACGTCATGCTGCTCGCATGACCACCCGTCACACCTGCCACATGCCCACCTCTTTCCTTTTATGCTATGCCAACGCCAGCCACTGATGAGGATCAGCATGCAGCTAGCGTTCCTCTTAGGAAGACAAATTCAATACTGGCAGGCGGTCGACAGCAGTATTGACACGTCACTCGTTTTTCCAGCAGCAGCAGTACTAGTCTGTGACTGTCAGTGTCAGTGAGTGAGTGACTTGTAAGTAAGCTGCTGCAGCTTGCAGAGAAAAGTGAGGGGGAGCCAGACCAGGCTGAGTAGGAGCAGGGGTGTTTGTTTGGTGCACACCACAACATTTGACTATGTATCTGCTTTATTAGGATTGGTACAAGGGTGGATATTTTATATTGCATTGACCGTCAATAGATGGTGCTAAACATGCCCAAAAGGCGGTGCTAGACACACCCCTCCGACGGTGCACCCTAGTGATGAGCGGGTTCGGTTCCTCGGAATCCGAACCCGCCCGAACTTCAGGTTTTTTTACACGGGGCCGAGCGACTCGGATCTTCCCGCCTTGCTCGGTTAACCCGAGCGCACCCGAACGTCATCATCACGCTGTCGGATTCTCGCGAGGCTCGGATTTAATCGCGAGACTCGGATTCTATATAAGGAGCCGCGCGTCGCCGCCATTTTCACACGTGCATTGAGATTGATAGGGAGAGGACGTGGCTGGCGTCCTCTCCGTTTAGACTAGAGTACTAGAGAGAGACACTAATTTTGGGGAGCATATTATTAGGAGGAGTACTACTTGCTGCTGATAGTGTGACCAGTGACCACCACCAGTTTAATTAATCCGTTCTCTGCCTGAAAAAAAACGATACACAGTGTGACACAGTCACATACCATATCTGTGCTCAGCCCAGTGTGCTGCATCATATGTAATACTGTATATCATTATCTGACTGTGCTGAGTGCTCACTGCTCACACAGCTTAATTTTGGGGGAGACTGGGGAGCAGTTATAGCAGGAGTACATATTTTAAGTACAGTGCACACTTTTGCTGCCAGAGTGCCACTGCCAGTGTGACTGACCAGTGACCACTGACCACCAGTATTGTGATTGTCTGCTGACCACCAGTATATTGTGATTGTCTGCCTGAAAAAGTTAAACACTCGTCGTGTGGTGTTTTTATAAACGCATTCTGCAGACAGTGTCCAGCAGGTCCGTCATTACATAATATATACCTGTCCGGCTGCAGTACTAGTGTGATATATATATATTTTAATTTTATCTCATTATCATCCAGTCTATATTAGCAGCAGACACAGTACGGTAGTCCACGGCTGTAGCTACCTCTGTGTCGGCAGTCGCTCGTCCATCCATAATTGTATACCACCTACCCGTGGTTTTTTTTTCTTTTCTATCTTCTTGATACTAGTAGCTTACTTTAGGAGTCTGCAGTGCTGAGTCTGACAGACAGTGTCCAGCAGGTCCGTCATTACATAATATATACCTGTCCGGCTGCAGTACTAGTGTGATACATATATATATTTTAATTTTATCTCATTATCATCCAGTCTATATTAGCAGCAGACACAGTACGGTAGTCCACGGCTGTAGCTACCTCTGTGTCGGCAGTCGCTCGTCCATCCATAATTGTATACCACCTACCCGTGGTTTTTTTTTTTTTTCTATCTTCTTGATACTAGTAGCTTACTTTAGGAGTCTGCAGTGCTGACAGACAGTGTCCAGCAGGTCCGTCATTACATAATATATACCTGTCCGGCTGCAGTACTAGTGTGATATATATATATATTTTAATTTTATCTCATTATCATCCAGTCTATATTAGCAGCAGACACAGTACGGTAGTCCACGGCTGTAGCTACCTCTGTGTCGGCAGTCGCTCGTCCATCCATAATTGTATACCACCTACCCGTGTTTTTTTTTTCTTTTCTATCTTCTTGATACTAGTAGCTTACTTTAGGAGTCTGCAGTGCTGAGTCTGACAGACAGTGTCCAGCAGGTCCGTCATTACATAATATATACCTGTCCGGCTGCAGTACTAGTGTGATATATATATATATTTTAATTTTATCTCATTATCATCCAGTCTATATTAGCAGCAGACACAGTACGGTAGTCCACGGCTGTAGCTACCTCTGTGTCGGCAGTCGCTCGTCCATCCATAATTGTATACCACCTACCCGTGGTTTTTTTTCTTTTCTATCTTCTTGATACTAGTAGCTTACTTTAGGAGTCTGCAGTGCTGAGTCTGACAGACAGTGTCCAGCAGGTCCGTCATTACATAATATATACCTGTCCGGCTGCAGTACTAGTGTGATATATATATATATATTTTAATTTTATCTCATTATCATCCAGTCTATATTAGCAGCAGACACAGTACGGTAGTCCACGGCTGTAGCTACCTCTGTGTCGGCAGTCGCTCGTCATCCATAAGTATACTAGTATCCATCCATCTCCATTGTTTACCTGAGGTGCCTTTTAGTTGTGCCTATTAAAATATGGAGAACAAAAATGTTGAGGTTCCAAAAATAGGGAAAGATCAAGATCGACTTCCACCTCGTGCTGAAGCTGCTGCCACTAGTCATGGCCGAGACGATGAAATGCCAGCAACGTCGTCTGCCAAGGCCGATGCCCAATGTCATAGTACAAAGCATGTAAAATCCAAAACACCAAATATCAGTAAAAAAAGGACTCAAAAATCTAAAATAAAATTGTCGGAGGAGAAGCGTAAACTTGCCAATATGCCATTTACCACACGGAGTGGCAAGGAACGGCTGAGGCCCTGGCCTATGTTCATGGCTAGTGGTTCAGCTTCACATGAGGATGGAAGCACTCAGCCTCTCGCTAGAAAAATGAAAAGACTCAAGCTGGCAAAAGCACAGCAAAGAACTGTGCGTTCTTCGAAATCCCAAATCCACAAGGAGAGTCCAATTGTGTCGGTTGCGATGCCTGACCTTCCCAACACTGGACGTGAAGAGCATGCGCCTTCCACCATTTGCACGCCCCCTGCAAGTGCTGGAAGGAGCACCCGCAGTCCAGTTCCTGATAGTCAGATTGAAGATGTCAGTGTTGAAGTACACCAGGATGAGGAGGATATGGGTGTTGCTGGCGCTGGGGAGGAAATTGACAAGGAGGATTCTGATGGTGAGGTGGTTTGTTTAAGTCAGGCACCCGGGGAGACACCTGTTGTCCGTGGGAGGAATATGGCTATTGACATGCCTGGTGAAAATACCAAAAAAATCAGCTCTTCGGTGTGGAAGTATTTCAACAGAAATGCGGACAACATTTGTCAAGCCGTGTGTTGCCTTTGTCAAGCTGTAATAAGTAGGGGTAAGGACGTTAACCACCTCGGAACATCCTCCCTTATACGTCACCTGCAGCGCATTCATCATAAGTCAGTGACAAGTTCAAAAACTTTGGGCGACAGCGGAAGCAGTCCACTGACCAGTAAATCCCTTCCTCTTGTAACCAAGCTCACGCAAACCACCCCACCAACTCCCTCAGTGTCAATTTCCTCCTTCCCCAGGAATGCCAATAGTCCTGCAGGCCATGTCACTGGCAATTCTGACGAGTCCTCTCCTGCCTGGGATTCCTCCGATGCATCCTTGCGTGTAACGCCTACTGCTGCTGGCGCTGCTGTTGTTGCTGCTGGGAGTCGATGGTCATCCCAGAGGGGAAGTCGTAAGACCACTTTTACTACTTCCACCAAGCAATTGACTGTCCAACAGTCCTTTGCGAGGAAGATGAAATATCACAGCAGTCATCCTGCTGCAAAGCGGATAACTGAGGCCTTGGCATCCTGGGTGGTGAGAAACGTGGTTCCGGTATCCATCATTACTGCAGAGGCAACTAGAGACTTGTTGGAGGTACTGTGTCCCCGGTACCAAATACCATCTAGGTTCCATTTCTCTAGGCAGGCGATACCGAAAATGTACACAGACCTCAGAAAAAAAGTCACCAGTGTCCTAAAAAATGCAGCTGTACCCAATGTCCACTTAACCACGGACATGTGGACAAGTGGAGCAGGGCAGGGTCAGGACTATATGACTGTGACAGCCCACTGGGTAGATGTATGGACTCCCGCCGCAAGAACAGCAGCGGCGGCACCAGTAGCAGCATCTCGCAAACGCCAACTCTTTCCTAGGCAGGCTACGCTTTGTATCACCGGTTTCCAGAATACGCACACAGCTGAAAACCTCTTACGGCAACTGAGGAAGATCATCGCGGAATGGCTTACCCCAATTGGACTCTCCTGTGGATTTGTGGCATCGGACAACGCCAGCAATATTGTGTGTGCACTAAATATGGGCAAATTCCAGCACGTCCCATGTTTTGCACATACCTTGAATTTGGTGGTGCAGAATTATTTAAAAAACGAGAGGGGCGTGCAAGAGATGCTGTCGGTGGCCAGAAGAATTGCGGGACACTTTCGGCGTACAGGCACCACGTACAGAAGACTGGAGCACCACCAAAAACGCCTGAACCTGCCCTGCCATCATCTGAAGCAAGAAGTGGTAACGAGGTGGAATTCAACCCTATATATGCTTCAGAGGTTGGAGGAGCAGCAAAAGGCCATTCAAGCCTATACAATTGAGCACGATATAGGAGGTGGAATGCACCTGTCTCAAGCGCAGTGGAGAATGATTTCAACGTTGTGCAAGGTTCTGCTGCCCTTTGAACTTGCCACACGTGAAGTCAGTTCAGACACTGCCAGCCTGAGTCAGGTCATTCCCCTCATCAGGCTTTTGCAGAAGAAGCTGGAGACATTGAAGGAGGAGCTAACACAGAGCGATTCCGCTAGGCATGTGGGACTTGTGGATGGAGCCCTTAATTCGCTTAACAAGGATTCACGGGTGGTCAATCTGTTGAAATCAGAGCACTACATTTTGGCCACCGTGCTCGATCCTAGATTTAAAACCTACCTTGGATCTCTCTTTCCGGCACACACAAGTCTGCTGGGGTTCAAAGACCTGCTGGTGAGAAAATTGTCAAGTCAAGCGGAACGCGACCTGTCAACATCTCCTCCTTCACATTCTCCCGCAACTGGGGGTGCGAGGAAAAGGCTCAGAATTCCGAGCCCACCCGCTGGCGGTGATGCAGGGCAGTCTGGAGCGACTGCTGATGCTGACATCTGGTCCGGACTGAAGGACCTGCCAACGATTACGGCCATGTCGTCTACTGGCACTGCATATGATTCTCTCCCCATTGAAAGAATGGTGGAGGATTATATGAGTGACCGCATCCAAGTAGGCACGTCAGACAGTCCGTACTTATACTGGCAGGAAAAAGAGGCAATTTGGAGGCCCTTGCACAAACTGGCTTTATTCTACCTAAGTTGCCCTCCCACAAGTGTGTACTCCGAAAGAGTGTTTAGTGCCGCCGCTCACCTTGTCAGCAATCGGCGTACGAGGTTACTTCCAGAAAATGTGGAGAAGATGATGTTCATTAAAATGAATTATAATCAATTCCTCCGTGGAGACATTGACCAGCAGCAATTGCCTCCACAAAGTACACAGGGAGCTGAGATGGTGGATTCCAGTGGGGACGAATTGATAATCTGTGAGGAGCGGGATGTACACGGTGATATATCGGAGGATGATGATGAGGTGGACATCTTGCCTCTGTAGAGCCAGTTTGTGCAAGGAGAGATTAATTGCTTCTTTTTCGGTGGGGGTCCAAACCAACCCGTCATTTCAGTCACAGTCGTGTGGCAGACCCTGTCACTGAAATGATGGGTTGGTTAAAGTGTGCATGTCCTGTTTATACAACATAAGGGTGGGTGGGAGGGCCCAAGGACAATTCCATCTTGCACCTCTTTTTTCTTTCATTTTTCTTTGCGTCATGTGCTGTTTGGGGAGTGTTTTTTGGAAGGGCCATCCTGCGTGACACTGCAGTGCCACTCCTAGATGGGCCAGGTGTTTGTGTCGGCCACTATGGTCGCTTAGCTTACTCACACAGCTACCTCATTGCGCCTCTTTTTTTCTTTGCGTCATGTGCTGTTTGGGGAGTGTTTTTTGGAAGGGCCATCCTGCGTGACACTGCAGTGCCACTCCTAGATGGGCCAGGTGTTTGTGTCGGCCACTAGGGTCGCTTAGCTTACTCACACAGCTACCTCATTGCGCCTCTTTTTTTCTTTGCGTCATGTGCTGTTTGGGGAGTGTTTTTTGGAAGGGCCATCCTGCGTGACACTGCAGTGCCACTCCTAGATGGGCCAGGTGTTTGTGTCGGCCACTAGGGTCGCTTAGCTTACTCACACAGCTACCTCATTGCGCCTCTTTTTTTCTTTGCGTCATGTGCTGTTTGGGGAGTGTTTTTTGGAAGGGCCATCCTGCGTGACACTGCAGTGCCACTCCTAGATGGGCCAGGTGTTTGTGTCGGCCACTAGGGTCGCTTAGCTTACTCACACAGCTACCTCATTGCGCCTCTTTTTTTCTTTGCGTCATGTGCTGTTTGGGGAGTGTTTTTTGGAAGGGCCATCCTGCGTGACACTGCAGTGCCACTCCTAGATGGGCCAGGTGTTTGTGTCGGCCACTAGGGTCGCTTAGCTTACTCACACAGCTACCTCATTGCGCCTCTTTTTTTCTTTGCGTCATGTGCTGTTTGGGGAGTGTTTTTTGGAAGGGCCATCCTGCGTGACACTGCAGTGCCACTCCTAGATGGGCCAGGTGTTTGTGTCGGCCACTAGGGTCGCTTAGCTTACTCACACAGCTACCTCATTGCGCCTCTTTTTTTCTTTGCGTCATGTGCTGTTTGGGGAGTGTTTTTTGGAAGGGCCATCCTGCGTGACACTGCAGTGCCACTCCTAGATGGGCCAGGTGTTTGTGTCGGCCACTAGGGTCGCTTAGCTTAGTCATCCAGCGACCTCGGTGCAAATTTTAGGACTAAAAATAATATTGTGAGGTGTGAGGTGTTCAGAATAGACTGAAAATGAGTGGAAATTATGGTTTTTGAGGTTAATAATACTTTGGGATCAAAATGACCCCCAAATTCTATGATTTAAGCTGTTTTTTAGGGTTTTTTGAAAAAAACACCCGAATCCAAAACACACCCGAATCCGACAAAAAAAATTCGGTGAGGTTTTGCCAAAACGCGGTCGAACCCAAAACACGGCCGCGGAACCGAACCCAAAACCAAAACACAAAACCCGAAAAATTTCAAGTGCACATCTCTAGTGCACCCCCTAATGTCAGGCCCGATCCCCCCCACACAAGTACAAAAGCATTGCACAGTGACTTTGTGTGATGCATGCACAGCTAACATTCACTTCCCTGTTGACGGTGACTATCTGATCGCAGCGCTGCAAAAAACTGCTAGCGAGCGATCAGGTCTGAATTAGGCCCTTAGTCAGGGGCTGCATGGTATCACCCTGAGACCTTTTCCAGCTACCAGCTTACTTTTGAATGTCTGTGCAGGACAAGTTCTTTGAACTACTGTTTACTGTGACATCCAGCACTCTTTTGCTGTGTCTAAGGGGTACATTTACTAAGCAATGATAAGAGCGGAGAAGTGAGCCAGTGGAGAAATTTCCCCATCAACCAATCAGTAGCTCTGTATCATTTTATAGTATGCAAATTATAGATGTTACTTCAGTGCTGATTGGTTGCCATGGGCAACTTCTCCACTGGCTCACTTCTCTGCTCTTATCACTACTTAGTAAATGTACCTCTTAGGATTGAATGGTGCTATGATGTATGACAATAAATTGCATGCCCATTTCTCAAGGGAAGTAACTGAATTGCATGCTACTCTCTACTTACATTACTAAGCTGCCTGGTCTGGGTGTGGTATAAAAGATAGATAGTGTCTAGTTAGACAGTCAATAGATAGACACCATATGTTAGACAGACATTAGGTCAACAGGGTCAAAAGGTCGACATGAAAAAGGTAGACAGTACAAAAGGTTAACAGGATCAAAAGGTCGACCTGGTCAAAAGGTCAACATGAAAATGGTCGACATAAAAAAGGGAGACACCATGTTATTTGCATTTTTGTGGTTTGTGTGGATAGTTTTGTCATCTGGGACCCCCAATTGTAGAAAGGTATACCCGCGCGGGGCTCGCTTCGCTCGCCACGCTATGGGCTCGGTGGCTCGCTGCGCTTGCCACAAGGTTTATAACCAACTCTATGCTGACATGGATAGGGAAGGTATGAAATAGTCCAAAAACATGTTAAATTTAAAAAAAATTGTCTATCTTTTTTATGTTGAACATTTTCATGTCGACCTTTTTACCCTGTTGACCTTTTGACCCTGTCGACCTTTTGTACTGTCTACCTTTTTTCATGTTGACCTTTTGACCCTGTCGACCTTTTGTACTGTCTACCTTTTTTCATGTCGACCTTTTGACCCTGTCAACCTTTTGACCCTGTCAACCTTTTGACCCTGTCGACCTAATATCTGTCTAACATATGGTGTCTATCTAATGACTGTATAACTAGACACTGTCTATCAACCGGATACCGCCTGGCTTATTCTTACTCAATGCTGATTGACCCTTGTGAGGAACTACAGGATAGTGTTAACTGGCTTATATTAGAATTAGCCGATGCTGTTCATCTGCCAGCTTGCTTGCCTTATCTAATCACAGCTGCTTGCCCTGTACACAGTACTTTGCTACTCTGCAGCTTATGCATGCTCTTGTATGGCCTGAGCAGTGTTAAGACTTTTCATGCCATTCTTCACCTTTCACTGAACTGCCTGCCTTAAAGACTGTGGATTGTAAAGGGTTCACATAATTTGACTATTTTGCTACTTAGAGCAACTACAAACAGAGTACATGCCTTAAGTAAGAGCAGGTTACAGTGATAGCTGAGGTTATACCACCACTATGTGGAAGCGTTAGGAAATTGCCAGTGATTATTGGCCCTCATTCCGAGTTGTTCGCACGGTAATTTTCTTCGCATCGCAGCGATTTTCCGCTAATTGCGCATGCGCAATGTTCGCACTGCGACTGCGCCAAATAAATTTGCTAAGAAGTTTGGTATTTTACTCACGGCATTACAAGGTTTTTTCTTCGTTCTGCTGATCGGAGTGTGATTGACAGGAAGTGGGTGTTTCTGGGCGGAAACTGGCCGTTTTATGGGAGTGTGTGAAAAAACGCTACAGTTTCTGGGAAAAACGCGGGAGTGGCTGGAGAAACGGAGGAGTGTCTGGGCGAACGCTGGGTGTGTTTGTGACGTCAAACCAGGAACGACAAGCACTGAACTGATCGCACTGGAAGAGTAAGTCTCGAGCTACTCAGAAACTGCACAGAGAAATGTTTTCGTAATATTGCGAATCTTTTGTTCGCAATTTTGCTAAGCTAAGATTCACTCCCAGTAGGCGGCGGCTTAGCGTGTGCAATGCTGCTAAAAGCAGCTTGCGAGCGAACAACTCGGAATGAGGGCCCTTATTGTGAACTGTCATCAACATTTATATTACTTCTGTATTTTATGATTGCAAAACTACTGCTTATTTATGTTGTTCTCCTCATTGTGACGTGCCTTTGTTTTTAACCATCTAATTAAATAGTGGTAATCAGTTTTGTTCCTGAATAATAAATCATATGTCACCGTCCTAACGTGTGGTGACTATTGTACTGGGTCTTCTGGGGTTGGGGTTCCTTGTTCCTCTGCCTAGGGTTCCAGCAGTGAGATCCGGTTCCGGACGTGATTCCAGTGAAGAATCCAGGTACGTCCACCGACAGCTACACCTGCAACCACATTCCCACAGTACTTACCTGTTACATACCCCCATACATGTCAGCGGGGACTCACCCTGCTGCTGCTGCTGCTGCTGCTGTACAGATGATGGAATTTGTACGAGCCTGAAGTTAGCTAACTTCAGCCTCGTGGAACTTGTGCGTAAGCATCGCTGCCTGTTGCATGTAGCAGCAGTGAGTTCCTCCTATACAGCGTTCTCTCAGTGCTGCTACAATTGCAGTGTGGAAGCAGCCAGCAGGAACAAGGATCTCCCGCCAAACCACTTTCAACTTACACTGAAGTCAGAATGCAGCGGTAGTTGATGGAAACACGCTGGATGCCAAGGTGAGGGGAGAGTTACAGGAGAGGGTATCCTGTGGGGAGAGGGGAGGTCGCAGGTGTTGTGAATGGGGAGGGGGTTTGGAGCTGTGAGGGGAAGCTGTGGAAGGGGGTGTCGCAGAACATTTGGTGCAGTAGGAGGGAGGGAAGATAGCAGAGCAAGAAAGAAGAATTGAGGGTGAAGAGGGGAGGAAACAAGAGGGCCTGGATGAGAGTGAGAGGAAGGAGAGAGGGCGGCCACTCACTGCATGGCCATGTGTCAGTCTCTGCTGCACTTTTATCTCTCTGGGAGGGTACCAGCCGGGGACTGGAGGAGCTCTGTCTCCAGTGTCTTACGACTGCAGAATCACAGAGCTCCTCTAAGCTGCTGTCTCTGACATGTCCCGACAGGCTGCCTGCATCTGCTTGTCGGGAATTATAGTGAGTGTAATTCACAATCCACTGGGGGCAGGGCCACATAATGCATTCGGCCCCACACTCCAGCTGGCCTCCCGGGAAACTTCCATGAAACTTTAGGGGCCAATGTGGCCCCGTAGCTAGGAGGCTGTCAGCCCTGCACAGTGTAGAACTTACAGCCTCCTGGCAGTGCAGTAGCAGCCTCGTGCGGGGAGCCAGCAATGATCTCTCCCTCCCTGCTGACAGCCCATCACGGACATGCTCCCCAGGAGGGGACATGCTTGCACAGCTACTCAGCGGCAGAGGTTGCTGCAGGGAGCTGATCTGGTCCGGCATTCCGGAAATGGGTCCGGCCCAGGTTTCACCGAATCTCACGGCACCACGTGTTGCTGATTGATTGATGGTCGAAGATTCTCCACCAATACAGAGGGAGCAGTAAACGCGCAGGGTCAGAGGGGTGACGTCACAGTGACAGAGGGATGACATCACAGAAGGATGACGTCACAGTGACAGAGATGGCAATGGCAGCAGTGGGTATAAGAGGAGGAGGGCAGCCAGCTGACAGAATGGAGGAGCCGAGAGGAGGAGGAGGATGCAGCTGACGGGAGCAGAGCAGCTGAGAGGAGGACGCAGGTGAGGAGGACGAAGGAGACAAAATGTTGAGATGAGTGAAGTTGGGTGAGAAGAGAAGCAGTGGACAGGAGAGGAGATGAGTCAGGTGATGATGGGGGGATGAGGACATGTCTTAAGGGGGCAGGGACATGTTTTGAGGGGTGTGGGGACGGGTGAAGAAAAGGATGAAGAGACGGTGGGCAGGTGAGGAGGATGGACTAGCTGAGGGAAGGAGATGGAATGGTAAGGTGAGGAGCGGGCACAGGTGAGGAGATGATTAGGGATGGGTGATGATGAGGGGACATGTGAGGAGAGGAGCGATGACAGGTAGGAGAGGGCGGGGACCATGTGAAGAGAGGAGTGGTGACAGGAGAGGAGGACAGAGGAGGTGAGAGGAGGAGACAGAACTGGTGGGGCGAGGATCGGGACAGGTGAGTAGACGCGGGTCGGGCGAGGAGAAAGGACGAGCTGAGAAGAGGAACGGGTCACTGACGGGAAACACTGGGACAGTAGCAGCATGAACGGGACACCAACGCTCAGCATCACATACGGGGAATAAGTGGCATTTGCCTCCTCAGGGCTTGCATCATAGGAGCATTATTATGTCATATACGGGCCATGAGCATTCATACGTCATATCCAGAGCAGGGAGCAGTCATACCTCATACACTTTGGGGGTAATTCAAACTGGATTGCAGTCTGAATTACTGTGCACGTGCGCACCTCGGGAGCCCAGTGAGATGCTATCAGTATCTCACTGCCTGCGATTGCCTCTGCCTTATTGACAGGGGCATGCTAATGGCGTTAGAACATCGTTGGCAGGGCGCGGTCCGGGCCACGGAGGCGTGGCCAGACCATTAGGGGGTGGGCCGCGGGTGTGACGGTACACGCAGCCACTGCGACCCGAGCACAGCCAGTAGCACCCTGCCAGCATGCAGGAGCTGCGCTGGCACGGAGCTAATCGTCAGGTACAAAAGCATTGCACAGCCGCGATGCTTTTGTACCTGTGCGTGGAGGGGGGGGGGGGCTGACATGCGGGGTGGACTAACCCTGTGCTGGGCGTCCCCCCTGCATGTCAGAGTAACTGATCGTAGATGTGCTAAATTTGGCACATCTATGATCAACTCTGAATTACCCCTTAATTCTCTCACGCGTAGAGTTTGCGGTAGGTACATGTAATAGTTGCAGCTTCTTGTATACACAGGTGGGGTGTAGTATGGTTTGACGGCGGTCGGGGTCCCGGCGACCAGCATACCGGTGCCGGAATCCTGATTGCCGGCATACGGACAGCTGGGCGAGCGCAAATGAGCCCCTTGCGGGCTCGATGGCGTGCTACGCTCACTACGCTATCTATTCTCCCTCCAGGGGGGTCGTGGACCCCCAAGAGGGAGAAAAGATGTTGGTATGCCGGCGGTCAGGATTCCGGCGCCAGTATGGTGGTCACCGGCAACCTGAAGTCCACCCCACAGGTGAATAGTTACTGCTCTGAGATATTGCAATGTGTATGTAACTGTAAGTCATTGGATACATTTTATTGTGCAAATATGAGTCACTAATATAACAATTTGGATGTATTTTATGTTTAGCTACTTTGTAGGCATAGCAGCATATAAGCGGATACATCTAAATTTAATTTAATTTTTTAGCACTCTTCATATTACAGTCTTTATATTGTATATCAGAAGATTCTGTTAAGTGTGAAACGGGATCCCAGCAGTCAAAATACACATTGACAGAGGGAGCTGACAGAACGAAGGAGCCGAGAGGAGGAGGAGGATAATGCAGCTGAGGGGAGCGGAGCAGCCAAGAGGAGGAGGAGGATGCAGCTGAGAGAAGCAGAGCAGCCAAGAGGATGAGGAGGAGGCAGGTGAGGAGGACAAAGGAGACGAAATGTTGAGATGGGTGGGGACGGGTGAGAAGAGAAGCGGTGGACAGGAGATGAGTCGGGTGATGATGGGGGGGGGGGGTGAGGATATGTCTTGACATGTCTTTTATTGTGCAAATATGAGTCTGTAATATAACAATTTGCATGCATTTTATGTGAGGATACGTTGTAGGCATAGCAGCATATTAAAGGATACATATGAATTTTATTTTTTAGCACTCTTCATACTACAGTCTTTATATTGTATATCAGAAGATTCTGTTAAGTGTGAAACGGGATCCCAGCAGTCGAAATACTAATGTCGGAATCCCGCTACTACTCGGAATGCTGGTGCAAGCATTCCAACACGGATCACAATACCGGTGCCAGCATCGCGACCACTGGGATCCCAAATGAGAGTTTGCCAGGGCTGAGGTAAGCTGTGGGCGGAGGGGGGAAGGGGAAGTGTTAGGTTTAGACTGCAGGGAGAGGGTTAGGCTCCAGGGTTGGGTTGGGGAAAGGGGGGTTATGCTTCACTGGGGAGGCTTAAGGTTAGGCTGCAGGGGGGTGGGGGCTAGAGTCAGGGTGTGGAAGAGGAGCGTTAGGGGGTTTGAGTATTAGGTGTCAATATCCTGAGCGTCGGGATGCCGCTGTTGGTAATATGACTGCCAGGAGGAGGCAAATGCAGGTGAGGGAGCAGAGGAGCCAAGAGGAGGTGGATGCAGGTGAGGTGAGGGGGACGGAGGAGCCGAGAGGAGGAGGAGACGGATGCAAGTGAACAGTAGCGGATTTTGCCACGGGCAAGCAGGACTTTTGCCTGGGGCGCAGCCTTCCGGAGGGCGCCGGCGCCATTTGGAGGGCGCCGCACCATGGCAAGATTCGCCACTGCTGTGCCCCCCGCTGTGTCCCGCTGCCGCTGCGTCCCGCTGTGAAGGGCATCCCGCTGTGAAGGGAACTAGACGCGTCTAGATTCCCTTCGTGGAGAGGACCTTTACTGTGCAGTGCGCGATGACGTCATTGCGCACCACCCAGCAAAGGTCCTCCCCACGAAGGGAACTAGACGCTACGCGTCTAGTTTCCCTTCGTGGAGAGGACCTTTGCTGGGCATCGCGCACCGCTCAGCATTTCAGCGGCGCTACTACTGTACAGGGGGTGTAACTGACCATGCCCCCTGTATGAAGCCACGCCCCTATGTCCTGCCCAGGGCTCAAACCGGCCCTGCAAGTGAGGGGAGCAGAGGAGCCGAGAGGAGGATGAGGCAGGTGAGGAGAGCGGAGGGGATGAGAAGCAGAGACAAAATGTTGAGATGAGTGGGGACGGTTGAGAAAAGGGGCGGGAACAGATAGGAGGGGACAATGTGAGGAGAGAAGCAGGGACAGGAGAAGTGATGATTGGGGACAGAAGAGGAGCAGGGATAGGTTAGGAGAGGAGCGGGGACAGGAGAGAAGATGCAACGGGGACGAATGAGGAGAAGCTAAGAGGAGGAGACAGAATGGTGAGGAGAGGAGCAGGACGGGTGAGGAGGAGCGGGTTAGTGACGGGAAACACTGGGACAGCAGCAGCACGGAACGGACACCAGAGCTCAGCATTAGAAGCCCCACCCGCCGGATGGGTTAGACATAAGTGACAGCACGGGGTATGAACAGCGTCTGCATCCCCAGGGCGTGCGTCATAGGGGCATTATTACGTCATATGGGCATTATTACGTCATATGCGTGCCATAGGCATTATTACGTCATACATGGGTCATGAGCATTATTACGTCATATGCGGAGCAGGGAGCGGTCATACGTCATGCACTTAATTCTCTTGCGCGTAAGTTTGCGGTAGGTACATGTGATAGTTGCAGCTTCTTGTATACACAGGTGAATGGTTACTGCTCTGAGATACTGCAAGGTGTAAATCACTGGATTCATTTTATTGTGCAAATGTGAGTCTGTAATATAACAATTTGCATGTATTTTATGTGGAGATACGTTGTAGGCACAGCCAGTGGCGTACGTTCATCCCCGTTGCCCGGAGGCAAGTTAGAGTTTGGTGCCCCCAACCCTCGAAAAAAAAAGTACAGAGGTGTCAGGGCCAGTACTGAGATGACATGAAAAGTCCAGTGGGGCCAGGACAGACTATGACAGAGGGGACAGGCACAGGAAAGAGGTGACAGAGCCAGGATCGAATAGAGGGGCAGGAGAGATGGGTGACACAGAACCAGGACAGAGGGGACAGGGATGACAGGGCCATGACAGCATAGAGGGGACAGGAGCGAAGGGTGTCAGGGACAGGACAGAGGTGACAGAGCCAGGACAGAACAGAGGGGACAGGAGAGACGGGTCTCAGGGACAGGACAGAAGTGTCTAGGTCGACCACTATTGGTTGACATGCATTAGGTCGACATGGACAATAGGTCGACCTGTTCTAGGTCGACATGACAAAAGGTCGACATGAGTTTAAAAAAAATTTTTTTGCACATTTTCATACTTAACGATCCACGTGGACTACGACTGGGAATGGTAACCTGTGCTGAGCGCTGCGGTAGCGTGCGAGACACCTTGCCCGAAGTATGGCGAGCGAAGCAAGCCATGCAAGGGGACATAGTGCACTAATTGGGGTTCCCGGTCACTGTACGATGAAAACGCCCTGAGCTTTTGTCATATCAACCTTGTACATGTCGACCTAATGCTTGTGGTCGACCTAGACACTGTGAACATAAATCTGGTTGACTCTTAGATCCACACCCGATTGAGATGGCAGTACGATTGGTTGACTGTCAAAGATTGTCCACCAATCCAGAGGGAGCAGTAAGCGTGCGGGGACAGAGGGATGATGTCACAGTAACAGAGGGATGATGTCACAGAAGGATGACATCACAGTGACAGGGGTGGCAATAACAGCAGTAGGTATAAGAGGAGGAGGAGGGCAGGCAGCTGAGCAGAATGGCTGAGCAGAGAGGAGGAGGATGCAGGTGAGGGATGCGGAGAAGCCGAGAGGATGGAGATGAGGAGGACAGGAGACGAAATGTTGAGATGAGATGAATGGGTGAGAAGAGAAGCGGTGGAGAGGCGCTGCGTCGGGTGATGGGGGGCGAGGACATGTCTTGAGGGGGGTGGTGACATGTTTTGAGGGGTGTGGGTACGGGTGAGGATGAGGAGAACGGAGGAGCTGAGAGGAGGAAGAAACGGTGGGCAGGTGAGGACGGGCTAGCTCAGGGAAGGAGATGGAATGGTGAAGTGAGGAGCGGGGACAGGAGCAGGCTTGCTTGCCTACCCTCCCACGCTGCGGGGGGCTCCCGTTTTTTAATATAGCCTGCCGCTATCTGCAAACCTTGCTAGTTCTCCTGGGTTTTCACTGTCCCACTGAGAGATGTGGGAGTGTGTTCCAGGAGCAGGCTAGCGGATAATTCACTACAAACATTAATAACAGGCATCAGAGTTATAAGTACAGAAGGCAGCAGCACTGATACTTGTAAAGTAAATGGTGCAGGACCAAGATCTGACGAGCTAAGGACGTCTGTTGGCCTAAATAGCACACGGTATTTATAAGGTATAGGGTACAGGTGTCGGGATTTAAATCAACGGCAACAGTCGTGGTCCATGTGTACTATGCAGGTGATCTGCATAAAAATGAAATAAACACAATCACTGAAATACGTTAACAAATAAATTCTTGTCACAGAATGCAATTATACTGTAGGTTATTATCAACATCATTATATGTATAGCACTGGCTCTAGTTCATATGATGTGCAGAAGATTGAGACCTGGGCCAGTATTTACTAAAAATCCGAGTTTGGCTGATTTGTGGTTTTTTTTTTCTAAGTCCCAATCCGGGAATTCACTAAGCAGAAAACTCAGCAGTGTCTGGTCTATTCGTAATGGTTTGATTGGCAAAGTTCTGAAATACGAATGAATAGACCATCGGTCAAACGCGGCTGTTATTTCATACAATACGGGCATTCACTATTCATTCATATTTGGGTGTTAGTCTCTGAGTGCTCAAGTGCAGGTCTATTTTTTTTCGATTCGTTAAAAAAAGCAGCAAAAAAATAGACCTGGGCCAGTATTTACTAAAAATCCGAGTTTGTCCGATTTGTGTTTTTTTTTCTAAGTCCCAATCCGGGAATTCACTAAGCACCAATCTCGGCAGTGTTTGGACTATTCGTAATGTTTTGAATGACAACGTTCCGAAATACGAATGAATAGACCATCGGTCAAACGCGGCTGTTATTTCATACAATACGGAAATTCACTATTCATTCGTATTTGGGTGTTAGTCTCTGAGTGCTCAAGTTCGGGTCTATTTTTTTCCAAATTGTTAAAAAAAGCAGCAAAAAAATAGACCTGCTTTTTCCAGTCGAGTTTGGATAACCATGCACGGATCAGTGAGATCTGTGCATGGTTATCTATGGGAAAGGGTGTGTTTAGTGTAAAAACAGAAAAAAAAATTGCGTGGGGTCCCCCTCCTAAGCACAACCAGCCTCGGGCTCTTTGAGCCGGTCCTGGTTGACAAAATATGGGGGAAAAAATGACAGGGGTTCCCCCATATTTTATCAACCAGCACCGGGCTCTGCGCCTGGTCCTGGTTCCAAAAATACGGGGGACAAAAAGCGTAGTGGTCCCCCGTATTTTTAAAACCAGCACCGGGCTCCACTAGCCAGGTACATAATGCCACAGCCGGGGGACACTTTTATAGTGGTCCCTGCTGCCCTGGCATTACATACCCAACTAGTCACCCCTGGCCGGGGTACCCTGGAGGAGTGGGAACCCCTTAAATCAAGGGGTCCCCCCCTCCAGCCACCCAAGGGCCAGGGGTGAAGCCCGAGGCTGTCCCCCCCATCCAAGGGCAGCGGATGGGGGGCTGATAGCCTTGTGTACAAAATATGAATATGGGGGGTCATTCCAAGTTGTTCGCTCGTTATTTTTTTCTCGCAACGGAGCGATTAGTCGCTAATGCGCATGCGCAATGTCTGCAGTGCGACTGCGCCAAGTAAATTTGCTATGCAGTTAGGTTTTTTACTCACGGCATTACAAGGTTTTTTCTTCGTTCTGGTGATCGTAATGTGATTGACAGGAAGTGGGTGTTTCTGGGCGGAAACTGGCCGTTTTATGGGAGTGTGTGAAAAAACGCTACCATTTCTGGGAAAAACGTGGGAGTGGCTGGAGAAACGGAGGAGTGTCTAGGCGAACGCTGGGTGTGTTTGTGACGTCAAACCAGGAACGACAAGCACTGAACTGATCGCAGATGCTGAGTAAGTGTGGAGCTACTCAGAAACTGCTAAGAAGTGTCTATTCGCAATTCTGCTAATCTTTCGTTCGCAATTTTGATAAGCTAATATTCACTCCCAGTAGGCGGCGGCTTAGCGTGTGCAAAGCTGCTAAAAGCAGCTTGCGAGCGAACAATTTGGAATGACCCCCAATGTTTTTAGTAGCAGTACTACAAGTCCCAGCAAGCCTCCCCCGCAAGCTGGTACTTGGAGAACCACAAGTACCAGCATGCGGTGGAAAACCTGGGCCTATGCGCTCCATTGTATCCAATGGTGGGAACTTTGCGGTCAGCGGTGAGGTTACTTTCGGTCAACCGCTGACCGCAAAGTTCCCACCATTGGATACAATGGAGCGCATAGGCGCTACATTGTATCTCTGCCGTGTGCTGCCTCACAGACACTACAGGAGCACACAGCCAATCAGTAGAGTGCCACGACGTGGCGCTCCCTGATTGGCTGAAGGGACCCTCTTTGACAGGAGTCAGGGGGGGGTCCTGGCAGTCGGGGAAAGGGGTCCCATGTGTAAACATGGGACCCCTTTCAGTGCGTGGTCGGGTTTCCGTTTTTTTGTTTTGCCAAGTACGTGGATTATTACAAAAGGACACGACACACAGGATTTAGGTGAGTATAATTTTATTTTAAGGTACCCTGGAATCGCCGTCGAGATGTGGGCCGAGTCGGCATGTGAACATAGGTAAGTATGTGTGTGTCGGAATGTATGTAATAAAGTTGTACTTTCAAGGTGTGTGTGTCCTGTTTTTATTTGGGTATTTTTTTTGCAGAAGAACTATAGGTACCAGCGGGCCCATTTAACCCCCGCATGCTGGTACTTGATAAGGTTGCAGGGGCGCAGAGCGTTGGGAAGGAGGTGCAGCTAGGCTTGGAGTTGGGGTTGACCCCAGCGGAGTCCGACGAAGACGACGCATGCAGAGTGTTGAAGGAGCAGTGGCTAGCAGCAGTTGTGAAATGGAAAAGTAAAAAGGGAGGCATTCCCAGGGCCGACACAGCCAGGGAGAAAATGGGGTTGGTGCAGCAAGACAAGGTGGCAGCATTTGTGCAGGGAACCGCAGGGCTAGTTTGCGCTTTCGGATCAGTAGCAGCCCATTTGCCTGCGCTGACCAGAAAGGAAATTGAGAAAGGGGCCTTCATTGATATATGTTCACTGACGGAAGCAGGGCTGAGGGACAAGGAAAAAGCGAAGCCAAAGGGAGAAAAGCAGTCAGAAAGCTATAAGACAATTGAGCATTGGCTGAGTGGCATGTTTGCCTATACCGCTTGTTATACGGAGGCGTACCCCGAAGCAGCCGCAGGCATGCTGAGGTATACGAACTTCATTTACTCAGTGTATAAGGAGCACGGGGGAACGGTATGGAGAAAATATGACGAGGGTTTTAGGTCAAGGACGGTGGGTGGAAAGCCCATCGATTTCGGTATCAGAGACGTTGACAAATGGCTCAAAGCGCAGTCTGCAGGAGTATCAGAAAGGGTCTTAGCACCGCTGGGCATTTAACGAGATGCGTTGCACCCGCGTTCAGTGCAGGTTCAAGCACGCATGCTCAGTCCGCGGCGCAAATCACGCCGCCAAGGAGTGCAGCAGACAGAGGAAATAACCAGAAAAAGGTACCCGCAGCAGCAGGGCCAATCAAAAGCAATTAGTCCAGTGAACAAGAGCGGGATCCTGGGGTGGCTAGCCAGGTATCCCAAGAGGCAGGAAGCCAAGTTGCTACGAGCAGGTTTCAGGGACGGGTTTAGGGTACCGATAACTAAGGAAGTTACGCCCTCCGGCGGCTCAAGAAACTTAAAGTCTATCAGGGAGCCGCCGCAAGTGGTGCTGGAAAAAATCATCAAGGAACTAGCTTTGGGCAGATTGGGGGGGGGGGACATTTGTAGCCCCCCCAGTGGCAGGGCTGGTCATATCACCATTGGGGCTGGTCCCCAAAAAAGCACCCGGAAAATTAAGGCTCATTCAGCACCTGTCCTGTCCAGAAGGGGCGTCGGTAAACGACGCTTTGGACAAGGATGAATGCTCAGTGCAGTACCAGTCATTTGACTCGCCCGTCAGGTCAATCCGGGCACAGGGAAAGGAGGCCCTGATAGCAAAATTGGACATTGAGTCTGCCTTCAGGCTGCTCCCCCTGCACCCCGAGAGTTTCAGGCTCATGGGGATAGACTTTGACGTTTTTTTCTTCATAGACAAATGTTTACCAATGGGTTGCGCTATTTCGTGCGCATATTTTGAGGCTTTCAGCTCTTTTCTGCAGTGGTGCTGGGAAGAGCGCACGGGGTCAAAAGCAATAGCACACTACCTGGATGATTTCCTGGTGGCGGGGCCGCCAAATTCGCCACGGTGCACTTACCTCCTGAGCGAGCTGCAGGTCATGCTGGAGGAATTCAGCATGCCTATTGCGCGGGAAAAAACGGAGGGGCCCAAAACAGTCCTATCTTACTTAGGGATAGAGATCGACACAGAAAAACAGGAGTGCAGGCTCCCTGAGCAAAAAGTTCAGAGGCTGGGAAAGGAAAATCGGGCAAAAAAGGTTACGTTGGGGCAACTTCAATCTCTATTGGGTAGCCTCAATTTTGCATGCAGGGTGATCCCTATAGGCAGGATATTTAAGTGACGGCTCGAGAAGGCCACCGCGGGCGTCACAAAGAAACACCACTTTGTACGAATCAGCAAAGAACTTAGGGAGGATCTACAAGTATGGGAGGAATTCCTCCTGCATTTCAACAGAGTGCGTATGTGGCCCGAGAAAGTACGGTCCAATCATGCGATGCATTTATTTATGGATGCCGCAGGGGCGACAGGCTTTGGGGCATACTGGCAGGGAGAGTGGTGCGCACAGCTTTGGCCCCCATCGTGGGTCGAGGCAGGGCTCACCAAGAACTTGGCGGCCTTGGAGTAATTCCCAATAGTCGTGGCAGTGACAATCTTGGGCGAGAGGCTCGCCAACAGACAGATTAAATTTTGGTGCAACAACATGGGGGTAGTGCAAGCAATAAATAACCAGTGGGCGTCATCACCGCCAGTTGTCAGGTTGATCAGGAGATTGGTGCTGGCATGTTTGCAGCATAATATCACGTTCAGGGCTAGGCACGTGCCGGGGGAAAAGAATGTGATAGCAGATGCATTGTCTCGGCAGAATTGGGAAGCGTTCAGGGCAGCAGCGCCAATGGCAAGCCCAACTGGCCTAACATGCCCCTCATGTCTATGGCAGATAGTCAAGCCGAACTAGACAGGCTGGTGGAGCGGTCACTGGCGCCCAGGACTTGGAAGGCATACAAGGCCGCATGGGGATGTTGGCGAGAGTTTCAGGCTACGGTAAGCACTGAGGGGAAAAACGCGCAGCAGCTGCTTGCTTTCCTAGCCAAGCTCAGACGGGAACGGGCGTCCAAGGCCAGGGTGAGCGCCATGCTAGCATTCATTGCATTTTTCGATAAGTTGGCAGGGAAAAATTACGAGACAAAGTCGTTTACGGTGCATACAGTCATGAGGGGCTGGGCCAGGATGGAGGTTAAGAGGCTGGATACAAGGGAGCAACCTCAAACTTAGAAAGCGCTAAGCTCTTGTGTGTGTCAGCTGTGCAGCTCCTTAAAAATACACCTCCTCTCAATTGTGCACTGCTGCTTTCAATAGTGGGTTTGTTGAGTCCCAATAATTTAAATATAAATCAAGGAAAGAAGTTGAAAGCGCTGTCCACAATAAAAGAGTTTTTTATTTGTTTAAAAATTATAAAATCACTATTCACATATATCCTTATCAATACTGATCTAAAGGTTTAGACATTAAAACATATTACAAACCATAGCTGTTTTCAGTGGTACCTATTAGTGAAACAGTTTAAACACAGTGGGTAACTTGCATTAAATTGACACACTCTGCATCCAATTAAACAATTGTGTTAGATGTCACACACTAATCCCCTCAGTGTTTATTCCTTTTTGATGGTTCACTCCTTTGGGCAGCCTCCTATAAACGTAATTGGAAGGGTTAAATGCTGACAGTCCCAGACATATCCGGAGAGATATGTTAACCACAAATCTGAATTAAATATATATCCTCCCGCTGGGACAATAATACATCCAAAGCCACAGATTGAGAGCACGCATGTCAAATTTAAGGAGATCAGTATTGATAAGGATATATGTGAATAGTGATTTTATAATTTTTAAACAAATAAAAAACTCTTTTATTGTGGACAGCGCTTTCAACTTCTTTCCTGGATACAAGGGAGCCTATTACAATAGAGAGATTGTGGACGCTACTAGGCCACATCCCATCAGTGTGCAGGGATCAGGGCAAGGCTGCCCTGTTTGGGGCCACATTCGTTATGGCTTTTAGTGGGGCATTCAGGATCAGCAAGCTGGTAGCGAGATCTAAGCTCACAAAAGGCGACGGTCTGCAGTACAAGAACGTCTCACTAACCAAGCAGGCTGTGCTATGTAAAATACAAAGGTCTAAGATGGATCAGGAAGGGAAGGGAAAGTGGATTCAGCTGCGCAGGCAGGCAGGAAGACGTTGCATCATGTCCAGTGGAGGCGGTCAAAGCTTCCTTGGGCAGCAGGCCGCAAGGCGGGGATAGTTTCCTCGTCCACACGGATGGATCACCGCTAACTAAATATCAGTTTGCGGCAGTCCTAAAAAGATGTGTAGCCACCAGCGGATGGCCGGCGGAGAGATTCAGCACCCATTCATTCAGAATTGGCACTGCCACGTCGGCAGCTAGCGAGGGTTGCGCAGCCGATGAGATCAGGACCCTGGGCAGGTGGAGGTCAGATCGCTATAAGGTTTATGTCAGGCCGGTCACCAGCCAGCTAACATCTAATTAAAAAAATCCCCCCCCCCCCCCCCCGCAGGGAACAAAGAGCCAAAGCACATTTGGATTGTCGGCCACTCCTACGTTCACTGGGCGGAAAAGAGGGCTGTTGCCAGGCCCTACGGCAGGCAGTTGGGCCTGGCAAGGAGCGCGGGACGACTGTTCTGGTTCGGGCGGAGGGGGATGAAGTGGCACGGTCTCAGGGAGGCGTTGCTGCGGGGCGAGCAAACGGCGGGTACCCCCAACATAATAGTCATCCACTTGGGAGGTAATGATTTGGGGGACACAAAGTCCCTGGATATGGTAAGAAGGATTGGCACTGACCTGGCCTGGGCAAAAGAGAGTTGGCAGGCGGTCAACATCGTGTGGTCTAGCATCATCCCCAGGCTGACCTGGCGCGGTGCGCGGAAAGGGTCTGCCATAGAGAGGACCAGAAAGTAGGTCAATGTAGCAGTGAGTAAGTGCGTGAGGGCACTGGGAGGAAAGGTCATCCATCACGCAGACATCAGCCAGAAGGTCAGGGGTATGTACAGGGCAGATGGGGTACATTTTTCGGAAGTTGGCATCGACTTGTTCAACAACGCTTTGCAGGAGGCGCTGGAAGTCTAGAGTAGGGAGGACTGCAGGGTGGGGGGTTTCGGTACTCGGCCAGGCCCGGGAACCTCAGTGGCGGGAAGAAGCGGTGCGCAAGGCAGGTGGAGGACTGGAGCCAGCTGAGGTTGCAGGTTCGTTGCTGAGGGCCTACGGAGTAGGTATGTGGCACGCCCCATCATAAATCAATGATGGGCATTGATAGGGTTTTGTGCCTTGCCCACCGTTTTTCTGTCCCTACCCTGCAAAAGGTAAATTGTAAATAACAATAAAGCTGTATAAAGAGAACCTTTTGGGAAGTGTCTCTATCAGCCAGGATTAAGGACCAGCAAGTCCGAAACGCGTTGGAAAACAATCTGTGAGTGAAGCCCTGATGTCATCCCACCTGCGCCGAACAGGTGTAAAGACGGGAGTGCGTGCACCAGCATTGGGACCAGCCGGCAGGACGCGATCCGCAAGAAAGAATTACAGTCTGGACGTGACTGAAAGGTAGTCAGCAATAGGGATAGTTAGCTAGACGTCCCAACTGCAGCCGCAGTACGGACAAAAGTGCCGGCATTTATAAAAAGGACTCCCACACAGGACTACACACATTAGCACGAAAGTAGTGTAAACATTTCTCACTAACCATTTTTTCTTTTCACAGGTGTTTGCAGAAAAATTATTTTTCATTTAAATTTATTATTATTTTCTTTTTCCCTTATTTTTTTTTTTTTCATACATCTTAAGCGCTCCTTTCACTCCGTTTTATTGTTACCATTTTTTAAAGGAGCAGCTCCACATTATTTCTAAAGCGCGGGTTATCCATTACATATACTGCAAAAAGTTTTTTATCACCTGCTGCTTTTTCATCATGAGTGTTCACATTACACATACACATAGAAACAATTTAGAAAGCATCTTCACAATTAACAATACACCAGTAGATTCAAAGATAGAGGACGAGAGATTTTGTTCTTTATATCTTATGTTAGAAAAATTCTACAATCAAGAAATTAGACAATGGTGGGAAATCACCACCCTATCCAAATATCAGGAATTAGGTTTAATTCCAAGGGGTTTACGGTTACAAAAAAATCCCACATTTGAGCCGGCCCAATCTAATTTCTTTGCCAAGTGGAATGATGTTTTAGATAAATGTTCAAATGAGCTTGTATCTTTAATAATAGAGGATAGAAAAATTTCTTTGGAACGGATTAATGACAATATCAAAAAAATTGAGGACAAATTTGAACCGTTAAAATCAATGGAGGATTATAGGAATTTAATGAAATTAACCAATGCAAAAATGCAAAAATTTGAAGAAGACATCATTAGCCAAAAGCAAAGGAAGTTCCAAAGAGACCATATAGAAAACCAAACTATACAAAAAAATGAGAGAAGAAAAATGAATCAAATAATGGAAACAAATAGAAATACATACAGAAAAACATTCAAACCGCAGAATCAATATCAAATTAGGAACACTAAACAGAATTTTCAATCAAAACAAAATATTCAAAGGACAAATCAAGGAAAGGGGAAAGATCCCTTAATTGACAAATACCCACATTCATCATCCCAGAGGAAAGATTATTTACCATACAACCCAAAGAACTTCACATATTCAAGAGAATCTCCAAGAGCACATCTTATTAGAAATTCATATCAGAAAGGAATAAACTCAGCCATTGCAGAAGAAAAATCTCATGCACTGGCCCTCATGCAAAATATAGAATCACGAAACTCCGAAGAAGAACAGAAAAATGGAGCAAGATCAAAGAAGAGAGCCTACACAATGGAAGAAGATGAATTTGAAGATGAGGAAAGTTTTTTAGAGTTTATCACAGACATAGAGAAACCCCCAGAGAGACTGAATCCAACAAACTGCCAGAAAAAACAAAGAACAGTGTTTTCCCCAGGAGAAGGGGTGTCCGGGGTGGCAAGTCGAAGAAACTTATGAAGAAAGGTCCCATAAATGAAGGGATTTACAACCTGAGCAGAATCTCTCTTACAGATGAACAATTATCCTTATTACGGAAAGGTCTCAAATTCTGCCCCCATTCAAGCGCAAATCAATTTGATCTATACATCGATACCCACAGGTTTATACGAAAACTCTGCATTAAGAAATTCTTCGCCCGCAAAGAAAATAACACTGAAGTACAATCCTCAGAAAACCAATTTAAACACACAACATTGAAAACCACATCAAAATTTTTCCCAAATCACGTTAAAGGTGCGCATATAGAAACGTTCCAAAAGCTAGTGGAAAAGGACATCAGAGCCATGACCGGCAAAGAGAAAATGAAATTCAACCTCACAATATCCGAAAAAAATGCCCTGAGGGAGCTGAAAGAGAATAAGGACATCATCATCAAGCCGGCAGACAAGGGGGGTGGCCTCGTTATCCAAAATAAGGAAGATTATGAAGCCGTAATCACAGACCTCCTAAAGGACGATTCCACGTATGCAGTACTAAAAGGGAACCCAACAGAACAATATCAGAAGGAATTAAAGGAAATATTGGACGAAGGTTTGGAAATTGGTATATTAACAAAAAAGGAATATGATTTTATATATATAAATCACCCGCTCGTACCTACTTTTTACCAATTACCCAAAATACACAAAGACCAAAAACATCCTCCGGGGCGTCCAATTGTATCAGGTATCAACTCACTGTCTGCAAATTTATCCAGATATGTAGATTCCTTTTTGCAAGAGGTGGCACAATCACAAAAAAGCTATCTCCGGGACACAATACACATTTTACAGATACTAAAAGAAATCCAATGGGAAAATCATTTCATTCTTTGCACAAGTGATGTCAGATCATTGTACAAATGTATTCCCCACACAAAGGGGTGTGAAGCAATAAGATTCTTCCTTTCCACAGAGACATCACTACCTAATGCACAAGTTAATTTTTTAGTAACCTGCATTAACTTCATTTTACATCACAATTTTTTCTGGAACAATGGAATCTATTATAACCAAATACAGGGGACCGCGATGGGTAGTTCTTTCGCACCAGGGTATGCGAATTTATATGTGTCAAAATGGGAGGAAGACCATATCTGGAATAACAATCCCTATTTACAATATATACAAACTTGGAAGAGATACATAGATGACCTGTTTTTCATCTGGAATGGTCCACAACAAGAACTTCACAATTTTCTGCAATATATCAACAATAACTCTTACAAATTGGAGTTTTCGTCAGTCACCAGTGACACCATGGTCATATACCTCGACTTGGAGATTTTCATACAAAACAATACTATTCAAACAAGAACTCATACAAAGAACGTTAGTGGCAATAACACCATCTCCACATGTAGCAATCATCACATCAATTGGATAAAGAATATCCCAGGCGGGCAATTTCGACGATTGAAAAGAAACTGTTCACAGGTAGAAACATTTAATGAACAAGCAATACAGATGAAAAAGAGATTTCTTCAAAGTGGTTACAAAGAAGAAGCATTGAATACTCATCTTGACCGGATAGCCAATATAGACAGAAATGAGACTTTGAAGTATAAACAAAGAACACAAAAAGACTTTCAATTATTGTTCATCACCCAGTTCAACAGCCAATATTTAGCATTTGAAAAAAATATTAAACAGACATTGGCACATTTTAGCACTGGACAAGGAACTAGCACCCATGATACAAGATAAACCACGCATCATTTATAAAAGAGCAACTTCAATCAAGCAGGAATTAGTAAAAAGCTTTATTCCTGAAGAAACCAGACAAAGAGAAGAAACTAAAGGCTTTTTCTCATGTTTAAAATGTTTACCATGCAGGACAGCGAAAAAATCATCAACTAAATCTGAAACCACATTTACCTGCAATACAACAAATAAAAGCTATAAAGTAAAAGACAGAATAACTTGTGAAACAGAGGGAGTAGTTTATCTCCTGCAATGCCCTTGCGGCCTACAATACGTTGGTCAGACTAAAAGAAAGCTCAAAATCCGATTAGCAGAGCATATTTATAATATTAAAAAAGGACTACAAACCCATAGTGTGTCTAAACATTTTGCGGACAAACACAACAAAGATCCCAAACTTTTATCTTTTTTGGGGATTCAACGAATCATACCCAATTGGAAAGGAGGAGACATAGTGGACAAGCTCAAAAGAGCAGAAGCAAAATGGACTTTTATGTTACAAACTCTGGAACCCACTGGTCTCAATATAGATTTTGAGCTTAATTCCTTTTTATAATGAATTTTTTATAATTAATTTCATAATTGATTGATTTAAATTATTTCTCATAACCTTTATTTTATACAATCACCCTTTTTCCCTTTAAAATTGCAAACACCTGTGTCAAATGAGTGAGAAAAAGCTTCTGACAAATTTTATTCAGCTGTTTTTAACTTAACGAGCCTTCTCCAATCAAGCCAATTAAACAATAAAGCTGTATAAAGAGAACCTTTTGGGAAGTGTCTCTATCAGCCAGGATTAAGGACCAGCAAGTCCGAAACGCGTTGGAAAACAATCTGTGAGTGAAGCCCTGATGTCATCCCACCTGCGCCGAACAGGTGTAAAGACGGGAGTGCGTGCACCAGCATTGGGACCAGCCGGCAGGACGCGATCCGCAAGAAAGAATTACAGTCTGGACGTGACTGAAAGGTAGTCAGCAATAGGGATAGTTAGCTAGACGTCCCAACTGCAGCCGCAGTACGGACAAAAGTGCCGGCATTTATAAAAAGGACTCCCACACAGGACTACTCACATTAGCACGAAAGTGCTGTAAACATTTCTCACTAACCATTTTTTCTTTTCACAGGTGTTTGCAGAAAAATTATTTTTCATTTAAATTTATTATTATTTTCTTTTTCCCTTATTTTTTTTTTTTCATACATCTTAAGCGCTCCTTTCACTCCGTTTTATTGTTACCATTTTTTAAAGGAGCAGCTCCACATTATTTCTAAAGCGCGGGTTATCCATTACATATACTGCAAAAAGTTTTTTATCACCTGCTGCTTTTTCATCATGAGTGTTCACATTACACATACACATAGAAACAATTTAGAAAGCATCTTCACAATTAACAATACACCAGTAGATTCAAAGATAGAGGACGAGAGATTTTGTTCTTTATATCTTATGTTAGAAAAATTCTACAATCAAGAAATTAGACAATGGTGGGAAATCACCACCCTATCCAAATATCAGGAATTAGGTTTAATTCCAAGGGGTTTACGGTTACAAAAAAATCCCACATTTGAGCCGGCCCAATCTAATTTCTTTGCCAAGTGGAATGATGTTTTAGATAAATGTTCAAATGAGCTTGTATCTTTAATAATAGAGGATAGAAAAATTTCTTTGGAACGGATTAATGACAATATCAAAAAAATTGAGGACAAATTTGAACCGTTAAAATCAATGGAGGATTATAGGAATTTAATGAAATTAACCAATGCAAAAATGCAAAAATTTGAAGAAGACATCATTAGCCAAAAGCAAAGGAAGTTCCAAAGAGACCATATAGAAAACCAAACTATACAAAAAAATGAGAGAAGAAAAATGAATCAAATAATGGAAACAAATAGAAATACATACAGAAAAACATTCAAACCGCAGAATCAATATCAAATTAGGAACACTAAACAGAATTTTCAATCAAAACAAAATATTCAAAGGACAAATCAAGGAAAGGGGAAAGATCCCTTAATTGACAAATACCCACATTCATCATCCCAGAGGAAAGATTATTTACCATACAACCCAAAGAACTTCACATATTCAAGAGAATCTCCAAGAGCACATCTTATTAGAAATTCATATCAGAAAGGAATAAACTCAGCCATTGCAGAAGAAAAATCTCATGCACTGGCCCTCATGCAAAATATAGAATCACGAAACTCCGAAGAAGAACAGAAAAATAGAGCAAGATCAAAGAAGAGAGCCTACACAATGGAAGAAGATGAATTTGAAGATGAGGAAAGTTTTTTAGAGTTTATCACAGACATAGAGAAACCCCCAGAGAGACTGAATCCAACAAACTGCCAGAAAAAACAAAGAACAGTGTTTTCCCCAGGAGAAGGGGTGTCCGGGGTGGCAAGTCGAAGAAACTTATGAAGAAAGGTCCCATAAATGAAGGGATTTACAACCTGAGCAGAATCTCTCTTACAGATGAACAATTATCCTTATTACGGAAAGGTCTCAAATTCTGCCCCCATTCAAGCGCAAATCAATTTGATCTATACATCGATACCCACAGGTTTATACGAAAACTCTGCATTAAGAAATTCTTCGCCCGCAAAGAAAATAACACTGAAGTACAATCCTCAGAAAACCAATTTAAACACACAACATTGAAAACCACATCAAAATTTTTCCCAAATCACGTTAAAGGTGCGCATATAGAAACGTTCCAAAAGCTAGTGGAAAAGGACATCAGAGCCATGACCGGCAAAGAGAAAATGAAATTCAACCTCACAATATCCGAAAAAAATGCCCTGAGGGAGCTGAAAGAGAATAAGGACATCATCATCAAGCCGGCAGACAAGGGGGGTGGCCTCGTTATCCAAAATAAGGAAGATTATGAAGCCGTAATCACAGACCTCCTAAAGGACGATTCCACGTATGCAGTACTAAAAGGGAACCCAACAGAACAATATCAGAAGGAATTAAAGGAAATATTGGACGAAGGTTTGGAAATTGGTATATTAACAAAAAAGGAATATGATTTTATATATATAAATCACCCGCTCGTACCTACTTTTTACCAATTACCCAAAATACATAAAGACCAAAAACATCCTCCGGGGCGTCCAATTGTATCAGGTATCAACTCACTGTCTGCAAATTTATCCAGATATGTAGATTCCTTTTTGCAAGAGGTGGCACAATCACAAAAAAGCTATCTCCGGGACACAATACACATTTTACAGATACTAAAAGAAATCCAATGGGAAAATCATTTCATTCTTTGCACAAGTGATGTCAGATCATTGTACACATGTATTCCCCACACAAAGGGGTGTGAAGCAATAAGATTCTTCCTTTCCACAGAGACATCACTACCTAATGCACAAGTTAATTTTTTAGTAACCTGCATTAACTTCATTTTACATCACAATTTTTTCTGGAACAATGGAATCTATTATAACCAAATACAGGGGACCGCGATGGGTAGTTCTTTCGCACCAGGGTATGCGAATTTATATGTGTCAAAATGGGAGGAAGACCATATCTGGAATAACAATCCCTATTTACAATATATACAAACTTGGAAGAGATACATAGATGACCTGTTTTTCATCTGGAATGGTCCACAACAAGAACTTCACAATTTTCTGCAATATATCAACAATAACTCTTACAAATTGGAGTTTTCGTCATTCACCAGTGACACCATGGTCATATACCTCGACTTGGAGATTTTCATACAAAACAATACTATTCAAACAAGAACTCATACAAAGAACGTTAGTGGCAATAACACCATCTCCACATGTAGCAATCATCACATCAATTGGATAAAGAATATCCCAGGCGGGCAATTTCGACGATTGAAAAGAAACTGTTCACAGGTAGAAACATTTAATGAACAAGCAATACAGATGAAAAAGAGATTTCTTCAAAGTGGTTACAAAGAAGAAGCATTGAATACTCATCTTGACCGGATAGCCAATATAGACAGAAATGAGACTTTGAAGTATAAACAAAGAACACAAAAAGACTTTCAATTATTGTTCATCACCCAGTTCAACAGCCAATATTTAGCATTTGAAAAAATATTAAACAGACATTGGCACATTTTAGCACTGGACAAGGAACTAGCACCCATGATACAAGATAAACCACGCATCATTTATAAAAGAGCAACTTCAATCAAGCAGGAATTAGTAAAAAGCTTTATTCCTGAAGAAACCAGACAAAGAGAAGAAACTAAAGGCTTTTTCTCATGTTTAAAATGTTTACCATGCAGGACAGCGAAAAAATCATCAACTAAATCTGAAACCACATTTACCTGCAATACAACAAATAAAAGCTATAAAGTAAAAGACAGAATAACTTGTGAAACAGAGGGAGTAGTTTATCTCCTGCAATGCCCTTGCGGCCTACAATACGTTGGTCAGACTAAAAGAAAGCTCAAAATCCGATTAGCAGAGCATATTTATAATATTAAAAAAGGACTACAAACCCATAGTGTGTCTAAACATTTTGCGGACAAACACAACAAAGATCCCAAACTTTTATCTTTTTTGGGGATTCAACGAATCATACCCAATTGGAGAGGAGGAGACATAGTGGACAAGCTCAAAAGAGCAGAAGCAAAATGGACTTTTATGTTACAAACTCTGGAACCCACTGGTCTCAATATAGATTTTGAGCTTAATTCCTTTTTATAATGAATTTTTTATAATTAATTTCATAATTGATTGATTTAAATTATTTCTCATAACCTTTATTTTATACAATCACCCTTTTTCCCTTTAAAATTGCAAACACCTGTGTCAAATGAGTGAGAAAAAGCTTCTGACAAATTTTATTCAGCTGTTTTTAACTTAACGAGCCTTCTCCAATCAAGCCAATTAAACAATAAAGCTGTATAAAGAGAACCTTTTGGGAAGTGTCTCTATCAGCCAGGATTAAGGACCAGCAAGTCCGAAACGCGTTGGAAAACAATCTGTGAGTGAAGCCCTGATGTCATCCCACCTGCGCCGAACAGGTGTAAAGACGGGAGTGCGTGCACCAGCATTGGGACCAGCCGGCAGGACGCGATCCGCAAGAAAGAATTACAGTCTGGACGTGACTGAAAGGTAGTCAGCAATAGGGATAGTTAGCTAGACGTCCCAACTGCAGCCGCAGTACGGACAAAAGTGCCGGCATTTATAAAAAGGACTCCCACACAGGACTACTCACATTAGCACGAAAGTGCTGTAAACATTTCTCACTAACCATTTTTTCTTTTCACAGGTGTTTGCAGAAAAATTCTTTTTCATTTAAATTTATTATTATTTTCTTTTTCCCTTTTTTTTTTTTTTTCATACATCTTAAGCGCTCCTTTCACTCCGTTAAATTGTAAATAAGGTGATGTTTAATAAAGAACTGTGGCCAGTGATTAAAACCCAGATCTTGTCTCCGAGTATGATTTCGGTAGGGATGATATTTGGGGTTGGTTTAGCAGGGACGCAGCAAAACACCCTCTCTCCCTTAAGACTGTTACAAGTTGAAAGGACATTTAAGGAGATGAACAACTAACTTGTTTCAATTCCAGACTGCTAGACCTGTAACAATGTAGTGTATGTAACAGTATCCATTATCGTACAAACTATTTGCAACAGTAACCGTTCTGATACATTCAGTTCCCAATGTAATGAAAATACTGAGGAAGGAACAACCTCTGACATAAACCAACACAAATTCTCTCGTCTTAGTGTTCCTTCTAGGCTGTTTCAGCAGGGTGCTGCACCCTGCCCATTTTTGAAATGTGAAAAAGCACCCTGCCCTTTTTCAGTGCACCCTGCAGGACCATAAATTGCCCCCTTATATACAGAATGCAACAGTCAGAGTGCATGTTACAATGTTGTTGTCTACTCCTTGCCCACCTCTGAAATTGGAACACAATTTCTATCCTTAGTCAACTGGATGGCAGAGGAGGCACTGTAAATAACACAGCACTCTCATAAAGAGGGAAAGAACAGGGTAAGCAGTGAGCATGTACTGCTTACAGTATTTCCCTAGTAGAACAGACTTTTTTTCCCCCTATATATTTTAACCCATTGTTTAACTTTTCTGTTTTATAACAGATACGGATTATAACTACTTCAGCACTGGAAAAGACATTTATAATTATCTACTTATGTATATGCTACAGCCGATCTTTCAAGAAGACTGGACATATACAGTATGTTTCTCAGTACAGATGTTAGGTGTCTTATATGTATGCATGGGTATATGGTTAACTAAGGGCAAAATGTATGTACAAAAACTATAAACATATGCGCTATGCTTCGTGCGCAAAGCGTCACATCAAAAATGTGCCCTTCAAAATAAAAATGTGCCCTCTTCAATGCTCAGCACCCTGCCCTAAAAAAATCCTAGAGTGAACACTACATCTTTTATAGCAATACAGAGACAAATACGTGAAATTAAAGAAACTGTATACATGGACATAGGACAGCAAGTGTTCTTATTTTTTTTAAATAAAATTGCACTTTATTTCTGTCTTTACACACTTCTATGTATTTTTACTATATTTCACCTAATTTATATGTTTGAATCACAATCTTTTTATTAACAAAATAAATGAAAGGTTATGTTTTAAATTGGGAACAGGAAAGTTCCTCTAATACAGGCATATAATGTACCTGATGCTATCAGGTTAAGTAGTACTTCCCTATATATTAGGAAAAGGGAATGGTCTTCTAAAACCGGTACAACTCAAACCTGTTAATGGGCCTAATGCAGACCTGATCACGTCATCCTTCTGTGACGTAATCCTGCATCTGTCACTGTGACATAATCCATCTGTCCCCGCGCATTTACTGCTCCCTCTGGATTGGTGCACATAGAGAGGGTGGTCAGAGCATTTACTCCTGACAGCTCCCTGCTTATTTATAAAACTGATGACGTCACAGTGACAGAGGTGGCAATGGCAGGAGGAGGGCAGACAGCTGAGCAGAACGGAGGAGCCGAGAGGAGGAGCAGGATGCAGGCGAGGAAAATCGAGCAGCCAAGAGGAGGAGGAGGCAGGTGAGGGGGACGGAGTAGAAAAAATGATGAGATGAGTGGGGACGGGTGAGAAGAGAAGCGGTGGACAGGAACAGAAGAGGAGATGAGTCAGGCGAAGATGGGGGGGGTGGATGGGTGAGGATGAGAATGACGTAGGAGCTGAGAGGAGGAAGAGACGGCGGCCAGGTGAGGAGGATGGACTAGCTGAGGGAAGGAGACGGAATAGTGAGGCGAGGAGCGGGGGCAGGAGATGAGATGAGCGGGGACAGGAGAGGAGATGATTGGGGACGGGTGACATGAGGGGACGTGTGAGGAGAGGAGCGAGGACTGGTGGTGGAGGAGGACGGAGGAGCTGAGAGGAGGACTCGAGACAGAAGGTGGCGGGGCGAGGAGCGGGATGGACGAGGAGGCCTGATGACGGGTGAGTAGGAGCGGGTCGGGCGAGGAGAAAGGACGAGCTGAGAGGAGGAGCGGGTCAGTGACTGGAAGCCCCGGGACAGCAGCAGCATGTACGGGACACCGACGCTCAGCATCAGAGGACCCGCGGGGTATGAGCGGCGTCTGCCTCCCCAGGGCGTGCATCATAGGGGCATTATTACGTCATACACGGGCCATGAGCATTCATACGTCATACGCGGAGCAGGGAGCGGTCATACCTCATACACTTAATTCTCTCGCGCATACAGTTTGCGGTAGGTACATGTGACAGTTGCAGCTTCTTGTATACACAGGTGAATAGTTACTGCTCTGAGATACTGCAATGTGTATGTAACTGTAAGTCACTGGATACATTTTATTGTGCAAGTATGAATCTGTAATATAACAAGTTGCATGTATTTTATGTGTGGATACGTTGTAGGCATAGCAGCATATAAGAGGATACATAAATGTTATATTATTTTTAGCACTCTTCATATTACAGCCTTTATATTGTATATCAGTAGATTTTGTTAAGTGTGAAATGGGATCCCAGTAGTCACAATACTGACGCCGGAATCCCGCTACTACTCGGAATGCCGGCGCTGGCATTCCAACATGGATCACATTCCTGGTGCCGGCATCCCGACCACTGGGATCCCGAATTAGGGTTTGCCGGGGCTGAGGTAAGTTGAGGGCGGAAGGGGGTGTTAGGTTTAGACTGCAGGGAGAGGGTTAGGCCCCAGGGTGGGGGTTAGGCACTACCGGGGAGGTTTAGGGTTAGGCTGCCGAAGGGTAGGGATTAGAGTGAGTCAGGGTGCAGAAGAGGAGTGTTAGGGGGTTTGAGGATTAGGGATAGAATACTTACCTATTTGGTGTCAAGATCCTGAGCGTCGGGATGCCGCTGTTGGTGTCATCCCAAACGTCGGGATCCCGATGCCATCCGGGGGTTAGAGCAGGCGTCTAGACGCAACCAAAGTACAGCAAGGGCATAATGGCATGAGTTGTGCCTGAGATGGCAGATTAAAAAAATGCAAATGCACCTGTTTGGAGTGACACGGCTTCTAGGTACCCATATTCTGTTACCTTTCAGATTTTATTTTTTGTATAATAAAACAATGTGACTTTTTTTTTTTAGCATTTTAGTTCTTTATAATAAATTAACAGGGAGGAAAATTTCAGGGTAAAAATTGTTATTCAGTAAATGAGAGCATTTGTTGATGGGCTGAATACCTTTGGAAGGCACTGCACATAGTTTGAAAGATGAGACTTAGGGGGACATGTACTAAGCAGTGATAAAAGTGGAGAAGTGAGCCAGTGGAGAAGTTGCCCATGGCAACCAATCAGCCGCTCTCTATACTTTTATAGTATGCAAATTATAAATGTTACGTCAATGCTGATTGGTTGCCATGGGCAACTTCTCCACTTTTATCACTGCTTAATACATATCCCCCTTATATCGCTATCGCTATTTAACACTCACTATCAGGGGCGTAGGGAGGGTGGAGCAAGTGGAGCAGAAGGCGCCGGGGACAGAAGGCGCCGGCTCTCTGTAACGGGTGTAGTATGGCTGACCGGCGGTCAGCTTACCGACGCCGGGATCCCGGCAGCATACCGACGCCGGGATCCCGGCGGGGAGGGGCGAGTGCAGCAAGCCCCTTGCGGGCTCGCTGCGCTCACCACGCTGCGCTCGCCACGCTGCGGGCTCGGTGGCGACCTGCGGTCGCCACGGGTTCTATTCCCACTCTATGGGTGTCGTGGACACCAACGAGTGGAAATAGTCCCTGTTGGTCGGCATGCCGACCATCGGGATACTGAGCCGGCGGGATGGTGGAGGAGGTCATGTGACTGTCAGTCAGCAGACCGCCGGTCACATGAATACCACCCCTCTGTAACACAGCTGAGATCCGGGATCTCGGGCAGGGATCTGTGTATATTTGTGTGTGTGTGTGTGTGTGTATATATCTGTGTAACTGTATATGTGTGTGTTTATGTATATCTGTGTGTATATTTGTGTATTTATGTGTGTGTATATATCTGTGTATATGTGTGTGTTTATGTATATCTGTGTGTATATTTGTGTATTTATGTGTGTGTATATATCTGTGTATATGTGTGTGTTTATGTATATCTGTGTGTATATTTGTGTATTTATGGGTGTGTATATATCTGTGTATATGTGTGTGTTTATGTATATCTGTGTGTATATTTGTGTATTTATGGGTGTGTATATATCTGTGTATATGTGTGTGTTTATGTATGTCTGTGCCTAAATGTGTGTTAGTGTATGTATGTTTGTATGTATGTATGTATGTATGTATGTATGTAAGTGTGGTGGTGTGTGGGGGCGCCGTGACATGGCCCTGCTCCGGGTGTCATGTCTATACGCTACGCCTCTGCTCACTATACACCGCTCACAGGCCTCAGCAGACATTTATGGGCCAATAAGGAAATTATACTGTATGTTTCTCATGTATCAGTCTTATAAATAGGGCAGGAAGCTGTCAGGAGTAAATGCTCTGACCACCATGTCTATGCTATAATATTGCTGCACATGGCCTGACATCAGTCACACAGCACAGTGGGACAGGTAGGAGAGGTGACAGGTAGGAGAGCGAATGGGGACAGATAGGAGGCGGCATTATTACATCACACACAGGCCATGGGCAGAGGCGGGCTGAGCTGGGGGCAAGGTGACAGATTCCAGTCTTATTTTCAGCAACTTGGGCCGGCCACTGTTATCTGCAGTGCTGCTGTAGCATGGAGCCACGGGCCGTGCACTGTCTATTGCAAGAGTCAGTGCCCGGCCAGTAGTGTAGTGCAGATGCTGTCCCCGCACCCTCTGAGTTACTGGGAGCTAGCACTGCACACTCTCTGGCTCTGCCTGTTATATCCAGCATCCTGATTTCTTCTCTTTTTCCCAGGCCCTGACTTTTCCCGACTGGAGCTCCACTACTGTGCCATGTCTTGTCTCCCATATCAGTTGCGGTGGAAGAGCGGAGCTCCGGCTGCTGCAGCTGGAAGAGACCCTGGGGCAACGGTGCAGTGTAGGAGGCCGAGTTCTGCCAGGAGCCCTTGCGATTAAAGTAAGTGAGTTGTTTCTTGTGTGGGTCGGAGGTGGGTGATTCCGCATGCTGGGCTGCACTGCTACCACTTCTCCCTAGCCTGTCACCATCATCCCATCCACTGCACCCTTAGCCTCCCAGGGCTGACTTTCTGGGGAGTTGCCTGATATGCCCGTGGCCTGCGGAAGGGAGCTGATTCCGCATGCTGGGCTGCACTGCTACCACTTCTCCCTAGCCTGTCACCATCATCCCATCCACTGCACCCTTAGCCTCCCAGGGCTGACTTTCTGGGGAGTTGCCTGATATGCCCGTGGCCTGCGGAAGGGAGCAGGAAACCTACAGCGGCCCTTGTTGCAACTACTGTATTTCCCATGCTGCCCCCTCTCCCTCTCAATTTGCACTTACTGATCTACTGTAAGAGCAGCATCTATACTTGTGCTGCCCTACAGCAAGGAGCATCCTGCCCCAGTGCTGGCACAGGCTATGTATAGGGGTGCACACACTGTTCTGGGTATCCTCTCATCATTAGAGAAGCTGGGTGGCCCACAGGGTTTGCATTTGGCATCCCAGCAGTTGGGATGCCAACACTCCGGGGGAGACCGGCGACGGGACACTGACATTCCCAAGGTGAGTATCGGGTGGGGGTTAGACACTAGGGGAGGGTGTTAGCCATAGCTAACACACCTGGAGGGTTAGCCGTAGCTGACAACCCTGGAGGGTTAGCCCTAGCCAACACCTTCTGAGTGTTAGGGCAGGATTTTCACTGTGAGGAGGCCGCAGTCTGTTTTTGACCGCCGGCTTCCCAACCACTGGCATGTCATACCCAACCCGGCCAACAGTATATCTGTGTTTACAATAAGGCCCATATACTGTAATAAATGACTACATTATATTCTCTATCATACATAATATTTTGTGTCGTTATACAGAGGTTCGGGTGAGATCAAATAATATTGAAGGGGATCCTTTCCTCTTGCGCTTAGAGTTTGTGATAGCTGAAGCTTCTTGCATACACAGTTGAATGTTTGCTGCTCTGAGATACTGCAATGCGTATATAACTGTAAGTCACATATGATTTTTATTTATACTATATATCAGAAGATTCTGTTTAGTGTGAAACGGGATCCCAGCAGTCGAAATACAGACGCCAGAATCCCGCCACTACTCGGAGTGCCGACGCCGGCATCCTAACATGGATCACAATCCTGGCGCCAGTATCCCGACCACTGGGATCCTGAACGAGGGTTTGCTGGGGCTGAGTTAAACTGTGGGTGGGGGAGAGTTAGGTTTAGGCTGCGGTGAGGGGATAGGGTTAGGCCTTGGGGGGTTGTTAGACTACACCGAGGAGGGTTATGGTTAGACTGCAAGGGGTTGGGTATGGGGGAGAGGTTTAATAGAATTAGGGTACGGAAAAGGAGGGTTAGGGTGTTTGGGGATTAGGGATAGAATACTTACCTACTAGGTGTAAAGATCCTGAGTGCCAGGATGCTGCTGTCGGTATTATGACTGCCGTCATCCCAAGCGCCAGAATCCCGATGCCATCCCGTGTGACACAACTACTGGCCTGCCAGCACATATCGGGGATTATGTTTGGGTGCCTCAGGCACTGCAAGCATAATCCCGATAAGCAGCCCTTCAGAGCCGTGATAATAAATAGGATTGCTTCCTTATCCCGGATCAGTGTTATTGCCCGAAACAGACATTTTTCAGCCACTAAAAAAAGGGCTAGACTAAGACAGCCCGATAATCACCATGTATTAAAATCCTGAAATTAGCCATATTTAGTTTTTAATTTGCCCGTAAAGTTAATGGGGCTAATTCGATATCCCTCTATGTACCTTGTCTCATAAACTGCTAAATATGTACCAATAATCTTGGTAGGTAACTTTAGCCATATTGATTTATTATATCTGATAGGCCTATTTTTATTCCTCTCTGTGGAATCAGATTGATTACATTTAAGGTTTACTTGTGTCTGTTTTGATATGTAGTCCGTAATATTCTTATGTGTGTACAGAGAAGAATTTTATGTATTAAAGCATGATTTAATCGTAACATTTATGATTTGTTTTCATTTGTAAAAAAAAATCACGCTCATCTTGGTATATTTTTTGCCCGCAATGCCTCAAACTCTACATGGCGGATCTGTGACATCTGTGCAGGAAGTAAGTTCTTGCCCCATGTACTGGATTTTTCCCCCCTGCATTTTAAACTCTACAGGCCGGAGGTGTGACAGTTACAAAGGACTAATTTAATGACCCTGCGTATATTATAAAGGCTGGATGTATGTCTTCCGTCCAGGACCAATTTTCTCACCCCACGGACTGGATTGTTTAACCTCAGAGTCTATAACTCGACAGGCCGTATATATGACATAAACACAGGACCAATCTTATCACCCCCCGCACTGGATTATTTAACCTCAGAGTCTAATACTCGACAGGACGGATATGTTACATCTGCCCAGGACCAATTTTCTTACTCACCCAGACTGGATTATATAACGTCTGCATCTTAAACTCTAAAGATTGGATGTATATGTTCCGCCCAGGACCAATTTTCTCACCCTGCGGACTGGGTTATTTAATGTCTGCATTTTAAACTATAATGGGTACATGGATGTCTTATGGCCAGGACCAATTCTCTCACTGCACGGACGGGACTGTTTAATATCACAGTCTAAAACTCGACAAGCCGAATACATGCGACATCCAACCTGGACCAATTTTACTGGATTATTTAACGTCTGCATTTTATAGTCTAATGGTTGGATGTATGTTTTCCAGCCAGGACCAATTCTCTCACCCCGCGTACAGGACTGTTTAACCTAAGAGTCTAAAACTCAACAGGCCATATATAAGCAACATCTACCCTTGACCAATTTTCTCAGCCCGCGGACTGGATTGTTTAAACTCAGAGTCTAAAACTAGACAGGCCGTATATATGCTACATCCACCCAGGACCAATTTTCTTACCCCACGGATTGTATTATTTAACCTCAGAGTCTAAAAGTCGACAGGCCGTATATGTGACATCTACCCAGGACCAATTCTCTCACCATGCGTACTGGATTATTTAACATATGCATCTTTAACTCTATAGGTTGGATGTATGTCTACCGGCCAGGACCAATTTTCTCGCCCCACGGACTGGATTGTTTAACCTCAGAGTCTAAAACTCGAACGGCCGTATATATATGGAACATCCATCCAGGACCAATTTTCTCACCCCACGGACTGAATTTTTTAACCTCAGAGTCGAAAACTCGACAAGCCGGGTATGCAACATCCTCCCAGCTAAAATATTCTTACCCTATGGACTGAATTATTTAACTTCAACATCTCAAACTCAAAAGATGGTTGTATGTTTTACAGCCACGACCAATTTTCTCACCACATGGACGCGACAATTTAACCTCAGAGTCTAAAACTCAACAGGCCGTATATATGCAACATCCACCCAGGACCAATTTTCTCACTCCACGGACTGGATTGTTTAACAACTGCATTTTAAACTCTAAAGGTTGGATGTATGTTTTCAAAACAGGACCAATTCTCTCAGCCCGTGGACTGGATTTTTTAACCTCAGAGTCTAAAACTCGACAGGACAGATATGTGACATCCGCCCAGGACTAATTTTCATACCCCGTGGACTAGATTATTAAACATCAGCATCTTAAACTCTAAACGTTGGATGTATGTCTTCCAGCCACGACCAGTTTTCTCACCCCGTGGACTGTTCTGATTTACCTCAGAGTCTAAAACTAGACAGGACGGATACGTGACATCTGCCCAGAACTAATTTTCTCACCGCGTGTACTGGATTATTTAATGTCTACATCTTAAACGCTAAAGGTTGGATGTATGTCTTCCGGCCAGGACCAATTTTCTCACCCCGCGGACTAGATTGATTAACCTCAGAGTCTAAAACTCGACAAGCCGAATTTGCATCATCCTCCCAGAACCAATGAAAACTCGACAGGCCAGATATGCAAGATATTCCCAGGACCAATTTTCTTACCCTGCGGACTGGATTATTTAACCTCAGACTTTAAAAGTCAACAGGACGGATATGTGACATTTGCCCAGGACTAATTTTCTTACTCACCCGGACTGGAATATTTAACGTCTGCATCTTAAACTCTAAAGGTTGGATGTATGTCTTCTGCCCAGGACCAATTTTCTCACCCTGAGGACAGGGTCATTTAATGTTTGCATTTTAAATTTTAATGGGTACATGGAAGTCTTACGGCCAGGATCAATGCTCTCAACCCGTGGACGGAACTGTTTAATATCAGAGTCTAAAACTCAACAAGCCGTATGTATGCGACATCCACCCTGGACCAATTTTCTCACCCCACGGACTGGATTGTTTAACCTCAGAGTCTAAAACTCGACAGGCTGGGTATGCAACATCTTCTCAGCACCAATCTTTTTACCCTAGGGACTGGATTATTTAACGTCTGCATCTTAAAGTCTAATTGTTGGATGTATGTCTTCCAAACAGGACCAATTCTCTCACCCCGCGGACAGGACTGTTTAACCTAAGAGTCTAAAACTCAACAGGCCGTATATAAGCAACAACCACTCTGGACCAATTTTCTCAGCTCGCGGACTGGATTGTTTAACCTCAGAGTCTAAAACTCGACAGGCTGGGTATGCAAAATCTTCCCAGCACCAATTTTCTTACCCTACGGACTGGATTTTTTAACGTCTGCATCTTAAAGTCTAATGGTTGGATGTATGTCTTCCAAACAGGACCAATTCTCTCACCCCGCGGACAGTACTTTAACCTCAGTCTAAAACTCAACAGGCTGTAAATAAGCAATATCCACCCTGGATGTATGTTTTCCAAACAGGACCAAGTTTCTCACCCCGCGGACTGGATTTTTTAACCTCAGAGTCTAAAACTTGACAGGACAGATATGTGACATCCGCCCAGGACTAATTTTCATACCCCGCGGACTAGATTATTAAACATCAGCATCTTAAACTCTAAACGTTGGATGTATGTCTTCCAGCCAGGACCAGTTTTCTCACCCCGTGAACTGTTCTGATTTACCTCAGAGTCTAAAACTAGACAGGACGGATACGTGACATCTGCCAAGGACTAATTTTCTCACCGCGTGTACTGGATTATTTAATGTCTGCATCTTAAACGCTAAAGGTTGGATTTATGTCTTCCGGCCAGGACCAATTTTCTTACCCTGCGGACTAGATTGATTAACCTCAGAGTCTAAAACTCGACAAGCCAGATATGCAAGATATTCCCAGGACCAATTTTCTTACCCTGTGGACTGGATTATTTAACCTCAGACCTTAAAAGTCAACAGGACGGATACGTGACATCTGCCCAGGACTAATTTTCTCACCGCGTGTACTGGATTATTTAATGTCTGCATCTTAAACGCTAAAGGTTGGATGTCTGTCTTCTGCCCAGGACCAATTTTCTCACCCTGTGGACAGGGTCATTTAATGTTAGCATTTTAAATTTTAATGGGTACATGGAAGTCTTACGGCCAGCATTAATTATCTCAACCCGTGGACAGAACTGTGTAATATCAGAGTCTAAAACTCGACAAGCCGTACGTATGCGACATCCACCCTGGACCAATTTTCTCACCCCACGGACTGGATTGTTTAACCTCAGAGTCTAAAACTCGACAGGCTGGGTATGCAACATCTTCCCAGCACCAATTTTTTTACCCTATGGACTGGATTATTTAATGTCTGCATCTTAAAGTCTAATTGTTGGATGTATGTCTTCCAAACAGGACCAATTCTCTCACCCCGCGGACAGGACTGTTTAACCTCAGAGTCTAAAACTCAACAGGCCGTATATAAGCAACAACCACCCTAGACCAATTTTCTTAGCTTGCGGATTGGACTGTTTAACCTCAGAGTCTAAAATTCGACAGGCTGTATATATGCTACATCCACCTAGGACCAATTTTCTTACCCCACGGATTGTATTATTTAACCTCAGAGTCTAAAAGTCGACAGGCCGGATATATGACATCCACCCAGGACCAATTTTCTCACCACACGTACTGGATTATATAATGTATGCATCTTAAACTCTATAAGATGGATGTATGTCTTCCGGCCTGGACAAATAGGTTGGATGTATGTCTTCCAACCAGGACCAATTTTCTCGCCCACGGACTGGATTTTTTTAACCTCAGAGTCGAAAACTTGACAGGCCGGGTATGCAACATCCTCCCAGCTAAAATATTCTTACCCTACAGACTGGATTATTTAACTTCGGCATCTCAAACTTTAAAGGGTGGTTGTATGTTTTACAGCCAGGACCAATTTTCTCACCCCGTGGACGCGACTATTTAACCTCAGTGTCTTAAACTCAACAGGCCGTATATATGCTACATCCAGCCTGGACCAATTTTCTCAGCCTGCGGACTGTCTTGTTTAACCTCAGAGTCTAAAATTCGACATGCCGTATATATGCGACATCCATCCAGGACCAATTTTCTCACCCCACGGACTGGATTTTTTAACCTCAGAGTCGAAAACTCGACATGCCGGTTATGCAACATCCTCCTAGCTAAAATATTCTTACCCTACAGACTGGATTATTTAACTTCGGCATCTCAAATTTTAAAGGGTGGTTGTATGTTTTACAGCCAGGACCAATTTTCTCACCCCGTGGACGCGACTATTTAACCTCAAAATCTAAAATTCAACAGGCCGTATATATGCGACATCCACCCAGTACCAATTTTCTCACCCCGCGGACTGGATTGTTTAACCTCAGAGTCTAAAACTCGACAGGCTGGGTATGCAAATCTTCCCAGCACCAATTTTATTACCCTACGGACTGGATTTTTTAACGACTGCATCTTAAAGTCTAATGGTTGGATGTATGTCTTCCAGCCAGGACCAGTTTTCTCACCCCGTGAACTGTTCTGATTTACCTCAGAGTCTAAAACTAGACAGGACGGATACGTGACATCTGCCCAGGACTAATTTTCTCACCGATTGTACTGGATTATTTAATGCCTGCATCTTAAACGTTAAAGGTTGGATGTATGTCTTCCAGCCAGGACCAATTTTCTCACCCCGCGGACTAGATTGATTAACCTCAGAGTCTAAAACTCGACAAGCCAGATATGCAAGATATTCCCAGGACCAATTTTCTTACCCTGCGGACTGGATTATTTAACCTCAGACTTTAAAAGTCAACAGGACGGATATGTGACATTTGCCCAGGACTAATTTTCTTACTCACCCGGACTGGAATATTTAACTTCTGCATCTTAAACTCTAAAGGTTGGATGTATGTCTTCTGCCCAGGACCAATTTTCTCACCCTGAGGACAGGGTCATTTAATGTTTGCATTTTAAATTTTAATAGGTACATGGAAGTCTTACGGCCAGGATCAATGCTCTCAACCCGTGGACGGAACTGTTTAATATCAGAGTCTAAAACTCAACAAGCCGTATGTATGCGACATCCACCCTGGACCAATTTTCTCACCCCACGGACTGGATTGTTTAACCTCAGATTCTAAAACTCGACAGGCTGGGTATGCAACATCTTCTCAGCACCAATCTTTTTACCCTAAGGACTGGATTATTTAACATCTGCATCTTAAAGTCTAATTGTTGGATGTATGTCTTCCAAACAGGACCAATTCTCTCACCCCGCGGACAGGACTGTTTAACCTCAGAGTCTAAAACTCAACAGGCCGTATATAAGCAACAACCACTCTGGACCAATTTTCTCAGCTCGCGGACTGGATTGTTTAACCTCAGAGTCTAAAACTCGACAGGCTGGGTATGCAAAATCTTCCCAGCACCAATTTTCTTACCCTACGGACTGGATTTTTTAACGACTGCATCTTAAAGTCTAATGGTTGGATGTATGTCTTCCAGCCAGGACCAGTTTTCTCACCCCGTGAACTGTTCTGATTTACCTCAGAGTCTAAAACTAGACAGGACGGATACGTGACATCTGCCCAGGACTAATTTTCTCACCGATTGTACTGGATTATTTAATGCCTGCATGTTAAACGCTAAAAGTTGGATGTATGTCTTCCAGCCAGGACCAATTTTCTCACCCCGCGGACTAGATTGATTAACCTCAGAGTCTAAAACTCGACAAGCCAGATATGCAAGATATTCCCAGGACCAATTTTCTTACCCTGCGGACTGGATTATTTAACCTCAGACCTTAAAAGTCATTAGGACGGATATGTGACATCTGCCCAGGACTAATTTTCTTACTCACCCGGACTGGAATATTTAACGTCTGCATCTTAAACTCTAAAGGTTGGATGTCTGTCTTCTGCCCAGGACCAATTTTCTCACCCTGTGGACAGGGTCATTTAATGTTTGCATTTTAAATTTTAATGGGTACATGGAAGTCTTACGGCCAGGATCAATTATCTCAACCCGTGGACAGAACTGTTTAATATCAGAGTCTAAAACTCGACAAGCCGTACGTATGCGACATCCACCCTGGACCAATTTTCTCACCCCACGGACTGGATTGTTTAACCTCAGAGTCTAAAACTCGACAGGCTGGGTATGCAACATCTTCCCAGCACCAATTTTTTTACCCTATGGACTGGATTATTTAATGTCTGCATCTTAAAGTCTGATTGTTGGATGTATGTCTTCCAAACAGGACCAATTCTCTCCCCCCGCGGACAGGACTGTTTAACCTCAGAGTCTAGAACTCAACAGGCCGTATATAAGCAACAACCACCCTGGACCAATTTTCTCATCTCGCGGATTGGACTGTTTAACCTCAGAGTCTAAAATTCGACAGGCTGTATATATGCTACATCCACCTAGGACCAATTTTCTTACCCCACGGATTGTATTATTTAACCTCAGAGTCTAAAAGTCGACAGGCCGGATATGTGACATCCACCCAGGACCAATTTTCTCACCACACGTACTGGATTATATAATGTATGCATCTTAAACTCTATAAGATGGATGTATGCCTGGACAAATAGGTTGGATGTATGTCTTCCAACCAGGACCAATTTTCTCGCCTACGGACTGGATTTTTTTAACCTCAGAGTCGAAAACTTGACAGGCCGGGTATGCAACATCCTCCCAGCTAAAATATTCTTACCCTACAGACTGGATTATTTAACTTCGGCATCTCAAACTTTAAAGGGTGGTTGTATGTTTTACAGCCAGGACCAATTTTCTCACCCCGTGGACGCGACTATTTAACCTCAGTGTCTTAAACTCAACAGGCCGTATATATGCGACATCCACCCAGGACCAATTTTCTCACCACACGTACTTGATGATATAACATATGCATCTTAAACTCTATAGGTTGGATGTTTGTCTTCCGGCCAGGACCAATTTTCTCGCCCCACGGACTGGATTATTTAACCTCAGAGTCTAAAATTCGACATGCCATATATATGCGACATCCATCCAGGACCAATTTTCTCACCCCACGGACTGGATTTTTTAACCTCAGAGTCGAAAACTCGACAGGCCGGTTATGGAACATCCTCCTAGCTAAAATAATCTTACCCTACAGACTGGATTATTTAACTTCGGCATCTCAAACTTTAAAGTGTGGTTGTATGTTTTACAGCCAGGACCAATTTTCTCACCCCGTGGACGCGACGATTTAACCTCAGAGTCTAAAATTCAACAGGCCGTATATATGCGACATCCACCCAGTACCAATTTTCTCACCCCGCGGACTGGATTGTTTAACCTCAGAGTCTAAAACTCAACAGGCTGGGTTTGTAAAATCTTCCCAGCACCAATTTTCTAACCCTACGCACTGGATTTTTAAACGTCTGCATCTTAAAGTCTAATGGTTGGATGTATGTCTTCAAAACAGGACCAATTCTCTCACCCCACGGACAGTACTTTTTAACCTCAAAGTCTAAAACTCAACAGGCCGTATATAAGCAATATCCACCCTGAACCAATTTTCTCACACTATAGATGCGACTATTTAACCTCAGAGTCTACAACTCAACAGGCCGTATATATGCGACATCCACCCACGACCAATTTTCACACCCCGCGGACTGGATTTTTTAACCCCAGAGTCTAAATCTCTACAGGATGGATATGTAACCTCCGGCCAGGACTAATTTTCTCACCCCGCAGACTAGAGTATTTAACATCAGCATCTTAAACTCTGATGGTTGGATGTATGTCTTCCGGCAAGTACCAATTTTCTCACCCCGCGGACTGGAATGATTTACCTCAGAGTCTAAAACTCAACAGGACGGATATGTCACATCCGCCCATGACAAATTTTCTCACCCCGTGGACTGGGATATTTAATGTCTGCATCTTAAATTCTAAAGGTTGTATGTATGTCTTCCGGCCAGGACCAATTTTCTCACCCCGCGGACTGGATTGATTAACCTCAGAGTCTAAAACTAGACAAGCCGAATATGCATCGTCCTCCCAAAACCATTGAAAACTCGACAGGCCAGATATGCAAGATACTCCCTGGACCAATTTTCTTACCCTGTGGACTGGATTATTTAATGTCTGCATTTTAAATTTTAATGGGTACATGGATGTCTTACGGCCAGGACCAATTTTCTCAACCCGTGGACGGGACTGTTTAATATCAGAGTTTAAAACTCGACAAGCCTTATGTATGCGACATCCACCCTGGACCATTTTTCTCACCCCAAGGACTGGATTGTTTAACCACAGAGTCTAAAACTCGACAGGCTGGGTAAGCAACATCTTCCCAGCACCAATTTTCTTACCCTATGGACTGGATTATATAACATCTGCATCATAAATTCTATTGGTTGGATGTATGTCTTCTATCCAGGATTAATTTTCTCACCCCATGGACGCGACTATTTAACCTCAGAGTCTAAAATTCAACAGACCGTATATATGCGACATCCACCCAGGACCAATTTTCTCACCCCACGGACTGGAGTATTTAACCTCAGAGTCTAAAACTCGACAGGCTGGGTATGTAACATCTTTCCAGCAACAATTTTCTTACCCTATGGACTGAATTATTTTACGTCTGCATCTTAACGTCTAATGATTGGATGTATGTCTTCCAAACAGGACCAATTCTCTCACCCCGCGGACAGGACTGTTTAACCTCAGAGCCTAAAACTCAACAGGCCATATATAAGCAACATCCACCCTGGACCAATTTTCTCAGCCTGCGGACTGGATTGATTATCCTCAGAGTCTAAAACTCGACAGGCCGTATATATGCTACATCCACCCAGGAACAATTCTCTTACCCCACGGATTGTATTATTTAACCTAATAGTATAAAAGTCGACAGGCTAGGTATGCAACATCTTCCCAACACCAATTTTCTCACCACACGTACTGGATTATATAATGTATGCATCTTAAACTCTATAGGTTGGATGTACTGTATGTCTTCCGGCCAGGACCAATATTTGCGTCCCACGGACTGGATTGTTTAACCTCAGAGTCTAAAATTTGACAGACCGTATATATGCGACATCCATCTAGGACCAATTTTCTCACCCCATTGACTGGATTTTTTAACCTAAGAGTCGAATCTCGTCAGGCGGGTATGCAACATCCTCCCAGCTAAAATATTCTTACCCTACAGACCGGATTATTTAACTTCGGCATCTCAAACTCTAAAGGGTGGTTGTATGTTTTACATATAGGATAAATTTTCTCACCCTGTAGACGTGACTATTTAACCTCAGAGTCTAAAATTCAACAGGCCGTATATATGCGACATCCACCCAGGACCAATTTTCTCACCCCACGGATTGGATTGTTTAACCTCTGATTCTAAAACTCGACAGGCTAGGTATGCAACATCTTCCCAACACCAATTTTCTTACCCTACAGACTGGATTTTTTAATGTCTGTATCCTAAAGTGTAATGGTTCGATGTATGTCTTCCAAACAGGACCAATTCTCTCACCACGCGGACAGGACTGTTTAACCTCAGAGTCTAAAACTCAACAGGCTGTATATAAGCAACATCCACCGTGAACCAATTTTCTAAGCCCACGGACTGGATTGTTTAACCTCAGAGTCTAAAACTCGACAGGCCATGTGAATGCTACATCCACCCAGGACCAATTTTCTCACCACACGGACTGGATTATATAACGTATGCATCTTAAACTCTATAGGTTGGATGTATGTCTTCCGGCCAGGACCAATTTTCTCACCCCGTGGACACGACTATTTAACCTCAGAGTCTAAAATTCAACAGGCCGTATATATGCGACTTCCACCCAGGAACATTTTTCTCACACCGCGGACTGGACAGATTTAACTCAGTGTCTAAAACTCGACAGGACGGATATGTGACATCCGCCCATGACTAATTTTCTCACCCTGCGGACTGGATTATTTAATGTCTGTATCTTAAACTCTAAAGGTTGGATTTATGTCTTCAGGCCGGGACCAATTTTCTCACCCCGCGGACTGGATTGATTAACCTCAGAATATAAAACTCGACAAGCCGAATATGCATTGTCCTCCCAGAACCAATGAAAACTGAAAGAGACTCCCAGGACCAATTTTCTTACCCTGCGGACTGGATTTTTTAACCTCAGAACCTAAAAGTTAACAGGACGGATATGTGACATCCGCCCAGGACTAATTTCCTTACTCACCCGGACTGGATTATTTAACTTCTGCATCTTAAACTCTAAAGGTTGGATGTATGTTTTCCGCCCAGGACCAATTTTCTCACCCTGCAGTCTGGGTTATTTAATGTCTGCATTTTAAATTTTAATGGGTGCATGGATGTCTTACGGCCAGGACCAATTCTCTCAACCCATGGACGGGACTATTTAATATCAGAGTCTAAAACTCGACAAGACGTATGTATGCGACATCCACCCTGGACCAATTTTCTCACCCCATGGACTGGATTGTTTAACCTCAGAGTCTAAAACTCGACAGCCCGTATTTATGCAACATCCATCCAGTACCAGTTTTCTCACCCCACGGACTGGATTTTTTAACCTCAGAGTCAAAATCTCGACAGGCCGGGTATGCAGCATACTCCCAGCTAAAATATTCTTACCCTACAGACTGGATGATTTAACTTCGGCATCTCAAACTCTAAAGTATGGTTGTATGTTTTCCAGCCAGGACCAATTTTCTCACCCCGTGGACGTGAATATTTAACCTCAGAGTCTGAAATTCAACAGGCCGTATATTTACGACATCCACCCAGGACCAATTTTCTCACCCCACGGACTGGATTGTTTAACCTCAGAGTCTAAAACTAGACAGGCCGTATATATGCTACATCCACCCCTGACCAAATTTCTTACCCCACGGATTGTATTATTTAACCTCAGAGTCTAAAACTCGATAGGCCGGATATGTGACATCCACCCTGGTCCATTTTTCTCACCACACGTACTGGATTATATAACGTATGCATCTTAATCTCTATAGGATGGATTTATGTCTTCCGGCCAGGACCAATTTTCTCTCCCCACCGACTGGATTGTTTAACCTCAGAGTCTAAAACTCGACAGGCCGTATATATGCGACATCCATCCAGTACCAATTTTCTCACCCCACGGACTGGATTTTTTAACCTCAGAATCGAAATCTCGACAGGCCGGGTATGCAGCATACTCCCAGATAAAATATTCTTACCCTACAGACTGGATGATTTAACTTCGGCATCTCAAACTCTAAAGTATGGTTGTATGTTTTCCAGCCAGGACCAATTTTCTCACCCCGTAGACGTGAATATTTAACCTCAGAGTCTAAAATTCAACAGGCCGTATATATGCGACATCCACCCAGGACCAATTTTCTCACCCTGCGGACTGAATTGTTTAGCCTCAGAGTCTAAAACTCGACAGGATAGGTAAGCAACATCTTCCCAGCATCAATTTTCTTACCCTACGGACTGGATTATTTAACGTCTGCATCTTAAAGTCTAATGGTTGGATGTATGTCTTCAAAACAGGACCAATTCTCTCACCCCGCGGACGGGACTGTTTAACCTCAGATTCTAAAACTCTACAGGCTGTATATAAGCAACATCCACTCTGGACCAATTTCCTCATCCTGTGGACTGGATTGTTTAATCTCAGAGTCTAAAACTCGACAGGCCGTATATATGCTACATCCACCCAGGACCAATTTTGTTACCCTACGGAGTGTATTATTTAACCTCAGACTCTAAAAGTCGACAGGCCGGATATGTGACATCCACCCAGGACCAATTTTCTCACCACACGTACTGAATTATATAACGTATGCAACTTAAACTCCATAGGTTGGATGTATGTCTTCCGGCCAGGACCAATTTTCTCACCCCGTGGACGCGACTATTTAACCTCAGAGTCTAAAATTCAACAGGCCGTATATATGCGACATCCACCCAGGACCATTTTTCTCATCCCGCGGACTAGACAGATTAACTCAGAGGCTAAAACTCGACAGTACAGATATGTGACATCTGCCCATGACTAATTTTCTCACCCCACGGACTGGATTTTTTAATGTCTGCATTTTAAACTCTAAAGGTTGGATGTATGTCTTCCGGCCAGGACCAATTTTCTCACCCCACGGACTGGATTGTTTAACCTCAGAGTCTAAAACTCAACAAGCCGAACATACATCGTCCCCCAGAACCAATGAAAACTCAACAGGCCAGATATGCAAGAGACTCTCAGGACAAATTTTCTTACCCTGCGGACTGTATTATTTATCCTCAGAACCTAAGAGTTGACAAGACGGATATGTGACATCCACCCAGGACTAATTTTCTTACTCACCCGGACTGGATTATTTAACGTCTGCATCTTAAACTCTAAAGGTTGGATGTATGTTTTCCGCCCAGGACCAATTTTCTCACCCTGCAGTCTGGGTTATTTAATGTCTGCATTTTAAATTTAAATGGATACACGGATGTCTTACGGCCAGGACCAATTCTCTCAACCCGTGGATGGGACTGTTTAAGATCAGAGTCTAAAACTCGACAAGCCTTATGTATGTGACATCCACCTTGGACCAATTTTGTCACCCCACGGACTGGATTGTTTAACCTCAGAGTCTAAAACGCGACAGGCCGTACATATGCGACATCCATCCAGGACCAATTTCCTCACCCCACGGACTGGATTTTTTAACCTCAGAGTCGAAAACTCGAAAGGTCGAGTATGCAGCATCCTCCCAGCTAAAATATTCTTACCTTACAGACTGGATTATTTAACTTCGGCATCTCAAACTCTAAAGTGTGGTTGTATGTTTTACAGACAGGACCAATTTTCTCACCCCGTAGACACGACTATTTAACCTCAGAGTCTAAAATTCAACAGGTCGTATATATGCGACATCCACCCAGGACCAATTTTCTCACCCCGCGGACTGGAAGGTTTAACCTCAGAGTCTAAAACTCGACAAGCCGAATATGTATCGTCCTTCCAGAACCAATGAAAATTTAACAGGCCAGATATGCAAGAGACTCCCAGGACCAATTTTCTCACCCTGCGGACTGGGCTATTTAACCGTAGAGCCTAAAAGTTGACAGGACGGATATGTGACATCCACCCAGGACTTATTTTTGTACTTACCCAGACTGGATTATTTAATGTCTGCATCTTAAACTCTAAAGGTTGGATGTATTTCTTCCGCCCAGGACCAATTTTCTCACCCTGCAGTCTGGGTTATTTAATGTCTGCTTTTTAAATTTTAATGGGTACATGGATGTCTTACGGCCAGGACCAATTCTCTCAACCCATGGACGGGACTGTTTAATCTCAGAATCTAAAACTCGACAAGCTGTATGTATGCGACATCCACCCTGGATCAATTTTGTCACCCCACGGACTGGATTTTTTGACCTCAGAGTCTAAAACTCGACACGCTGGGTAAGCAACATCTTCCAAGCACCAATTTTCTTAACCTACGGACTGGATTATTTAACGTCTGTATCTTAAAGTCTAATGGTTGGATGTATGTCTTCTAAACAGAACCAATTCTCTCACCCCGTTGACAGGACTGTTTAACCTCAGAGTCTAAAATTCAACAGGCCTTATATATGTGACATCCACCCAGGACCAATTTTCTCACCCTGTGGACTGGATTGTTTAACCTCAGAGTCTAAAACTCGACAGGCTAGGTATGCAACATCTTCCCAGCACCAATTTTCTTACCCTGCTTACTGGATTATTTAACGTATGTATCTTAAATTCTAATGGTTGGATGTATGTCTTCCAAACAGGACTAATTCTCTCACCCTGCGGACAGGACTGTTTAACCTCAGAGTCTAAAACTCAACAGGCCGTATATCAGCAACATCCACCCTGGAACAATTTTCTCAGCCCGCGGACTGGATTGTTTAACCTCAGAGTCTAAAACTCGACAGGCCGTATATAGGCGACATCCACCCAGGATCAATTTTCTCACCACACGTACTGGATTATATAACGTATGCATCTTAAACTCTATAGGTTGCATGTATGTCTTCCGTCCAGGACCAATTTTCTCACCCCGTGGACGTGACTATTTAACCTCAGAGTCTAAAATTTAACAGGCCGTATATATGCGACATCCACCCAGAACCATTTCTCTCACCCCACGGACTGGACAGATTAACTCAGACTCTAAAACTCGACAGTACAGATATGTGACATCCGCCCATGACCAATTTTCTCACCCTGCGGACTGGATTGTTTAACCTCAGATTCTAAAACTCGACATGTTGGGTATGCAACATCTTCCCAGCACCAATTTTCTTACCCTACTGACTGGATTATTTAACGTCTGCATCTTAGAGTATAATGGCTGGATGTATGTCTTCAAGACAGGACCAATTCTCTCACCCCGCGGACAGGACTGTTTAACTTCAGAGTCTAAAACTCGACAGGCCATATATATGCTACATCCACCCAGGACCAATTTTCTCACCCCGCGGACTGGATTTTTTAACCTCAGAGTCTAAAATACGACAGGTTGGGTATGCAACATCTTTCCAGCACCAATTTTCTTACCCTACAGACTGGATTATTTAACATCTGCATCTTAAAGTCTAATGGCTGGATGTATGTCTTCCAAACAGGACCAATTCTCTCACCCCGCGGACAGGACTGTTTAACCTCAGAGTCTAAAATTCAACAGGCCGTGTATATGCAACATCCATCCAGAACCAATTTTCTCACCACACGGACTGGATTTTTTAACCTCCGATTCGAAAACTCGACAGGCCCGGGTATGCAACATCCTCCCAGCTAAAATATTCTTTCCCTACACACTGGATTATTTAACTTTGGTATCTCAAATTCTAAAGGATGGTTGTATGTTTTACAGCCAGGACCAATTTTCTCACCCTGTGGAAGCAACTATTTAACCTTACAGTCTAAAATTCAACAGGCCGTATATATGCGACATCCACCCAGGACCAATTTTCTCACCCTGCGGACTGAATTGTTTAGCCTCAGAGTCTAAAACTCGACAGGATAGGTATGCAACATCTTCCCAGCATCAATTTTCTTACCCTACGGACTGGATTATTTAACGTCTGCATCTTAAAGTCTAATGGTTGGATGTATGTCTTCAAAACAGGACCAATTCTCTCACCCCGCGGACAGGACTGTTTAACCTCAGATTCTAAAACTCAACAGGCTGTATATAAGCAACATCCACTCTGGACCAATTTCCTCATCCTGTGGACTGGATTGTTTAATCTCAGAGTCTAAAACTCGACAGGCCGTATATATGCTACATCCACCCAGGACCAATTTTGTTACCCTACGGAGTGTATTATTTAACCTCAGAGTCTAAATGTCGATAGACCGGATATGTGACATCCAATCAGGTTCAGTTTTCTCACCACACGTGCTGGATTTTATAACGTATGCATCTTAAACTCTATTGGTTGGATGTATGTCTTCTAAACAGAACCAATTCTCTCACCCCGTTTACAGGACTGTTTAACCTCAGAGTCTAAAATTCAACAGGCCTTATATATGCGACATCCACCCAGGACCAATTTTCTCGCCCCACGGACTGGATTGTTTAACTTCAGAGTCTTAGACGCGATAGGCCGTATATATGCGACAACCATCCAGAACCAATTTTCTCACCCCACGGACTAGATATTTTAATCTGAGAGTTGAAAACTCGACAGCCAAGGTATGCAACTTCCTCCCAGCTAAAATATTCTTACCCTACAGACTGTATTATTTAACTTCGGCATCTCAAACTCTAAAGGGTGGTTGTATGTTTTACAGCCAGGACCAGTTTTCTCACCCCGTGAACGCAAATTTCTAACTTTAGAGTCTAAAAATCAACAGGCTGTATATATGCAACATCCACCCATGACCAATTTTCTCACCCTGCGAACTGGATGTTTAACATCAGAGTCTAAAACTCTACAAGCTAGGTATGCATCTTAAAGTCTAATGGTTGGATGTATGTCTTCAAAACAGGACCAATTCTCTCACCCCGCGGACAGGACTGTTTAACCTCAGAGTCTAAAACTCAACAGGCCGTATATAAGCAACATCCACTCTGGACCAATTTCCTCAGCCTGTGGACTGGATTGTTTAATCTCAGAGTCTAAAACTTGACAGGCCGTATATATGCTACATCCACCCAGGACCAATTTTCTTACCCCACGGATTGTATTATTTAACCTCAGACTCTAAAAGTCGACAGGCCGGATATGTGACATCCACCCAGGACCAATTTTCTCACCACACGTACTGGATTATATAACGTATGCAACTTAAACTCCATAGGTTGGATGTATGTCTTCTGGCCAGGACCAATTTTCTCACCCCGTGGACGTGACTATTTAACCTCAGAGTCTAAAATTCAACAGGCCGTATATATGCGACATCCACCCAGGACCATTTTTCTCATCCCGCGGACTAGACAGATTAACTCAGAGGCTAAAACTCGACAGTACAGATATGTGACATCTGCCCATGACTAATTTTCTCACCCCACGGACTGGATTTTTTAATGTCTGCATTTTAAAACTCTAAAGGTTGGATGTATGTCTTCCGGCCAGGACCAATTTTCTCACCCCACGGACTGGATTGTTTAACCTCAGAGTCTAAAACTCAACAAGCCGAACATACATCGTCCCCCAGAACCAATGATAACTCAACAGGCCAGATATGCAAGAGACTCTCAGGACAAATTTTCTTACCCTGCGGACTGTATTATTTATCCTCAGAACCTAAGAGTTGACAAGACGGATATGTGACATCCGCCCAGGACTAATTTTCTTACTCACCCGGACTGGATTATTTAACGTCTGCATCTTAAACTCTAAAGGTTGGATGTATGTTTTCCGCCCAGGACCAATTTTCTCACCCTGCAGTCTGGGTTATTTAATGTCTGCATTTTAAATTTAAATGAGTACACGGATGTCTTACGGCCAGGACCAATTCTCTCAACCCGTGGACGGGACTGTTTAAGATCAGAGTCTAAAACTCGACAAGCCTTATGTATGCGACATCCACCCTGGACCAATTTTGTCACCCCACGGACAGGACTGTTTAACCTCAGAGTCTAAAATTCAACAGGCCTTATATATGCAACATCCACCCAGGACCAATTTTCTCGCCCCACGGACTGGATTGTTTAACTTCAGAGTCTTAGACGCGATAGGCCGTATATATGCGACAACCATCCAGAACCAATTTTCTCACCCCACGGACTGGATATTTTAACCTGAGAGTTGAAAACTCGACAGCCAAGTTATGCAACTTCCACCCAGCTAAAATATTCTTACCCTACAGACTGTATTATTTAACTTCGGCATCTCAAACTCTAAAGGGTGGTTGTATGTTTTACAGCCAGGACCAGTTTTCTCACCCCGTGAACGCAAATATCTAACTTTAGAGTCTAAAAATCAACAGGCCGTATATATGCGACATCCACCCAGGACCAATTTTCTTACCCCGTCGACGCGACTATTAAACCTCAGAGTCTAAAATTCAACAGGCCGTATATATGCGACATCCACCCAGGACCAATTTTCTCACCCTGCGGACTGGATTGTTTAGCCTCAGAGTTTAAAACTCGACAGGCTACGTATGGAACATCTTCCCAGCACCAATTTTCTTACCCTACGGACTGGATTATTTAACGTATGCATCTTAAATTCTAATGGTTGGATGTATGTCTTCCAAACAGGACCAATTCTCTTACCCCGCGGACAGGACTGTTTAACCTCAGAGTCTAAAACTCAACAGGCCGTATATAAGCAACATCCACCCTGGACCATTTTTCTCAGCCTGCGGACAAGATTGTTTAATCTCAGAGTCTAAAACTCGACAGGCCGTATATATGCTACATCCACCCAGGACCAATTTTCTCACCCCGCGGACTGGATTGTTTAACCTCAGAGTCTAAAATACGACAGGTTGGGTATGCAACATCTTTCCAGCACCAATTTTCTTACCCTACGGACTGGATTATTTAACATCTGCATCTTAAAGTCTAATGGTTGGATGTATGTCTTCCAAACAGGACCAATTCTCTCACCCCGCGGACAGGACTGTTTAACCTCAGAGTCTAAAATTCAACAGGCCATGTATATGCAACATCCATCCAGGACCAATTTTCTCACCACACGGACTGGATTTTTTAACTTCCGAGTCGAAAACTCGACAGGCCGGGTATGCAACATCCTCCCAGCTAAAATATTCTTTCCCTACACACTGGATTATTTAACTTTGGTATCTCAAACTCCAAAGGATGGTTGTATGTTTTACAGCCAGGACCAATTTTCTCACCCCGTGGAAGCAACTATTTAACCTTACAGTCTAAAATTCAACAGGCCGTATATATGCGACATCCACCCAGGACCAATTTTCTCACCCTGCGGACTGAATTGTTTAGCCTCAGAGTCTAAAACTCGACAGGATAGGTATGCAACATCTTCCCAGCATCAATTTTCTTACCCTACGGACTGGATTATTTAACGTCTGCATCTTAAAGTCTAATGGTTGGATGTATGTCTTCAAAACAGGACCAATTCTCTCACCCCGCGGACGGGACTGTTTAACCTCAGATTCTAAAACTCTACAGGCTGTATATAAGCAACATCCACTCTGGACCAATTTCCTCATCCTGTGGACTGGATTGTTTAATCTCAGAGTCTAAAACTCGACAGGCCGTATATATGCTACATCCACCCAGGACCAATTTTGTTACCCTACGGAGTGTATTATTTAACCTCAGACTCTAAAAGTCGACAGGCCGGATATGTGAAATCCACCCAGGACCAATTTTCTTACCCCACGGATTGTATTATTTAACCTCAGACTCTAAAAGTCGACAGGCCGGATATGTGACATCCACCCAGGACCAATTTTCTCACCACACGTACTGGATTATATAATGTATGCAACTTAAACTCCATAGGTTGGATGTATGTCTTCTGGCCAGGACCAATTTTCTCACCCCGTGGACGCGACTATTTAACCTCAGAGTCTAAAATTCAACAGGCCTTATATATGCGACATCCACCCAGGACCAATTTTCTCGCCCCACGGACTGGATTGTTTAACTTCAGAGTCTTAGACGCGATAGGCCGTATATATGCGACAACCATCCAGAACCAATTTTCTCACCCCACGGACTGGATATTTTAACCTGAGAGTTGAAAACTCGACAGCCAAGGTATGCAACTTCCACCCATCTAAAATATTCTTACCCTACAGACTGTATTATTTAACTTCGGCATCTCAAACTCTAAAGGGTGGTTGTATGTTTTACAGCCAGGACCAGTTTTCTCACCCCGTGAACGCAAATATCTAACTTTAGAGTCTAAAAATCAACAGGCCGTATATATGCGACATCCACCCAGGACCAATTTTCTTACCCCGTCGACGCGACTATTAAACCTCAGAGTCAAAAATTCAACAGGCCGTATATATGCGACATCCACCCAGGACCAATTTTCTCACCCTGCGGACTGGATTGTTTAGCCTCAGAGTTTAAAACTCGACAGGCTACGTATGGAACATCTTCCCAGCACCAATTTTCTTACCCTACGGACTGGATTATTTAACGTATGCATCTTAAATTCTAATGGTTGGATGTATGTCTTCCAAACAGGACCAATTCTCTTACCCCGCGGACAGGACTGTTTAACCTCAGAATCTAAAACTCAACAGGCCGTATATAAGCAACATCCACCCTGGACCATTTTTCTCAGCCTGCGGACAAGATTGTTTAATCTCAGAGTCTAAAACTCGACAGGCCGTATATATGCTACATCCACCCAGGACCAATTTTCTCACCCCGCGGACTGGATTGTTTAACCTCAGAGTCTAAAATACGACAGGTTGGGTATGCAACATCTTTCCAGCACCAATTTTCTTACCCTACGGACTGGATTATTTAACATCTGCATCTTAAAGTCTAATGGTTGGATGTATGTCTTCCAAACAGGACCAATTCTCTCACCCCGCGGACAGGACTGTTTAACCTCAGAGTCTAAAATTCAACAAGCCGTGTATATGCAACATCCATCCAGGACCAATTTTCTCACCACACGGACTGGATTTTTTAACTTCCGAGTCGAAAACTCGACAGGCCGGGTATGCAACATCCTCCCAGCTAAAATATTCTTTCCCTACACACTGGATTATTTAACTTTGGTATCTCAAACTCCAAAGGATGGTTGTATGTTTTACAGCCAGGACCAATTTTCTCACCCCGTGGAAGCAACTATTTAACCTTACAGTCTAAAATTCAACAGGCCGTATATATGCGACATCCACCCAGGACCAATTTTCTCACCCTGCGGACTGAATTGTTTAGCCTCAGAGTCTAAAACTCCACAGGATAGGTATGCAACATCTTCCCAGCATCAATTTTCTTACCCTACTTACTGGATTATTTAACGTCTGCATCTTAAAGTCTAATGGTTGGATGTATGTCTTCAAAACAGGACCAATTCTCTCACCCCGCGGACGGGACTGTTTAACCTCAGATTCTAAAACTCTACAGGCTGTATATAAGCAACATCCACTCTGGACCAATTTCCTCATCCTGTGGACTGGATTGTTTAATCTCAGAGTCTAAAACTCGACAGGCCGTATATATGCTACATCCACCCAGGACCAATTTTGTTACCCTACGGAGTGTATTATTTAACCTCAGACTCTAAAAGTCGACAAGCCGGATATGTGACATCCACCCAGGACCAATTTTCTCACCACACGTACTGGATTATATAACGTATGCAACTTAAACTCCATAGGTTGGATGTATGTCTTCTGGCCAGGACCAATTTTCTCACCCCGTGGACGCGACTATTTAACCTCAGAGTCTAAAATTCAACAGGCCGTATATATGCGACATCCACCCAGGACCATTTTTCTCATCCCGCGGACTAGACAGATTAACTCAGAGGCTAAAACTCGACAGTACAGATATGTGACATCTGCCCATGACTAATTTTCTCACCCCACGGACTGGATTTTTTAATGTCTGCATTTTAAACTCTAAAGGTTGGATGTATGTCTTCCGGCCAGGACCAATTTTCTCACCCCACGGACTGGATTGTTTAACCTCAGAGTCTAAAACTCAACAAGCCGAACATACATCGTCCCCCAGAACCAATGAAAACTCAACAGGCCAGATATGCAAGAGACTCTCAGGACAAATTTTCTTACCCTGCGGACTGTATTATTTATCCTCAGAACCTAAGAGTTGACAAGACAGATATGTGACATCCGCCCAGGACTAATTTTCTTACTCACCCGGACTGGATTATTTAATGTCTGCATCTTAAACTCTAAAGGTTGGATGTATGTTTTCCGCCCAGGACCAATTTTCTCACCCTGCAGTCTGGGTTATTTAATGTCTGCATTTTAAATTTAAATGGATACACGGATGTCTTACGGCCAGGACCAATTCTCTCAACCCGTGGATGGGACTGTTTAAGATCAGAGTCTAAAACTCGACAAGCCTTATGTATGCGACATCCACCTTGGACCAATTTTGTCACCCCACGGACTGGATTGTTTAACCTCAGAGTCTAAAACGCGACAGGCCGTACATATGCGACATCCATCCAGGACCAATTTCCTCACCCCACGGACTGGATTTTTTAACCTCAGAGTCGAAAACTCGAAAGGTCGAGTATGCAGCATCCTCCCAGCTAAAATATTCTTACCTTACAGACTGGATTATTTAACTTCGGCATCTCAAACTCTAAAGTGTGGTTGTATGTTTTACAGACAGGACCAATTTTCTCACCCCGTAGACACGACTATTTAACCTCAGAGTCTAAAATTCAACAGGTCGTATATATGCGACATCCACCCAGGACCAATTTTCTCACCCCGCGGACTGGAAGGTTTAACCTCAGAGTCTAAAACTCGACAAGCCGAATATGTATCGTCCTTCCAGAACCAATGAAAATTTAACAGGCCAGATATGCAAGAGACTCCCAGGACCAATTTTCTTACCCTGCGGACTGGGCTATTTAACCGTAGAGCCTAAAAGTTGACAGGACGGATATGTGACATCCACCCAGGACTTATTTTTGTACTTACCCAGACTGGATTATTTAATGTCTGCATCTTAAACTCTAAAGGTTGGATGTATTTCTTCCGCCCAGGACCAATTTTCTCACCCTGCAGTCTGGGTTATTTAATGTCTGCTTTTTAAATTTTAATGGGTACATGGATGTCTTACGGCCAGGACCAATTCTCTCAACCCATGGACGGGACTGTTTAATCTCAGAATCTAAAACTCGACAAGCTGTATGTATGCGACATCCACCCTGGATCAATTTTGTCACCCCACGGACTGGATTTTTTGACCTCAGAGTCTAAAACTCGACACGCTGGGTAAGCAACATCTTCCAAGCACCAATTTTCTTAACCTACGGACTGGATTATTTAACGTCTGTATCTTAAAGTCTAATGGTTGGATGTATGTCTTCTAAACAGAACCAATTCTCTCACCCCGTTGACAGGACTGTTTAACCTCAGAGTCTAAAATTCAACAGGCCTTATATATGCGACATCCACCCAGGACCAATTTTCTCACCCTGCGGACTGGATTGTTTAACCTCAGAGTCTAAAACTCGACAGGCTAGGTATGCAACATCTTCCCAGCACCAATTTTCTTACCCTACTTACTGGATTTTCTCTATCGTCCTTGTGGATGCTGGGGTTCCTGAAAGGACCATGGGGAATAGCGGCTCCGCAGGAGACAGGGCACAAAAAGTAAAGCTTTCCGATCAGGTGGTGTGCACTGGCTCCTCCCCCTATGACCCTCCTCCAGACTCCAGTTAGATTTTTGTGCCCGGCCGAGAAGGGTGCAATCTAGGTGGCTCTCCTAAAGAGCTGCTTAGAGAAAGTTTAGCTTAGGTTTTTTATTTTACAGTGAGTCCTGCTGGCAACAGGATCACTGCAACGAGGGACTTAGGGGAGAAGGAGTGAACTCACCTGCGTGCAGGATGGATTGGCTTCTTGGCTACTGGACATCAGCTCCAGAGGGACGATCACAGGTACAGCCTGGATGGTCACCGGAGCCGCGCCGCCGGCCCCCTTGCAGATGCTGAAGTAAGAAGAGGTCCAGAATCGGCGGCTGAAGACTCCTGCAGTCTTCTAAAGGTAGCGCACAGCACTGCAGCTGTGCGCCATTTTCCTCTCAGCACACTTCACACGGCAGTCACTGAGGGTGCAGGGCGCTGGGAGGGGGGCGCCCTGGGAGGCAAATGAAAACCTTTTTTGGCGAAAAATACCTCACATATAGCCCCCAGAGGCTATATGGAGATATTTAACCCCTGCCAAGATTCACTAAATAGCGGGAGACGAGCCCGCCGAAAAAGGGGCGGGGCCTATCTCCTCAGCACACAGCGCCATTTTCTCTCACAGAAAGCCTGGAGAGAAGGCTCCCAGGCTCTCCCCTGCACTGCACTACAGAAACAGGGTTAAAACAGAGAGGGGGGGCACTGATTTTGGCGATATTGAGATATATATAAAGATGCTATAAGGGAAAACACTTATATAAGGTTGTCCCTATATAATTATAGCGTTTTAATGTGTGCTGGCAAACTCTCCCTCTGTCTCCCCAAAGGGCTAGTGTGGGTCCTGTCCTCTGTCAGAGCATTCCCGGTGTGTGTGCTGTGTGTCGGTACGTGTGTGTCGACATGTATGAGGACGATGTTGGTGAGGAGGCGGAGAAATTGCCTGTAATGGTGATGTCACTCTCTAGGGAGTCGACACCAGAATGGATGGCTTATTTAGGGAATTACGTGAGAATGTCAACACGCTGCAAGGTCGGTTGACGACGTGAGACGGCCGACAAACTATTAGTACCGGTCCAGGCGTCTCAGAAACACCGTCAGGGGCGTTAAAAACGCCCATTTACCTCAGTCGGTCGACACAGACACAGACACGGACACTGAATCCAGTGTCGACGGTGAATAAACAAACGTATTTCTCATTAGGGCCACACGTTAAGGGCAATGAAGGAGGTGTTGCATATTTCTGATACTACAAGTACCACAAAAAAGGGTATTATGTGGGAGTGAAAAAACTACCTGTAGTTTTTCCTGAATCAGATAAAATAAAATGAAGTGTGTGATGATGCGTGGGGTTACCCCGATAGCAAATATTGGCGTTATACCCTTTCCCGCCAGAAATTAGGGCGCGTTGGGAAACAACCCTTAGGGTGATAAGGCGCTCACACGCTTATCAAGTGGCGTTACCGTCTCCAGATACGGCCGCCCTCAAGGAGCCAGCTGATAGGAAGCTGGAAAGATATCCTAAAAAGTATATACACACATACGGTGGTTATACTGCGACCAGCGATCGCCATCAGCCTGGAGATGCAGTGCTGGGTTGGCTTGGTCGGATTCCCTGACTGAAAATATTTTATTCATATAGAGCATTTAATAGGATGCATTCTATATATATGTACGTGAGATGCACAGAGGGATATTTGCTCTCTGGCATCAAGATAAGTACGTTGTCCATATCACCCAGAAGATGTCATGGACACGACAGTGGTCAGGTGATACAGATCCCATACGGCACATGGAAGTATTGCCGTATAAAGGGAAGGAGTTAGTTGGGGTCGGTCCATCGGACCTGGGGTGGAGCCGAGTGGCTCAAGAGGCTAAGGCCCCTGTCTGTAAACAGACAGACCTGGGTTCGAATCACCTCCAAACCCAGGAAGAACAAATTTACCTTTTTACCCCAAGTTACATCTCAGCTGAAAAAGACACCGTCTTTTCAGCCTCAATCCTTCCTTTCCCATGAGGGCATGCAGGCAAAAGGCCAGTCATATCTGCCCAGACATAGAGGTAAGGGAAGTAGACTGCAGCAGGCAGCCCCTTCCCAGGAAAAGAAGCCCTCCACCGCGTCTGCCAAGTCCTCAGCATGACGCTGGGGCCGTGCAAGCGGACTCAAGGTGGGGGGGTAGTCTCAAGAGTCTCAGCGCGCAGTGGGATCACTCGCAGGTTGACCCCTAGATAGTACAAGTATTATCCCAGGGGTACAGATTGGAGAGTCGAGACATCTTCTCCTCGCAGGTTTCTGAAGTCTGCTTTACCAACGGCTCCCTCCGACAGGGAGGCAGCATTGGAAACAATTCACAAGCTGTATATCCAGCAGGTGATAATCAAAGTACCCCTCCTACAACAAGGAAAAGGGTATTATTTTTCCACACTATATTGTGGTACTGAAGCCAGACGGCTTGGTGAGACATAGTCTAAACTGAAATCTTTGAACACTTACATAAAAGGTTCAAATCGAGATGGAGTCACTCAGAGCAGTGATAGCGAACCGGAAAGAAGGGGACTATATGGTGTCCCTGGACATCAAGGATTACCTCCATGTCCAAATTTGCCCTTCTCAACAAGGGTACCTCTGGTTCGTGGTACAGAACTGTCAATATCAGTTTCAGACGATGCCGTTTGAATTATCCACGGCACCCCGGGCCTTTTACCAAGGTAATGGCCGAAAAGATGTTTCTTCAAAGAAAAAAGGCATCTAAATTATCCCTTACTTGGACGATATCCTGAAAAGGGCAAGTTCCAGAGAACAGTTGGAGGTCGGAAGAGCACTATCTAAAGTAGTTCTACGACAGCACGACTGGATTCTAAATATTCCAAGAATCGCAGCTGTTTTCCGACGATACGTCTGCTGTTCCTAGGAATGATTCTGGGCATAGTCCAGAAAAAGGTGTTCCTCCGGGAGGAAAAAGCCAAGGAGTTATTCGACCTAGTCAGAAACCTCCTAAAACCAGGCCAAGTATCAGTGCATCAATGCACAGGAGTCCTGGGAAAAATGGTGGCTTCTTACGAAGCGATTCCATTCGGCAGATCTCAGGGGATTTGCTGGACGAATGGTCCGGATCGCATTTTCAGATGCATCAGCGGATAATCCTGTCTCCAAGGACAAGGGTGTCTCTTCTGTGGGGGCTGCAGAGTGCTCATCTTTTAGAGGGCAGCACACTCAGCATTCAGGACTGTGTTCTGGGGACCACGGATACCAGCCTGAGAGGCTGGGGAGTAGTCACACAGGGAAAAAATTTCCAAGGAAGTGTGGTCAAGTCTGGAGACTTCTCTCCACATGAATATACTGGAGCTAAGGGCAATTTACAATGCTCTGAGCCTAGGAAGACTCCTGCTTCAAAGTCAACCGGTGCTGATCCAGTAGGACATCATCATGGCGGTCGCCCACGTTATCAGACGGGGCGACACAAGAAGCAGGAGGGCAATGACAGCAAGGATTCTTCGCTGGGCGGAAAATCATGTGATAACACTGTCAGCAGTGTTCATTCCGGGAGTGGGCAACTGGGAAGATTTCCTCAGCATAAATGAATTCCACCCGGAAAAGTGGAAACTTAATCTGGAAGTTTCCACATGATTGTAAACCGTTGGGAAAGACCAAAGGTGGTTATGATGGCGTCCCACCTGAAGCGCCAGGTCAAGAGACACTCAGGCAATAGCTGGGACGCTCTGGTAACACCGTCGGTGTACCAGTCGGTGTATGTGTTCCATCCTCTGCTTTTCATACCCAATGTATTGAAAATGATAGGAAGGAGAGGAGTAAGAACTATACTCGTGGCTCCGGTTTGGCCAAGAAGGACTTGGTTCCCGGAACTTCAAGAGATACTAAGAAGGGTCTTGATTCGGCAAGAACCGTGTCTGTTCCGGGACTTACCGCAGCTGCGTTGACGCCAAGGCGGGTGAACGCCGGATCCTAAGGGAAAGAGGCATTCCGGAAGAGGTCATCCCTACCCTGGTCAGAGCCAGGAAGGAGGCGACCGCACAACATTATCACCACTTAGGTGAAAATATGTGCCAGGGTGTGAGTCCAGGAAGGCTCCACGGAAGAATTTCAACTAGGTTAATTTCTACATTTCCTGCAAACAGGAGTGTCTATGGGTCTCAAATTGGGTCCATTAAGGTTCAAATTTCGGCCTGTTGATTTTCTTCCAGAAAGAAATTGGCTTCAGTTCCTGAAGTCCAGAAGTTGTTAAGGGAGTACTGCATATACAGCCCCTTTGATGTCTCCAGTGGCACTGGGCGATCTCAACGTAGTTTTGGGATTCCTAAAAAATCACATTGGTTTAAACAACTCAAATCTGTGGATTTGATATATCTCACATGGAAAATGACCATGCTGTTGGTCCTGGCCTCGGCCAGGCGAGTGTCAGAATTGGCGGCTTTATCTCACAAAGCCATATCTGATTGTCCATTCGGACAGAGCAAAGCTGCGGACTCGTCCCCAGTTTCTCCTTAAGGTGGTGTCAGCGTTTCACCTGAACCAGCTTATTGTGGTACCTGCGGCTACTAGGGACTTGGAGGACTCCAAGTTGCTGGATGTTATCAGGGCCCTGAAAATATAGTTTCCAGGTTGGCTGGAGTCAGGAAATCTGACTTGCTGTTTATCCTGTATGCACCCAACAATGCTGGGTGCTTCTGCTTCTAAGCAGTCGATTGCTCGTGGGATTGGTAGCACAATTCAACTTGCACATTCTGTGGCAGGCCTGCCACAGTCTAAATCTGTTAAGGCCCATTCCACAAGGAAGGTGGGCTCATCTTGGGCGGCTGCCCGAGGGGTCTCGGCATTACAACTTTGCCGAGCAGCTACGTGGTCGGGGGAGAACACGTTTGTAAAATTCTACAAATTTGATACCCTGGCAAAAGAGGACCTGGAGTTCTCTCATTCGGTGCTGCAGAGTCATCCGCACTCTCCCGCCCGTTTGGGAGCTTTGGTATAATCCCCATGGTCCTTTCAGGAACCCCAGCATCCACAAGGACGATAGAGAAAATAAGAATTTACTTACCGATAATTCTATTTCTCGGAGTCCGTAGTGGATGCTGGGCGCCCATCCCAAGTGCGGATTATCTGCAATACTTGTACATAGTTATTGCTAACTAAATCGGGTTATTGTTGTTGTGAGCCATCTTTTCAGAGGCTCCGCTGTTATCATACTGTTAACTGGGTTCAGATCACAGGTTGTACAGTGTGATTGGTGTGGCTGGTATGAGTCTTACCCGGGATTCAAAATTCCTCCCTTATTGTGTACGCTCGTCCGGGCACAGTACCTAACTGGAGTCTGGAGGAGGGTCATAGGGGGAGGAGCCAGTGCACACCACCTGATCGGAAAGCTTTACTTTTTGTGCCCTGTCTCCTGCGGAGCCGCTATTCCCCATGGTCCTTTCAGGAACCCCAGCATCCACTACGGACTCCGAGAAATAGAATTATCGGTAAGTAAATTCTTATTATTTAACGTATGTAACTTAAATTCTAATGGTTGGATGTATGTCTTCTAAACAGGACCAATTCTCTCACCCTGCGGACAGGACTGTTTAACCTCAGAGTCTAAAACTCAACAGGCCGTATATCAGCAACATCCACCCTGGAACAATTTTCTCAGCCCGCGGACTGGATTGTTTAACCTCAGAGTCTAAAACTCGACAGGCCGTATATAGGCGACATCCACCCAGGATCAATTTTCTCACCACACGTACTGGATTATATAACGTATGCATATTAAACTCTATAGGTTGCATGTATGTCTTCCGTCCAGGACCAATTTTCTCACCCCGTGGACGTGACTATTTAACCTCAGAGTCTAAAATTCAACAGGCCGTATATATGCGACATCCACCCAGAACCATTTTTCTCACCCCACGGACTGGACAGATTAACTCAGACTCTAAAACTCGACAGTACAGATATGTGACATCCGCCCATGACCAATTTTCTCACCCTGCGGACTGGATTGTTTAACCTCAGATTCTAAATCTCGACATTTTGGGTATGCAACATCTTCCCAGCACCAATTTTCTTACCCTACGGACTGGATTATTTAACGTCTGCATCTTAGAGTATAATGGTTGGATGTATGTCTTCAAGACAGGACCAATTCTCTCACCCCGCGGACAGGACTGTTTAACTTCAGAGTCTAAAACTCGACAGGCCATATATATGCTACATCCACCCAGGACCAATTTTCTCACCCCGCGGACTGGATTTTTTAACCTCAGAGTCTAAAATACGACAGGTTGGGTATGCAACATCTTTCCAGCACCAATTTTCTTACCCTACAGACTGGATTATTTAACATCTGCATCTTAAAGTCTAATGGCTGGATGTATGTCTTCCAAACAGGACCAATTCTCTCACCCCGCGGACAGGACTGTTTAACCTCAGAGTCTAAAATTCAACAGGCCGTGTATATGCAACATCCATCCAGGACCAATTTTCTCACCACACGGACTGGATTTTTTAACCTCCGAGTCGAAAACTCGACAGGCCCGGGTATGCAACATCCTCCCAGCTAAAATATTCTTTCCCTACACACTGGATTATTTAACTTTGGTATCTCAAACTCTAAAGGATGGTTGTATGTTTTACAGCCAGGACCAATTTTCTCACCCTGTGGAAGCAACTATTTAACCTTACAGTCTAAAATTCAACAGGCCGTATATATGCGACATCCACCCAGGACCAATTTTCTCACCCTGCGGACTGAATTGTTTAGCCTCAGAGTCTAAAACTCGACAGGATAGGTATGCAACATCTTCCCAGCATCAATTTTCTTACCCTACGGACTGGATTATTTAACGTCTGCATCTTAAAGTCTAATGGTTGGATGTATGTCTTCAAAACAGGACCAATTCTCTCACCCCGCGGACAGGACTGTTTAACCTCAGATTCTAAAACTCAACAGGCTGTATATAAGCAACATCCACTCTGGACCAATTTCCTCATCCTGTGGACTGGATTGTTTAATCTCAGAGTCTAAAACTCGACAGGCCGTATATATGCTACATCCACCCAGGACCAATTTTGTTACACGACGGAGTGTATTATTTAACCTCAGAGTCTAAATGTCGATAGACCGGATATGTGACATCCAATCAGGTTCAGTTTTCTCACCACACGTGCTGGATTTTATAACGTATGCATCTTAAACTCTATTGGTTGGATGTATGTCTTCTAAACAGAACCAATTCTCTCACCCCGTTGACAGGACTGTTTAACCTCAGAGTCTAAAATTCAACAGGCCTTATATATGCGACATCCACCCAGGACCAATTTTCTCGCCCCACGGACTGGATTGTTTAACTTCAGAGTCTTAGACGCGATAGGCCGTATATATGCGACAACCATCCAGAACCAATTTTCTCACCCCACGGACTGGATATTTTAATCTGAGAGTTGAAAACTCGACAGCCATGGTATGCAACTTCCTCCCAGCTAAAATATTCTTACCCTACAGACTGTATTATTTAACTTCGGCATCTCAAACTCTAAAGGGTGGTTGTATGTTTTACAGCCAGGACCAGTTTTCTCACCCCGTGAACGCAAATTTCTAACTTTAGAGTCTAAAAATCAACAGGCCGTATATATGCAACATCCACCCATGACCAATTTTCTCACCCTGCGGACTGGATTGTTTAACATCAGAGTCTAAAACTCTACAACCTAGGTATGCATCTTAAAGTCTAATGGTTGGATGTATGTCTTCAAAACAGGACCAATTCTCTCACCCCGCGGACAGGACTGTTTAACCTCAGAGTCTAAAACTCAACAGGCCGTATATAAGCAACATCCACTCTGGACCAATTTCCTCAGCCTGTGGACTGGATTGTTTAATCTCAGAGTCTAAAACTTGACAGGCCGTATATATGCTACATCCACCCAGGACCAATTTTCTTACCCCACGGATTGTATTATTTAACCTCAGACTCTAAAAGTCGACAGGCCGGATATGTGACATTCACCCAGGACCAATTTTCTCACCACACGTACTGGATTATATAACGTATGCAACTTAAACTCCATAGGTTGGATGTATGTCTTCTGGCCAGGACCAATTTTCTCACCCCGTGGACGCGACTATTTAACCTCAAAGTCTAAAATTCAACAGGCCGTATATATGCGACATCCACCCAGGACCATTTTTCTCATCCCGCGGACTAGACAGATTAACTCAGAGGCTAAAACTCGACAGTACAGATATGTGACATCTGCCCATGACTAATTTTCTCACCCCACGGACTGGATTTTTTAATGTCTGCATTTTAAACTCTAAAGGTTGGATGTATGTCTTCCGGCCAGGACCAATTTTCTCACCCCACGGACTGGATTGTTTAACCTCAGAGTCTAAAACTCAACAAGCCGAACATACATCGTCCCCCAGAACCAATGATAACTCAACAGGCCAGATATGCAAGAGACTCTCAGGACAAATTTTCTTACCCTGCGGACTGTATTATTTATCCTCAGAACCTAAGAGTTGACAAGACGGATATGTGACATCCGCCCAGGACTAATTTTCTTACTCATCCGGACTGGATTATTTAACGTCTGCATCTTAAACTCTAAAGGTTGGATGTATGTTTTCCGCCCAGGACCAATTTTCTCACCCTGCAGTCTGGGTTATTTAATGTCTGCATTTTAAATTTAAATGAGTACACGGATGTCTTACGGCCAGGACCAATTCTCTCAACCCGTGGACGGGACTGTTTAAGATCAGAGTCTAAAACTCGACAAGCCTTATGTATGCGACATCCACCCTGGACCAATTTTGTCACCCCACGGACTGGATTGTTTAACCTCAGAGTCTAAAACGCGACAGGCCGTATATATGTGACATCCATCCAGGACCAATTTCCTCACCCCACGGACTGGATTTTTTAACCTCAGAGTCGAAAACTCGAAAGGCCGAGTATGCAGCATCCTCCCAGCTAAAATCATCTTACCTTACAGACTGGATTATTTAACTTCGGCATCTCAAACTCTAAAGTGTGGTTGTATGTTTTACAGCCATGACCAATTTTCTCACCCCGTAGACACGACTATTTAACCTCAGAGTCTAAAATTCAACAGGTCGTATATATGCGACATCCACCCAGGAACAATTTTCTCACCCCGCGGACTGGAAGGTTTAACCTCAGAGTCTAAAACTCGACAAGCCGAATATGTATCGTCCTTCCAGAACCAATGAAAACTTAACAGGCCAGATATGCAAGAGACTCCCAGGACCAATTTTCTTACCCTGCGGACTGGGCTATTTAACCGTAGAGCCTAAAAGTTGACAGGACGGATATTTGACATCCACCCAGGACTAATTTTTGTACTTACCCAGACTGGATTATTTAATGTCTGCATCTTAAACTCTAAAGGTTGGGTGTATTTCTTCCGCCAAGGACCAATTTTCTCACCCTGCAGTCTGGGTTATTTAATGTCTGCTTTTTAAATTTTAATGGGTACATGGATGTCTTACAGCCAGGACCAATTCTCTCAACCCATGGACGGGACTGTTTAATCTCAGAATCTAAAACTCAACAAGCTGTATGTATGCGACATCCACCCTGGATCAATTTTCTCACCCCACAGACTGGATTTTTTGACCTCAGAGTCTAAAACTCGACACGCTGGGTAAGCAACATCTTCCAAGCACCAATTTTCTTAACCTACGGACTGGATTATTTAACGTCTGTATCTTAAAGTCAAATGGTTGGATGTATGTCTTCTAAACAGAACCAATTATCTCACCCCGTTGACAGGACTGTTTAACCTCAGAGTCTAAAATTCAACAAGCCTTATATATGCGACATCCACCCAGGAACAATTTTCTCACCCTGCGGACTGGATTGTTTAACCTCAGAGTCTAAAACTCGACAGGCTAGGTATGCAACATCTTCCCAGCACCAATTTTCTTACCCTACTTACTGGATTATTTAACGTATGCATCTTAAATTCTAATGGTTGGATGTGTATGTCTTCCAAACAGGACCAATTCTCTCACCCTGCGGACAGGACTGTTTAACCTCAGAGTCTAAAACTCAACAGGCCGTATATAAGCAACATCCACCCTGGAACAATTTTCTCAGCCCGCGGACTGGATTGTTTAACCTCAGAGTCTAAAACTCGACAGGCCGTATATATGCTACATCCACCCAGGACCAATTTTGTTAAACTACGGAGTGTATTATTTAACCCCAGAGTATAAAAGTCGACAGGCTGGATATGTGACATCCACCCAGGTTCAATTTTCTCTCCACATGTATAGGATTATATAACGTATGCATCTTAAACTCTTGTGGTTGGATGTATGTCTTCCGGCCAGGATCAATTTTTTCGCCCCACGGACTGGATTGTTTAACCTCAGAGTCTTAAACTCGATAGGCCGTATATATGCGACATCCATCCAGGACCAATTTTCTCACCCCACGGACTGGATATTTTAACCTCAGAAAAGAAAACTCGACAGCCAGGGTATGCAACATCCTCCCAGCTAAAATATTCTTACCCTACAGACTGGATTATTTAACTTCAGCATCTCAAACTCTAAAGGGTGGTTGTATGTTTTACAGCCAGGACCAATTTTCTCACCCTGTCGACGCGACTATTAGACCTCAGAGTCTAAAATTCAACAGGCCGTATATATGCGACATCCACCCAGGACCAATTTTCTCACCCTGCGGACTGGATTGTTTAACCTCAGAGTCTAAAACTCGACAGGCTACGTATCGAACATCTTCCCAGCACCAATTTTCTTACCCTACAGACTGGATTATTTACCGTATGCATCTTAAATTCTAATGGTTGGATGTATGTCTTCCAAACAGGACCAATTCTCTTACCCTGCGGACAGGACTGTTTAACCTCAGAGTCTAAAACTCAACAGGCCTTATATATGCGACATCCACCCAGGACCAATTTTCTCGCCCCACGGACTGGATTGTTTAACTTCAGAGTCTTAGACGCGATAGGCCGTATATATGCGACAACCATCCAGAACCAATTTTCTCACGCCACGGACTGGATATTTTAACCTGAAAGTTGAAAACTCGACAGCCAAGGTATGCAACTTCCTCCCAGCTAAAATATTCTTACCCTACAGACTGTATTATTTAACTTCGGCATCTCAAACTCTAAAGGGTGGTTGTATGTTTTACAGCCAGGACCAGTTTTCTCACCCCGTGAACGCAAATATCTAACTTTAGAGTCTAAAAATCAACAGGCCGTATATATGCGACATCCACCCCTGACCAATTTTCTCACCCTGCGGACTGGATTGTTTAACATCAGAGTCTAAAACTCAACAAGCTAGGTATGCAACATCTTCTCAGCACCAATTTTCTTACCCTACGGAATGGATTATTTAACGTCTGCATCTTAAAGTCTAATGGTTGGATGTATGTCTTCAAAACAGGACCAATTCTCTCACCCCATGGACAGGACTATTTAACCTCAGAGTCTAAAACTCAACAGGCTGTATATAAGCAACATCCACTCTGGACCAATTTCCTCAGCCTGTGGACTGGATTGTTTAATCTCAGAGTCTAAAACTTGACAGGCCGTATATATGCTACATCCACCCAGGACCAATTTTCTTACCCCACGGATTGTATTATTTAACCTCAGACTCTAAAGGTCGACAGGCCGGATATGTGACATCCACCCAGGACCAATTTTATCACCACACGTACTGGATTATATAACGTATGCAACTTAAACTCCATAGGTTGGATGTATGTCTTCTGGCCAGGACCAATTTTCTCACCCCGTGGACGCGACTATTTAACCTCAGAGTCTAAAATTCAACAGGCCGTATATATGCGACATCCACCCAGGACCATTTTTCTCATTCCGCGGACTAGACAGATTTACTCAGAGGCTAAAACTCGACAGTACAGATATGTGACATCTGCCCATGACTAATTTTCTCACCCCACGGACTGGATTATTTAATATCTGCATTTTAAACTCTTAAGGTTGGATGTATGTCTTCTGGCCAGGACCAATTTTCTCACCCCACGGACTGGATTGTTTAACCTCAGAGTCTAAAACTCAACAAGCCGAACATACATCGTCCCCCAGAACCAATGAAAACTCAACAGGCCAGATATGCAAGAGACTCCCAGGACAAATTTTCTTACCCTGCGGACTGTATTATTTATCCTCAGAACCTAAGAGTTGACAAGACGGATATGTGACATCCGCCCAGGACTAATTTTCGTACTCACCCGGACTGGATTATTTAACGTCTGCATCTTAAACTCTTAAGGTTGGATGTATGTTTTCCGCCCAGGACCAATTTTCTCACCCTGCAGTCTGGGTTATTTAATGTCTGCATTTTAAATTTTAATGGGTACACGGATGTCTTACGGCCAGGACCAATTCTCTCAACCCGTGGACGGGACTGTTTAAAATCAGAGTCTAAAACTCGACAAGCCTTATGTATGCGACATCCACCCTGGACCAATTTTGTCACCCCACGGACTGGACTGTTTAACCTCAGAGTCTAAAACGCGACAGCCCGTATATATGCGACATCCATCCAGGACCAATTTCCTCACCCCACGGACTGGATTTTTTAACCTCAGAGTCGAAAACTCGAAAGGCCGAGTATGCAGCATCCTCCCAGCTAAAATATTCTTACCTTACAGACTGGATTATTTAACTTCGGCATCTCAAACTCTAAAGTGTGGTTGTATGTTTTACAGCCAGGACCAGTTTTCTCACCCCGTAGACACGACTATTTAACCTCAGAGTCTAAAATTCAACAGGTCGTACATATGTGACATCCACCCAGGACCAATTTTCTCACCCCGCGGACTGGAAGGTTTAACCTCAGAGTCTAAAACTCGACAAGCCGATATGTATCGTCCTTCCAGAACCAATGAAAACTTAACAGGCCAGATATGCAAGAGACTCCCAGGACCAATGTTCTTACCCTGCGGACTGGGCTATTTAACCGTAGAGCCTAAAAGTTGACAGGACTGATATGTGACATCCACCCAGGACTAATTTTTGTACTTACCCAGACTGGATTATTTAATGTCTGCTTTTTAAATTTTAATGGGTACATGGATGTCTTACGGCCAGGACCAATTCTCTCAACCCATGGACGGGACTGTTTAATCTCAGAATCTAAAACTCGACAAGCTGTATGTATGCGACATCCACCCTGGATCAATTTTCTCACCCCACGGACTGGATTTTTTGACTTCAGAGTCTAAAACTTGACACTCTGGGTAAGCAACATCTTCCAAGCACCAATTTTCTTAACCTATGGACTGGATTATATAACGTCTGTATCTTAAAGTCTAATCGTTGGATGTATGTCTTCTAAACAGAACCAATTCTCTCACCCCGTTGACAGGACTGTTTAACCTCAGAGTCTAAAATTCAACAGGCCTTATATATGCGACATCCACCCAGGACCAATTTTCTCACCCTGCGGACTGGATTGTTTAACCTCAGAGTCTAAAACTCGACACGCTAGGTATGCAACATCTACCCAGCACCAATTTTCTTACCCTACTTACTGGATTATTTAACGTATGTATCTTAAATTCTAATGGTTGGATGTATGTCTTCCAAACAGGACCAATTCTCTTACCCTGCAGACAGGACTGTTTAACCTCAGAGTCTAAAACTCAACAGGCCGTATATAAGTAACATCCACCCTTGAACAATTTTCTCAGCCCGCGGACTGGATTGTTTGACCTCAGAGTCTAAAACTCGACAGGCCGTATATATGCTACATCCACCCAGGACCAATTTTGTTACCCTACGGAGTGTATTATTTAACCTCAGAGTATAAAAGTCGACAGGCTGGATATGTGACATCCACCCAGGTTTAATTTTCTCTCCACCTGTATAGGATTATATAACGTATGCATCTTAAACTTTTGTGGTTGGATGTATGTCTTCCGGCCAGGATCAATTTTTTCGCCCCACGGACTGGATTGTTTAACCTCAGAGTCTTAAACTCGATAGGCCGTATATATGCGACATCCAACCAGGACCAATTTTCTCACCCCACGGACTGGATTGTTTAACCTCAGAGAAGAAAGCTCGACAGCCAGGGTATGCAACATCCTCCCAGCTAAAATATTCTTACCCTACAGACTGGATTATTCAACTTCAGCATCTCAAACTCTAAAGGGTGGTTGTATGTTTTTACAGCCAGGACCAATTTTCTCACCCCGTCGACGCGACTATTAAACCTCAAAGTCTAAAATTCAACAGGCCTGTATATATGCGACATCCACCCAGGACCAATTTTCTCACCCTGCGGACTGGATTGTTTAACCTCAGAGTCTAAAACTCGACAGGCTACGTATCGAACATCTTCCCAGCACCAATTTTCTTACCCTACAGACTGGATTATTTAACGTATGCATCTTAAATTCTAATGGTTGGATGTATGTCTTCCAAACAGGACCAATTCTCTTACCCCGCGGACAGGACTGTTTAACCTCAGAGTCTTTAACTCAACAGGCCGTATATAAGCAACATCCAGCCTGGACCAATTTTCTCAGCCCGCGGACTGGATTGTTTAACCTCAGAGTCTAAAACTCGACAGGCCGTATATAGGCTACATCCACCCAGAACCAATTTTCTCACCACACGTACTGGATTATATAACGTATGCATCTTAAACTCTATAGGTGTGATGTATGTCTTCTGGCCAGGACCAATTTTCTCACCCCGTCTACGCGACTATTTAACCTCAGAGTCTAAATTTCAACAGGCCGTATATATGCGGCATCCACCCAGGAACATTTTTCTCACCCCGCGGACTGGACAGATTATCTCAGAGTCTAAAACTCGACAGTACAGATATGTGACATCCGCCCATGACTAATTTTCTCACCCTGCGGACTGGATTGTTTAACCTCAGAGTCTACAACTCGACAGGCTAAGTATGCAACATCTTCCCAGCACCAATTTTCTTACCCTACAGACTGGATTATTTTACGTCTGCATCTTAAAGTCTAATGGTTGAATGTATGTCTTCAAAACAGGACCAATTCTCTCACCCCGCGGACAGGACTGTTTAACTTCAGAGTCTAAAACTCAACAGGCCGTATATAAACAACATCCACCCTGGACCATTTTTCTCAGCCTGCGGACAGGATTGTTTAATCTCAGAGTCTAAAACTTGACAGGCCGTATATATGCTACATCCACCCAGGACCAATTTTCTTACCCTACGGATTGTATTATTTAACCTCAGAGTCTAAACGTCGACAGGCCGGATGTATGACATCCACCTAGTACCAATTTTCTTACCACACGTACTGGATTATATAACGTATGCATCTTAAACTCTATAGGTTGGATGTTTGTCTTCCGGCCAGGAGCAATATTCTCGCCCCACGGACTGGATTGTTTAACCTCAGAGTCTAAAACTCGATAAGCTGTATATATGCGACATCCATCAAGGACCACTTTCTCACCCCACGGACTGGATTTTTTGACCTCAGAGTCTAAAACTCGACACGCTGGGTAAGCAACATCTTCCAAGCACCAATTTTCTTAACCTACGGACTGGATTATTTAACGCCTGTATCTTTAAGTCTAATGGTTGGATGTATGTCTTCTAAACAGAACCAATTCTCTCACCCCATTGACAGGACTGTTTAACCTCAGAGTCTAAAATTCAACAGGCCTTATATATGCGACATCCACCCAGGACCAATTTTCTCACCCTGCGGACTGGATTGTTTAACCTCAGAGTCTAAAACTCGACAGGCTAGGTATGCAACATCTTCCCAGCACCAATTTTCTTACCCTACTTACTGGATTATTTAACGTCTGCATCTTAAAGTATAATGGTTGGATGTATGTCTTCAAGACAGGACCAATTCTCTCACCCCGCGGACAGGACTGTTTAACTTCAGAGTCTAAAACTCGACAGGCCGTATATATGCTACATCCACCCAGGACCAATTTTCTCACCCCGCGGACTGGATTGTTTAACCTCAGAGTCTAAAATACGACAGGTTGGGTATGCAACATCTTTCCAGCAACAATTTTCTTACCCTACGGACTGGATTATTTAACATCTGCATCTTAAAGTCTAATGGTTGGATGTATGTCTTCCAAACAGGACCAATTCTCTCACCCCGCGGACAGGACTGTTTAACCTCAGAGTCTAGAATTCAACAGGCCGTGTATATGCAACATCCATCCAGGACCAATTTTCTCACCACACGGACTGGATTTTTTAACCTCCGAGTCGAAAACTCGACAGCCGGGGTGTGCAACATCCTCCCAGCTAAAATATTCTTTCCCTACACACTGGATTATTTAACTTTGGTATCTCAAACTCTAAAGGATGGTTGTATGTTTTACAGCCAGGACCAATTTTCTCACCCCGTGGAAGCAACTATTTAACCTTACAGTCTAAAATTCAACAGGCCGTATATATGCGACATCCACCCAGGACCAATTTTCTCACCCTGCGGACTGAATTGTTTAGCCTCAGAGTCTAAAACTCGACAGGATAGGTATGCAACATCTTCCCAGCAGCAATTTTCTTACCCTACGACTGGATTGTTTAACGTCTGCATCTTAAAGTCTAATGGTTGAATGTATGTCTTCAAAACAGGACCAATTCTCTCACCCCGCGGACAGGACTGTTTAACTTCAGAGTCTAAAACTCAACAGGCCGTATATAAACAACATCCACCCTGGACCATTTTTCTCAGCCTGCGGACAGGATTGTTTAATCTCAGAGTCTAAAACTTGACAGGCCGTATATATGCTACATCCACCCAGGACCAATTTTCTTACCCTACGGATTGTATTATTTAACCTCAGAGTCTAAACGTCGACAGGCTGGATGTATGACATCCACCCAGTACCAATTTTCTTACCACACGTACTGGATTATATAAAGTATGCATCTTAAACTCTATAGGTTGGATGTTTGTCTTCCGGCCAGGAGCAATATTCTCGCCCCACGGACTGGATTGTTTAACCTCAGAGTCTAAAACTCGACAGGCTAGGTATGCAACATCTTCCCAGCACCAATTTTCTTACCCTACTTACTGGATTATTTAACGTCTGCACCTTAAAGTATAATGGTTGGATGTATGTCTTCAAGACAGGACCAATTCTCTCACCCCGCGGACAGGACTGTTTAACTTCAGAGTCTAAAACTCAACAGGCCGTATATAAGCAATATCCACCCTGGACCATTTTTCTCAGCCTGCGGACAGGATTGTTTAATCTCAGAGTCTAAAACTCGACAGGCCGTATATATGCTACATCCACCCAGGACCAATTTTCTCACCCCGCGGACTGGATTGTTTAACCTCAGAGTCTAAAATACGACAGGTTGGGTATGCAACATCTTTCCAGCAACAATTTTCTTACCCTACGGACTGGATTATTTAACATCTGCATCTTAAAGTCTAATGGTTGGATGTATGTCTTCCAAACAGGACCAATTCTCTCACCCCGCGGACAGGACTGTTTAACCTCAGAGTCTAGAATTCAACAGGCCGTGTATATGCAACATCCATCCAGGACCAATTTTCTCACCACACGGACTGGATTTTTTAACCTCCGAGTCGAAAACTCGACAGCCCGGGTGTGCAACATCCTCCCAGCTAAAATATTCTTTCCCTACACACTGGATTATTTAACTTTGGTATCTCAAACTCTAAAGGATGGTTGTATGTTTTACAGCCAGGACCAATTTTCTCACCCCGTGGAAGCAACTATTTAACCTTACAGTCTAAAATTCAACAGGCCGTATATATGCGACATCCACCCAGGACCAATTTTCTCACCCTGCGGACTGAATTGTTTAGCCTCAGAGTCTAAAACTCGACAGGATAGGTATGCAACATCTTCCCAGCAGCAATTTTCTTACCCTACGACTGGATTGTTTAACGTCTGCATCTTAAAGTCTAATGGTTGGATGTATGTCTTCAAAACAGGACCAATTCTCTCACCCCGCGGACAGGACTGTTTAACCTCAGATTCTAAAACTCAACAGGCTGTATATAAGCAACATCCACTCTGGACCAATTTCCTCATCCTGTGGACTGGATTGTTTAATCTCAGAGTCTAAAACTCGACAGGCCGTATATATGCTACATCCACCCAGGACCAATTTTGTTACCCTACAGAGTGTATTATTTACCCTCAGAGTCTAAATGTCGATAGACCGGATATGTGACATCCAATCAGGTTCAATTTTCTCACCACACGTGCTGGATTTTATAACGTATGCATCTTAAACTCTATTGGTTGGATGTATGTCTTCCGGCCAGGACCAATTTTCTCGCCCCACGGACTGGATTGTTTAACTTCAGAGTCTTAGACGCGATAGGCCGTATATATGCGACATCCATCCAGGACCAATTTTCTCACCCCAAGGACTGGATATTTTAATCTGAGAGTCGAAAACTCGACAGCCAAGGTATGCCACTTCCTCCCAGCTAAAATATTCTTACCTTACAGACTGTATTATTTAACTTCGGCATCTCAAACTCTAAAGGGTGGTTGTATGTTTTACAGCCAGGACCAGTTTTCTCACCCCGTGAACGCAAATATCTAACCTTAGAGTCTAAAAATCAACAGGCCGTATATATGCGACATCAACCCAGGACCAATTTTCTCACCCCGCGGATTGGATTGTTTAACCTCAGAGTCTAAAACTCGACAAGCCGAATATGTATCGTCCTTCCAGAACCAATGAAAACTTAACAGGCCAGATATGCAAGAGACTCCCAGGACCAATTTTCTTACCCTGCGGACTGGGTTATTTAACCGTAGAGCCTAAAAGTTGACAGGACGGATATGTGACATCCGCCCAGGACTAATTTTTGTACTTACCCGGACTGGATTATTTAATGTCTGCATTTTAAACTTGAAAGGTTGGATGTATTTCTTCCGCCCAGGACCAATTTTCTCACCCTGCAGTCTGGGTTATTTAATGTCTGCTTTTTAAATTTTAATGGGTACATGGATGTCTTACGGCCCGGACCACTACTCTCAACCCATGGACGGGACTGTTTAATATCAGAATCTAAAACTCGACAAGCTGTATGTATGCGACATCCACCCTGGATCAATTTTCTCACCCCACGGACTGGATTTTTTTGACCTCAGAGTCTAAAACTTGACACGCTGGGTAAGCAACATCTTCCAAGCACCAATTTTCTTAACCTACGGACTGGATTATTTAACGTCTGTATCTTAAAGTCTAAGGGTTGGATGTATGTCTTCTAAACAGAACCAATTCTCTCACCCCGTTGACAGGACTGTTTAACCTCAGAGTCTAAAATTCAACAGGCCTTATATATGCGACATCCACCCAGGACCAATTTTCTCACCCTGCGGACTGGATTGTTTAACCTCAGAGTCTAAAACTCGACAGGCTAGGTATGCAACATCTTCCCAGCACCAATTTTCTTACCCTACTTACTGGATTATTTAACGTATGCATCTTAAATTCTAATGGTTGGATGTATGTCTTCAAAACAGGACCAATTCTCTCACCCTGCGGACAGGACTGTTTAACCTAAGAGTCTAAAACTCAACAGGCCGTATATAAGCAACATCCACCCTGGAACAATTTTCTCAGCCCGCAAACTGGATTGTTTAACCTCAGAGTCTAAAACTCGACAGGCCGTATATATGCTACATCCACCCAGGACCAATTTTGTTACCCTACGGAGTGTATTATTTAACCTCAGAGTATAAAAGTCGACAGGCTGGATATGTGACATCCACCCAGGTTCAATTTTCTCTCCACATGTATAGGATTATATAACGTATGCATCTTAAACTCTTGTGGTTGGATGTATGTCTTCCGGCCAGGATCAATTTTTTCGCCCCACGGACTGGATTGTTTAACCTCAGAGTCTTAAACTCGATAGGCCGTATATATGCGACATCCATCCAGGACCAATTTTCTCACCCCACGGACTGGATATTTTAACCTCAGAGAAGAAAACTCGACAGCCAGGGTATGCAACATCCTCCCAGCTAAAATATTCTAACCCTACAGACTGGATTATTTAACTTCAGCATCTCAAACTCTAAAGGGTGGTTGTATGTTTTACAGCCAGGACCAATTTTCTCACCCCGTCGACGCGACTATTAGACCTCAGAGTCTAAAATTCAACAGGCCATATATATGCGACATCCACCAAGGACAATTTTCTCACCCTGCGGACTGGATTGTTTAACCTCAGAGTCTAAAACTCGACAGGCTACGTATCGAACATCTTCCCAGCACCAATTTTCTTACCCTACAGACTGGATTATTTACCGTATGCATCTTAAATTCTAATGGTTGGATGTATGTCTTCCAAACAGGACCAATTCTCTTACCCCGTGGACAGGACTGTTTAACCTCAGAGTCTAAAACTCAACAGGCCGTATATAAGCAACATCCAGCCTGGACCAATTTTCTCAGCCCGCGGACTGGATTGTTTAACCTCAGAGTCTAAAACTCGACATGCCGTATATAGGCTACATCCACCCAGGACCAATTTTCTCACCACACGTACTGGATTATATAACGTATGCATCTTAAACTCTATAGGTGTGATGTATGTCTTCTGGCCAGGACCAATTTTCTCACCCCGTCTACGCGACTATTTAACCTCAGAGTCTAAATTTCAACTGGCCGTATATATGCGACATCCACCCAGGACCATATTTCTCACCCCGCGGACTGGACAGATTATCTCAGAGTCTAAAACTCGACAGTACAGATATGTGACATCCGCCCATGACTAATTTTCTCACCCTGCGGACTGGATTGTTTAACCTCAGAGTCTACAACTCGACAGGCTAAGTATGCAACATCTTCCCAGCACCAATTTTCTTACCCTACGGACTGGATTATTTAACATCTGCATCTTAAAGTCTAATGGTTGAATGTATGTCTTCAAAACAGGACCAATTCTCTCACCCCGCGGACAGGACTGTTTAACTTCAGAGTCTAAAACTCAACAGGCCGTATATAAAAAACATCCACCCTGGACCATTTTTCTCAGCCTGCGGACAGGATTGTTTAATCTCAGAGTCTAAAACTCGACAGGCCGTATATATGCTACATCCACCCAGGACCAATTTTCTCACCCCGCGGACTGGATTGTTTAACCTCAGAGTCTAAAATTCGACAGGCTGGGTATGCAACATCTTTCCAGCACCAATTTCCTTTCCCTACGGACTGGATTATTTAACGTCTGCATCTTAAATTCTTATGGTTGGATGTATGTCTTCCAAACAGGACCAATTCTCTCACCCCGCAGACAGGACTGTTTAACTTCAGAGTCTAAAACTCAACAGGCCGTATATAAACAACATCCACCCTGGACCATTTTTCTCAGCCTGCGGACAGGATTGTTTAATCTCAGAGTCTAAAACTCGACAGGCCGTGTATATGCGACATCCATCCAGGACCAATTTTCTCACCACACGAACTAGATTTTTTAACCTCAGAGTCGAAAACTCGACAGGCCGGGTATGCAACATCCTCCCAGCTAAAATATTCTTAACCTACATACTGTATTATTTAACTTTGGTATCTCAAACTCTAAAGGATGGTTGTATGTTTTACAGCCAGGACCAATTTTCTCAGCCCGTGGACTCAACTATTTAACCTTAGAGTCTAAAATTCAACAGGACGAATATATGCAACATCCACCCAGGACCAATTTTCTGACCCTGCGGACTGGATTGTTTAACCTCAGAATCTAAAACTCAACAGGCCGTATATAAGCAATATCCATCCTGGACCAATTTTCTCAGCCCGCGGACTGGATTGTTTAACCTCAGAATCTAAAACTCGACAGGCCATTTAAATGCTACATCCACCCAGGACCAATTTTCTTACCCTACGGATTGTATTATTTAACCTCAGAGTCTAAACGTCGACAGGCCGGATGTATGACATCCACCCAGTACCAATTTTCTTACCACACGTACTGGATTATATAACGTATGCATCTTAAACTCTATAGGTCGGATGTTTGTCTTCCGGCCAGGAGCAATATTCTCACCCCACGGACTGGATTGTTTAACCTCAGAGTCTAAAACTCGATAGGCCGTATATATGCGACATCCATCAAGGACCACTTTTCTCACCCCACGGACTGGATTTTTTGACCGCAGAGTCTAAAACTCGACACGCTGGGTAAGCAACATCTTCCAAGCACCAATTTTCTTAACCTACGGACTGGATTATTTAACGTCTGTATCTTTAAGTCTAATGGTTGGATGTATGTCTTCTAAACAGAATCAATTCTCTCACCCCGTTGACAGGACTGTTTAACCTCAGAGTCTAAAATTCAACAGGCCTTATATATGCGACATCCACCCAGGACCAATTTTCTCACCCTGCGGACTGGATTGTTTAACCTCAGATTCTAAAACTCGACAGGTTGGGTATGCAACATCTTCCAAGCACCAATTTTCTTACCCTACGGACTGGATTATTTAACGTCTGCATTTTAGAGTATAATGGTTGGATGTATGTCTTCTAAACAGAACCAATTCTCTCACCCCGTTGACAGGACTGTTTAACTTCAGAGTCTAAAATTCAACAGGTCGTATATATGCGACATCCACCCAGGACCAATTTTCTCACCCCGCGGACTGGAAGGTTTAACCTCAGAGTCTAAAACTCGACAAGCCGAATATGTATCGTCCTTCCAGAACCAATGAAAACTTAACAGGCCAGATATGCAAGAGACTCCCAGGACCAATTTTCTTACCCTGCGGACTGGGCTATTTAACCGTAGAGCCTAAAAGTTGACCGGACGGATATGTGACATCCACCCAGGACTAATTTTTGTACTTACCCAGACTGGATTATTTAATGTCTGCATCTTAAACTCTAAAGGTTGGATGTATTTCTTCCGCCCAGGACCAATTTTCTCACCCTGCAGTCAGGGTTATTTATTGTCTGCTTTTTAAATTTTAATGGGTACATGGATGTCTTACAGCCAGGACCACTTCTCTCAACCCATGGACGGGACTGTTTAATCTCAGAATCTAAAACTCGACAAGCTGTATGTATGCGACATCCACCCTCGATCAATGTTCTCACCCCACAGACTGGATTTTTTGACCTCAGAGTCTAAAACTCGACACGCTGGGTAAGCAACATCTTCCAAGCACCAATTTTCTTAACCTACGGACTGGATTATTTAACGTCTGTATCTTAAAGTCTAATGGTTGGATGTATGTCTTCTAAACAGAACCAATTCTCTCACCCCGCGGACAGGACTGTTTAACCTCAGATTCTAAAACTCTACAGGCTGTATATAAGCAACATCCACTCTGGACCAATTTCCTCATCCTGTGGACTGGATTGTTTAATCTCAGAGTCTAAAACTCAACAGGCCGTATATATGCTACATCCACCCAGGACCAATTTTGTTACCCTACGGAGTGTATTATTTAACCTCAGAGTCTAAATGTCGATAGACCGGATATGTGACATCCAATCAGGTTCAATTTTCTCACCACACGTGCTGGATTTTATAACGTATGCATCTTAAACTCTATTGGTTGGATGTATGTCTTCCGGCCAGGACCAATTTTCTCGCCCCACGGACTGGATTGTTTAACTTCAGAGTCTTAGACGCGATAGGCCGTATATATGTGACATCCATCCAGGACCAATTTTCTCACCCCAAGGACTGTATATTTTAATCTGAGAGTCGAAAACTCGACAGCCAAGGTATGCAACTTCCTCCCAGCTAAAATATTCTTACCCTACGGACTGGATTATTTAACTTCGGCATCTCAAACTCTAAAGGGTGGTTGTATGTTTTACAGCCAGGACCAGTTTTCTCACTCCATAAACGCAAATATCTAACCTTAGAGTCTAAAAATCAACAGGCCGTATATATGCAACATCAACCCAGGACCAATTTTCTCACCCCGCGGACTGGATTGTTTAACCTCAGAGTCTAAAACTCGACAAGCCGAATATGTATCGTCCTTCCAGAACCAATGAAAACTTAACAGGCCAGATATGCAAGAGACTCCCTGGACCAATTTTCTTACCCTGCGGACTGGGTTATTTAACCGTTGAGCCTAAAAGTTGACAGGACGGATATGTGACATCCGCCCAGGACTAATTTTTGTACTTACCCGGACTGGATTATTTAATGTCTGCATTTTAAACTCTAAAGGTTGGATGTATTTCTTCCGCCCAGGACCAATTTTCTCACCCTGCAGTCTGGGTTATTTAATGTCTGCTTTTTAAATTTTAATGGGTACGTGGATGTCTTACGGCCCGGACCAATTCTCTCAACCCATGGACGGGACTGTTTAATATCAGAATCTAAAACTCGACAAGCTGTATGTATGCGACATCCACCCTGGATCAATTTTCTCACCCCACGGACTGGATTTTTTGACCTCAGAGTCTAAAACTTGACACGCCGGGTAAGCAACATCTTCCAAGCACAAATTTTCTTAACCTACGGACTGGATTTTTTAATGTCTGTATCTTAAAGTCTAATGGTTGGATGTATGTCTTCTAAACAGAACCAATTCTCTCACCCCGTTGACAGGACTGTTTAACCTCAGAGTCTAAAATTCAACAGGCCTTATATATGCGACATCCACCCAGGACCAATTTTCTCGCCCCAGGGACTGGATTGTTTAACTTCAGAGTCTTAGACGCGATAGGCCGTATATATGCGACAACCATCCAGAACCAATTTTCTCACCCCACGGACTGGATATTTTAACCTGAGAGTTGAAAACTCGACAGCCAAGGTATGCTACTTCCACCCAGCTAAAATATTCTTACCCTACAGACTGTATTATTTAACTTCGGCATCTCAAACTCTAAAAGGTGGTTGTATGTTTTACAGCCAGGACCAGTTTTCTCACCCCGTGATCGCAAATATCTAACTTTAGAGTCTAAAAATCAACAGGCCGTATATATGCGACATCCACCCATGACCAATTTTCTCACCCTGCGGACTGGATTGTTTAACTTCAGAGTCTAAAACTCTACAAGCTAGGTATGCAACATCTTCTCAGCACCAATTTTCTTACCCTACGGAATGGATTATTTAACGTCTGCATCTTAAAGTCTAATGGTTGGATGTATCTCTTCAAAACAGGACCAGTTCTCTCACCCCGCGGACAGGACTGTTTAACCTCAGAGTCTAAAACTCAACAGGCCGTATATAAGCAACATCCACTCTTGACCAATTTCCTCAGCCTGTGGACTGGATTGTTTAATCTCAGAGTCTAAAACTCGACAGGCCGTATATATGCTACATCCACCCAGGACCAATTTTCTTACCCCACGGATTGTATTATTTAACCTCAGACTCTAAAAGTCGACAGGCCGGATATGTGACATCCACCCAGGACCAATTTTCTCACCACACGTACTGGATTATATAACTTATGCAACTTAAACTCCATAGGTTGGATGTATGTCTTCTGGCAAGGACCAATTTTCTCACCCCGTGGACGCGACTATTTAACCTCAGAGTCTAAAATTCAACAGGCCGTATATATGCGACATCCACCCAGGACCATTTTTCTCATCCCGCGGACTAGACAGATTAACTCAGAGGCTAAAACTCGACAGTACAGATATGTGACATCTGCCCATGACTAATTTTCTCACCCCACGGACTGGATTTTTTAATGTCTGCATTTTAAACTCTAAAGGTTGGATGTATGTCTTCCGGCCAGGACCAATTTTCTCACCCCACGGACTGGATTGTTTAACCTCAGAGTCTAAAACTCAACAAGCCGAACATACATCGTCCCCCAGAACCAATGAAAACTCAACAGGCCAGATATGCAAGAGACTCTCAGGACAAATTTTCTTACCCTGCGGACTGTATTATTTATCCTCAGAACCTAAGAGTTGACAAGACGGATATGTGACATCCGCCCAGGACTAATTTTCTTACTCACCCGGACTGGATTATTTAACGTCTGCATCTTAAACTCTAAAGGTTGGATGTATGTTTTCCGCCCAGGACCAATTTTCTCACCCTGCAGTCTGGGTTATTTAATGTCTGCATTTTAAATTTAAATGGGTACACGGATGTCTTACGGCCAGGACCAATTCTCTCAACCCATGGATGGGACTGTTTAAGATCAGAGTCTAAAACTCGACAAGCCTTATGTATGCGACATCCACCTTGGACCAATTTTGTCACCCCACAGACTGGATTGTTTAACCTCAGAGTCTAAAACGCGACAGGCCGTACATATGCGACATCCATCCAGGACCAATTTCCTCACCCCACGGACTGGATTTTTTAACCTCAGAGTCGAAAACTCGAAAGGTCGAGTATGCAGCATCCTCCCAGCTAAAATATTCTTACCTTACAGACTGGATTATTTAACTTCGGCATCTCAAACTCTAAAGTGTGGTTGTATGTTTTACAGCCAGGATTAATTTTCTCATCCCGTAGACACGACTATTTAACCTCAGAGTCTATAATTCAACAGGTCGTATATATGCGACATCCACCCAGGACCAATTTTCTCACCCCGCGGACTGGAAGGTTTAACCTCAGAGTCTAAAACTCGACAAGCCGAATATGTATCGTCCTTCCAGAACCAATGAAAACTTAACAGGCAAGATATGCAAGAGACTCCCAGGACCAATTTTCTTACCCTGCGGACTGGGCTATTTAACCGTAGAGCCTAAAAGTTGACAGGACGGATATGTGACATCCACCCAGGACTAATTTTTGTACTTACCCAGACTGGATTATTTAATGTCTGCATCTTAAACTCTAATGGTTGGATGTATTTCTTCCGCCGAGGACCAATTTTCTCACCCTGCAGTCTGGGTTATTTAATGTCTGCTTTTTAAATTTTAATGGGTACATGGATGTCTTACGGCCAGGACCAATTCTCTCAACCCATGGACGGGACTGTTTAATCTCAGAATCTAAAACTCGACAAGCTGTATGTATGCGACATCCACCCTGGATCAATTTTCTCACCCCACGGACTGGATTTTTTGACCTCAGAGTCTAAAACTCGACACGCTGGGTAAGCAACATCTTCCAAGCACCAATTTTCTTAACCTACGGACTGGATTATTTAACGTCTGTATCTTAAAGTCTAATGGTTGGATGTATGTCTTCTAAACAGAACCAATTCTCTCACCCCGTTGACAGGACTGTTTAACCTCAGAGTCTAAAATTCAACAGGCCTTATATATGCGACATCCACCCAGGACCAATTTTATCACCCTGCGGACTGGATTGTTTAACCTCAGAGTCTAAAACTCGACAGGCTAGGTATGCAACATCTTCCCAGCACCAATTTTCTTACCCTACTTACTGGATTTTCTCTGACGTCCTAGTGGATGCTGGGCCTCCGTCAGGACCATGGGGATTAGCGGCTCCGCAGGAGACAGGGCACAAAAATAAAAGCTTTAGGACTAGGTGGTGTGCACTGGCTCCTCCCCCTATGACCCTCCTCCAAGCCTCAGTTAGGTTTTTGTGCCCGTCCGAGCAGGGTGCAATCTAGGTGGCTCTCCTAAAGAGCTGCTTAGAAAAAGTTATTAGGTTTTTTATTTTCAGTGAGTCCTGCTGGCAACAGGCTCACTGCAACGAGGGACTTAGGGGAGAAGAAGTGAACTCACCTGCGTGCAGGATGGATTGGCTTCTTAGGCTACTGGACACCATTAGCTCCAGAGGGATCGAACACAGGCCCAGCCATGGAGTCCGGTCCCGGAGCCGCGCCACCGACCCCCTTGCAGATGCCGAAAAGTGAAGAGGTCCAGAAACCGGCGGCAGAAGACTTTTCAGTCTTCATGAGGTAGCGCACAGCACTGCAGCTGTGCGCCATTGTTGTCAGCACACTTCACACCAGCGGTCACTGAGGGTGCAGGGCGCTGGGGGGGGGGCGCCCTGGGCAGCAATGATAATACCTTGTTCTGACTAAAAATACATCACATATAGCCCCTGGGGCTATATGGATGTATTTAACCCCTGCCAGGTCTCACAAACACCGGGAGAAGAGCCCGCCGAAATAGGGGGCGGGGCCTATCTCCTCAGCACACAGCGCCATTTTCCTGCACAGCTCCGCTGCGAGGAAGGCTCCCAGGACTCTCCCCTGCACTGCACTACAGAAACAGGGTAAAAAAAACAGAGAGGGGGGGCACTTTTTTGGCGATATTGATATATTAAGCTGCTATAAAGGAAACAACACTTCTGTAGGGTTGTTCCTATATATTTATAGCGCTTGGGTGTGTGCTGGCAAACTCTCCCTCTGTCTCCCCAAAGGGCTAGTGGGGTCCTGTCTTCGATAAGAGCATTCCCTGTGTGTCTGCTGTGTGTCGGTACGTGTGTGTCGACATGTATGAGGACGCTGTTGGTGTGGAGGCGGAGCAATTGCCGGTAATGGTGATGTCACCCCCTAGGGAGTCGACACCGGAATGGATGGCTTTGTTTATGGAATTACGTGATAATGTCAGCACGTTACAAAAATCAGTTGACGACATGAGACGGCCGGCAAACCAGTTAGTACCTGTCCAGGCGTCTCAGACACCGTCAGGGGCTGTAAAACGCCCTTTACCTCAGTCGGTCGACACAGACCCAGACACGGACACCGAATCTAGTGTCGACGGTGAAGAAACAAACGTATTTTCCAGTAGGGCCACACGTTATATGATCACAGCAATGAAGGAGGCTTTGCATATCTCTGATACTGCAAGTACCACAAAAAGGGGTATTATGTGGGGTCTGAAAAAACTGCCTGTAGTTTTTCCTGAATCAGAGGAATTGAATGAAGTGTGTGATGAAGCGTGGGTTAACCCCGATAGAAAACTGCTAATTTCAAAGAAGTTATTGGCTTTATATCCTTTCCCGCCAGAGGTTAGGGCGCGCTGGGAAACACCCCCTAGGGTGGATAAGGCACTCACACGCTTATCAAAACAAGTGGCGTTACCGTCTCCTGAAACGGCCGCCCTCAAGGATCCAGCTGATAGGAGGCTGGAAACTACCCTGAAAAGTATATACACTCATACTGGTGTTATACTGCGACCAGCCATCGCCTCAGCATGGATGTGCAGTGCTGGGGTGGTTTGGTCGGATTCCCTGACTGAAAATATTGATACCCTGGATAGGGACAGTATTTTATTGACTATAGAGCAATTAAAGGATGCTTTTCTTTATATGCGAGATGCTCAGAGGGATATTTGCACTCTGGCATCGAGAGTAAGTGCGATGTCCATATCTGCCAGAAGAAGTTTATGGACGCGACAGTGGTCAGGTGATGCGGATTCCAAACGGCATATGGAAGTATTGCCGTATAAAGGGGAGGAATTATTTGGGGTCGGTCTATCGGATTTGGTGGCGAAATCCACCTTTTTACCTCAGGTCCCCTCCCAACAGAAAAAGACACCGTCTTTTCAGCCGCAGTCCTTTCGTTCCTATAAGAACAAGCGGGCAAAAGGACAGTCATATCTGCCCCGAGGCAAAGGAAAGGGTAAGAGAGTGCACCAAGCAGCTCCCTCCCAGGAACAGAAGCCCTCCCCGGCTTCTGCAAAGCCCTCAGCATGACGTTGGGGCTTTACAAGCGGACTCAGGGGCGGTGGGGGGTCGACTCAAGAATTTCAGCGCACAGTGGGCTCACTCACAGGTGGACCCCTGGATCCTGCAGGTAGTATCTCAGGGTTACAGGTTGGAATTCGAGAAGTCTCCCCCTCGCCGGTTCCTACAGTCTGCTCTGCCAACGTCTCCCTCAGACAGGGCGACGGTATTGGAAGCCATTCACAAGCTGTATTCTCAGCAGGTGATAGTCAAGGTACCCCTCCTACAACAGGGAAAGGGGTATTATTCCACACTATTTGTGGTACCGAAGCCGGACGGCTCGGTAAGACCTATTCTAAATCTGAAATCTTTGAACCTGTACATACAAAAATTCAAGCTCAAGATGGAGTCACTCAGAGCAGTGATAGCGAATCTGGAAGAAGGGGACTTTATGGTGTCCCTGGACATCAAGGATGCTTACCTGCATGTCCCAATTTGCCCTTCACATCAAGGGTACCTCAGGTTCGTGGTGCAAAACTGTCATTATCAGTTTCTGACGCTGCCGTTTGGATTGTCCACGGCACCTCGGGTCTTTACCAAGGTAATGGCCGAAATGATGTTTCTTCTGCGAAGAAAAGGCGTATTAATTATCCCTTACTTGGACGATCTCCTGATAAGGGCAAGGTCCAGAGAACAGCTGGAGGACGTAGTAGCACTAACCCAAGTAGTGCTGCAACAGCACGGGTGGATTCTGAATTTTCCAAAATCTCAATTGACCCCGACGACACGTCTGCTGTTTCTGGGAATGATTCTGGACACGGTTCAGAAAAAGGTGTTTCTTCCGGAGGAGAAAGCCAGGGAGTTATCCGAACTTGTCAGGAACCTCCTAAAACCAGGAAAAGTGTCTGTGCATCAATGCACAAGAGTCCTGGGAAAAATGGTGGCTTCTTACGAAGCGATTCCATTCGGCAGATTCCACGCACGAACTTTTCAGTGGGATCTGCTGGACAAATGGTCCGGATCGCATCTGCAGATGCATCAGCGGATAACTTTGTCTCCACGGACAAGGGTGTCTCTTCTGTGGTGGTTGCAGAGTGCTCATCTGTTAGAGGGCCGCAGATTCGGCATACAGGACTGGGTCCTGGTGACCACGGATGCCAGTCTGAGAGGCTGGGGAGCGGTCACACAGGGAAGAAACTTCCAGGGAGTGTGGTCAAGCCTGGAGATGTCTCTTCACATAAATATACTGGAGCTAAGAGCGATTTACAATGCTCTAAGCCTGGCAAAACCCCTGCTTCAGGGTCAGCCGGTCTTGATCCAGTCGGACAACATCACGGCAGTAGCCCACGTAAACAGACAGGGCGGCACAAGAAGCAGGAGGGCAATGGCAGAAGCTGCAAGGATTCTTCGCTGGGCGGAAGATCATGTGATAGCACTGTCAGCAGTGTTCATTCCGGGAGTGGACAACTGGGAAGCGGACTTCCTCAGCAGACACGATCTACACCCGGGAGAGTGGGGACTTCATCCAGAAGTCTTCCACATGATTGTGAACCGTTGGGAAAAACCAAAGGTGGATATGATGGCGTCCCGCCTCAACAAAAAACTGGACAGGTATTGCGCCAGGTCAAGAGACCCTCAGGCAATAGCTGTGGACGCTCTGGTAACACCATGGGTGTTCCAGTCAGTGTATGTGTTTCCTCCTCTGCCTCTCATACCAAAAGTACTGAGAATTATACGGCAAAGGGGAGTAAGAACGATACTCGTGGCTCCGGATTGGCCAAGAAGAACTTGGTACCCGGAACTTCAGGAGATGCTCACGGAAGTTCCGTGGCATCTACCTCTAAGACGGGACCTGCTTCAGTAGGGACCGTGTCTATTCCAAGACTTACCGCGGCTGCGTTTGACGGCATGGCGGTTGAACGCCGAATTCTAAGGGAAAAAGGCATTCCGGAAGAGGTCATCCCTACCCTGGTAAAAGCCAGGAAGGAGGTGACTGCACAACATTATCACCGCATTTGGAGAAAATATGTTGCGCGGTGTGAGGCCAGGAAGGCCCCGACGGAGGAATTTCAACTGGGTCGATTCCTACATTTCCTGCAAACAGGATTGTCTATGGGCCTCAAATTAGGGTCCATTAAGGTTCAAATTTCGGCCCTGTCGATTTTCTTCCAGAAAGAATTGGCTTCAGTTCCTGAAGTCCAGACTTTTGTAAAAGGAGTACTACATATACAGCCCCCGGTTGTGCCCCCAGTGGCTCCGTGGGATCTTAATGTAGTTTTGGATTTTCTCAAATCCCATTGGTTTGAGCCACTCAAATCGGTGGATTTGAAATATCTTACATGGAAAGTAACCATGCTACTGGCCCTGGCTTCAGCCAGGAGAGTGTCAGAATTGGCGGCTTTATCGTATAAAAGCCCATATCTGATTTTCCATTCGGACAGGGCAGAACTGCGGACGCGTCCTCAGTTTCTGCCTAAGGTGGTTTCAGCGTTTCACCTGAACCAGCCTATTGTGGTGCCTGCGGCTACTAGCGATTTGGAGGATTCCAAGTTGCTGGACGTTGTCAGGGCATTGAAAATATATATTTCAAGGACGGCTGGAGTCAGAAAATCTGACTCGCTGTTTATACTGTATGCACCCAACAAGCTGGATGCTCCTGCTTCTAAGCAGACGATTGCTCGTTGGATTTGTAGCACAATTCAACTTGCACATTCTGTGGCAGGCCTGCCACAGCCTAAATCTATCAAGGCCCATTCCACAAGGAAGGTGGGCTCATCTTGGGCGGCTGCCCGAGGGGTCTCGGCATTACAACTCTGCCGAGCAGCTACGTGGTCGGGGGAGAACACGTTTGTAAAATTCTACAAATTTGATACCCTGGCTAAAGAGGACCTGGAGTTCTCTCATTCGGTGCTGCAGAGTCATCCGCACTCTCCCGCCCGTTTGGGAGCTTTGGTATAATCCCCATGGTCCACTAGGACGTCAGAGAAAATAAGATTTTACTTACCGATAAATCTATTTCTCGTAGTCCGTAGTGGATGCTGGGCGCCCATCCCAAGTGCGGATTGTCTGCAATACTTGTACATAGTTATTGTTACAAAAAAATCGGGTTGTTATTGTTGTGAGCCGTCTGTTCAGAGGCTCCTACGTTTGTCATACTGTTAACTGGGTTCAGATCACAGGTTGTACAGTGTGATTGGTGTGGCTGGTATGAGTCTTACCCGGGATTCAAAATCCTTCCTTATTGTGTACGCTCGTCCGGGCACAGTATCCTAACTGAGGCTTGGAGGAGGGTCATAGGGGGAGGAGCCAGTGCACACCACCTAGTCCTAAAGCTTTTATTTTTGTGCCCTGTCTCCTGCGGAGCCGCTAATCCCCATGGTCCTGACGGAGGCCCAGCATCCACTACGGACTACGAGAAATAGATTTATCGGTAAGTAAAATCTTATTATTTAACGTATGTATCTTAAATTCTAATGGTTGGATGTATGTCTTCCAAACAGGACCAATTCTCTCACCCTGCGGACAGGACTGTTTAACCTCAGAGTCTAAAACTCAACAGGCCGTATATCAGCAACATCCACCCTGGAACAATTTTCTCAGCCCGCGGACTGGATTGTTTAACCTCAGAGTCTAAAACTCGACAGGCCGTATATAGGCGACATCCACCCAGGACCAATTTTCTCACCACACGTACTGGATTATATAACGTATGCATCTTAAACTCTATAGGTTGCATGTATGTCTTCCGTCCAGGACCAATTTTCTCACCCCGTGGACGTGACTATTTAACCTCAGAGTCTAAAATTCAACAGGCCGTATATATGCGACATCCACCCAGAACCATTTTTCTCACCCCACGGACTGGACAGATTAACTCAGACTCTAAAACTCGACAGTACAGATATGTGACATCCGCCCATGACCAATTTTCTCACCCTGCGGACTGGATTGTTTAACCTCAGATTCTAAAACTCGACAGGTTGGGTATGCAACATCTTCCCAGCACCAATTTTCTTACCCTACGGACTGGATTATTTAACGTCTGCATCTTAGAGTATAATGGTTGGATGTATGTCTTCAAGACAGGACCAATTCTCTCACCCCGCGGACAGGACTGTTTAACTTCAGAGTCTAAAACTCGACAGGCCATATATATGCTACATCCACCCAGGACCAATTTTCTCACCCCGCGGACTGGATTGTTTAACCTCAGAGTCTAAAATACGACAGGTTGGGTATGCAACATCTTTCCAGCACCAATTTTCTTACCTACGGACTGGATTATTTAACATCTGCATCTTAAAGTCTAATGGTTGGATGTATGTCTTCCAAACAGGACCAATTCTCTCACCCCGCGGACAGGACTGTTTAACCTCAGAGTCTAAAATTCAACAGGCCGTATATATGCAACATCCATCCAGGACCAATTTTCTCACCACACGGACTGGATTTTTTAACCTCCGAGTCGAAAACTCGACAGGCCGGGTATGCAACATCCTCCCAGCTAAAATATTCTTTCCCTACACACTGGATTATTTAACTTTGGTATCTCAAACTCTAAAGGATGGTTGTATGTTTTACAGCCAGGAACAATTTTCTCACCCCGTGGAAGCAACTATTTAACCTTACAGTCTAAAATTCAACAGGCCGTATATATGCGACATCCACCCAGGACCAATTTTCTCACCCTGCGGACTGAATTGTTTAGCCTCAGAGTCTAAAACTCGACAGGATAGGTATGCAACATCTTCCCAGCATCAATTTTCTTACCCTACGGACTGGATTATTTAACGTCTGCATCTTAAAGTCTAATGGTTGGATGTATGTCTTCAAAACAGGACCAATTCTCTCACCCCGCGGACAGGACTGTTTAACCTCAGATTCTAAAACTCAACAGGCTGTATATAAGCAACATCCACTCTGGACCAATTTCCTCATCCTGTGGACTGGATTGTTTAATCTCAGAGTCTAAAACTCGACAGGCCGTATATATGCTACATCCACCCAGGACCAATTTTGTTACACGACGGAGTGTATTATTTAACCTCAGAGTCTAAATGTCGATAGACCGGATATGTGACATCCAATCAGGTTCAGTTTTCTCACCACACGTGCTGGATTTTATAACGTATGCATCTTAAACTCTATTGGTTGGATGTATGTCTTCTAAACAGAACCAATTCTCTCACCCCGTTGACAGGACTGTTTAACCTCAGAGTCTAAAATTCAACAGGCCTTATATATGCGACATCCACCCAGGACCAATTTTCTCGCCCCACGGACTGGATTGTTTAACTTCAGAGTCTTAGACGCGATAGGCCGTATATATGCGACAACCATCCAGAACCAATTTTCTCACCCCACGGACTGGATATTTTAATCTGAGAGTTGAAAACTCGACAGCCAAGGTATTCAACTTCCTCCCAGCTAAAATATTCTTACCCTACAGACTGTATTATTTAACTTCGGCATCTCAAACTCTAAAGGGTGGTTGTATGTTTTACAGCCAGGACCAGTTTTCTCACCCCGTGAACGCAAATTTCTAACTTTAGAGTCTAAAAATCAACAGGCCGTATATATGCAACATCCACCCATGACCAATTTTCTCACCCTGCGGACTGGATTGTTTAACATCAGAGTCTAAAACTCTACAAGCTAGGTATGCATCTTAAAGTCTAATGGTTGGATGTATGTCTTCAAAACAGGACCAATTCTCTCACCCCGCGGACAGGACTGTTTAACCTCAGAGTCTAAAACTCAACAGGCCGTATATAAGCAACATTCACTCTGGACCAATTTCCTCAGCCTGTGGACTGGATTGTTTAATCTCAGAGTCTAAAACTTGACAGGCCGTATATATGCTACATCCACCCAGGCCCAATTTTCTTACCCCACGGATTGTATTATTTAACCTCAGACTCTAAAAGTCGACAGGCCGGATATGTGACATCCACCCAGGACCAATTTTCTCACCACACGTACTGGATTATATAACGTATGCAACTTAAACTCCATAGGTTGGATGTATGTCTCCTGGCCAGGACCAATTTTCTCACCCCGTGGACGCGACTATTTAACCTCAGAGTCTAAAATTCAACAGGCCGTATATATGCGACATCCACCCAGGACCATTTTTCTCATCCCGCGGACTAGACAGATTCACTCAGAGGCTAAAACTCGACAGTACAGATATGTGACATCTGCCCATGACTAATTTTCTCACCCCACGGACTGGATTTTTTAATGTCTGCATTTTAAACTCTAAAGGTTGGATGTATGTCTTCCGGCCAGGACCAATTTTCTCACCCCACGGACTGGATTGTTTAACCTCAGAGTCTAAAACTCAACAAGCGAACATACATCGTCCCCCAGAACCAATGAAAACTCAACAGGCCAGATATGCAAGAGACTCTCAGGACAAATTTTCTTACCCTGCGGACTGTATTATTTATCCTCAGAACCTAAGAGTTGACAAGACGGATATGTGACATCCGCCCAGGACTAATTTTCTTACTCACCCGGACTGGATTATTTAACGTCTGCATCTTAAACTCTAAAGGTTGGATGTATGTTTTCCGCCCAGGACCAATTTTCTCACCCTGCAGTCTGGGTTATTTAATGTCTGCATTTTAAATTTAAATGGGTACACGGATGTCTTACGGCCAGGACCAATTCTCTCAACCCATGGATGGGACTGTTTAAGATCAGAGTCTAAAACTCGACAAGCCTTATGTATGCGACATCCACCTTGGACCAATTTTGTCACCCCACGGACTGGATTGTTTAACCTCAGAGTCTAAAACGCGACAGGCCGTATATATGCGACATCCACCCAGAACCATTTTTCTCACCCCACGGACTGGACAGATTAACTCAGACTCTAAAACTCGACAGTACAGATATGTGACATCCGCCCATGACCAATTTTCTCACCCTGCGGACTGGATTGTTTAACCTCAGATTCTAAAACTCGACAGGTTGGGTATGCAACATCTTCCCAGCACCAATTTTCTTACCCTACGGACTGGATTATTTAACGTCTGCATCTTAGAGTATAATGGTTGGATGTATGTCTTCAAGACAGGACCAATTCTCTCACCCCGCGGACAGGACTGTTTAACTTCAGAGTCTAAAACTCGACAGGCCATATATATGCTACATCCACCCAGGACCAATTTTCTCACCCCGCGGACTGGATTGTTTAACCTCAGAGTCTAAAATACGACAGGTTGGGTATGCAACATCTTTCCAGCACCAATTTTCTTACCTACGGAGTGGATTATTTAACATCTGCATCTTAAAGTCTAATGGTTGGATGTATGTCTTCCAAACAGGACCAATTCTCTCACCCCGCGGACAGGACTGTTTAACCTCAGAGTCTAAAATTCAACAGGCCGTGTATATGCAACATCCATCCAGGACCAATTTTCTCACCACACGGACTGGATTTTTTAACCTCCGAGTCGAAAACTCGACAGGCCGGGTATGCAACATCCTCCCAGCTAAAATATTCTTTCCCTACACACTGGATTATTTAACTTTGGTATCTCAAACTCTAAAGGATGGTTGTATGTTTTACAGCCAGGAACAATTTTCTCACCCCGTGGAAGCAACTATTTAACCTTACAGTCTAAAATTCAACAGGCCGTATATATGCGACATCCACCCAGGACCAATTTTCTCACCCTGCGGACTGAATTGTTTAGCCTCAAAGTCTAAAACTCGACAGGATAGGTATGCAACATCTTCCCAGCATCAATTTTCTTACCCTACGGACTGGATTATTTAACGTCTGCATCTTAAAGTCTAATGGTTGGATGTATGTCTTCAAAACAGGACCAATTCTCTCACCCCGCGGACAGGACTGTTTAACCTCAGATTCTAAAACTAAACAGGCTGTATATAAGCAACATCCACTCTGGACCAATTTCCTCATCCTGTGGACTGGATTGTTTAATCTCAGAGTCTAAAACTCGACAGGCCGTATATATGCTACATCCACCCAGGACCAATTTTGTTACACGACGGAGTGTATTATTTAACCTCAGAGTCTAAATGTCGATAGACCGGATATGTGACATCCAATCAGGTTCAGTTTTCTCACCACACGTGCTGGATTTTATAACGTATGCATCTTAAACTCTATTGGTTAGATGTATGTCTTCTAAACAGAACCAATTCTCTCACCCCGTTGACAGGACTGTTTAACCTCAGAGTCTAAAATTCAACAGGCCTTATATATGCGACATCCACCCAGGACCAATTTTCTCGCCCCACGGACTGGATTGTTTAACTTCAGAGTCTTAGACGCGATAGGCCGTATATATGCGACAACCATCCAGAACCAATTTTCTCACCCCACGGACTGGATATTTTAATCTGAGAGTTGAAAACTCGACAGCCAAGGTATTCAACTTCCTCCCAGCTAAAATATTCTTACCCTACAGACTGTATTATTTAACTTCGGCATCTCAAACTCTAAAGGGTGGTTGTATGTTTTACAGCCAGGACCAGTTTTCTCACCCCGTGAACGCAAATTTCTAACTTTAGAGTCTAAAAATCAACAGGCCGTATATATGCAACATCCACCCATGACCAATTTTCTCATCCTGCGGACTGTATTGTTTAACATCAGAGTCTAAAACTCTACAAGCTAGGTATGCATCTTAAAGTCTAATGGTTGGATGTATGTCTTCAAAACAGGACCAATTCTCTCACCCCGCGGACAGGACTGTTTAACCTCAGAGTCTAAAACTCAACAGGCCGTATATAAGCAACATCCACTCTGGACCAATTTCCTCAGCCTGTGGACTGGATTCTTTAATCTCAGAGTCTAAAACTTGACAGGCCGTATATATGCTACATCCACCCAGGACCAATTTTCTTACCCCACGGATTGTATTATTTAACCTCAGACTCTAAAAGTCGACAGGCCGGATATGTGACATCCACCCAGGACCAATTTTATCACCACACGTACTGGATTATATAACGTATGCACCTTAAACTCCATAGGTTGGATGTATGTCTTCTGGCCAGGACCAATTTTCTCACCCCGTGGACGCGACTATTTAACCTCAGAGTCTAAAATTCAACAGGCCGTATATATGCGACATCCACCCAGGACCATTTTTCTCATCCCGCGGACTAGACAGATTCACTCAGAGGCTAAAACTCGACAGTACAGATATGTGACATCTGCCCATGACTAATTTTCTCACCCCACGGACTGGATTTTTTAATGTCTGCATTTTAAACTCTAAAGGTTGGATGTATGTCTTCCGGCCAGGACCAATTTTCTCACCCCACGGACTGGATTGTTTAACCTCAGAGTCTAAAACTCAACAAGCTGAACATACATCGTCCCCCAGAACCAATGAAAACTCAACAGGCCAGATATGCAAGAGACTCTCAGGACAAATTTTCTTACCCTGCGGACTGTATTATTTATCCTCAGAACCTAAGAGTTGACAAGACGGATATGTGACATCCGCCCAGGACTAATTTTCTTACTCACCCGGACTGGATTATTTAACGTCTGCATCTTAAACTCTAAAGGTTGGATGTATGTTTTCCGCCCAGGACCAATTTTCTCACCCTGCAGTCTGGGTTATTTAATGTCTGCATTTTAAATTTAAATGAGTACACGGATGTCTTACGGCCAGGACCAATTCTCTCAACCCGTGGACGGGACTGTTTAAGATCAGAGTCTAAAACTCGACAAGCCTTATGTATGCGACATCCACCCTGGACCAATTTTGTCACCCCACGGACTGGATTGTTTAACCTCAGAGTCTAAAACGCGACAGCCCGTATATATGCGACATCCATCCAGGACCAATTTCCTCACCCCACGGACTGGATTTTTTAACCTCAGAGTCGAAAACTCGAAAGGCCGAGTATGCAGCATCCTCCCAGCTAAAATATTCTTACCTTACAGACTGGATTATTTAACTTCGGCATCTCAAACTCTAAAGTGTGGTTGTATGTTTTACAGCCAGGACCAGTTTTCTCACCCCGTAGACACGACTATTTAACCTCAGAGTCTAAAATTCAACAGGTCGTATATATGTGACATCCACCCAGGACCAATTTTCTCACCCCACGGACTGGAAGGTTTAACCTCAGAGTCTAAAACTCGACAAGCCGAATATGTATCGTCCTTCCAGAACCAATGAAAACTTAACAGGCCAGATATGCAAGAGACTCCCAGGACCAATGTTCTTACCCTGCGGACTGGGCTATTTAACCGTAGAGCCTAAAAGTTGACAAGACTGATATGTGACATCCACCCAGGACTATTTTTTGTACTTACCCAGACTGGATTATTTAATGTCTGCTTTTTAAATTTTAATGGGTACATGGATGTCTTACGGCCAGGACCAATTCTCTCAACCCATGGACGGGACTGTTTAATCTCAGAATCTAAAACTCGACAAGCTGTATGTATGCGACATCCACCCTGGATCAATTTTCTCACCCCATGGACTGGATTTTTTGACTTCAGAGTCTAAAACTCGACACTCTGGGTAAGCAACATCTTCCAAGCACCAATTTTCTTAACCTATGGACTGGATTATATAACGTCTGTATCTTAAAGTCTAATGGTTGGATGTATGTCTTCCAAACAGGACCAATTCTCTTACCCTGCGGACAGGACTGTTTAACCTCAGAGTCTAAAACTCAACAGGCCGTATATAAGCAACATCCACCCTTGAACAATTTTCTCAGCCCGCGGACTGGATTGTTTAACCTCAGAGTCTAAAACTCGACAGGCCGTATATATGCTACATCCACAAAGGGCCAATTTTGTTACCCTACGGAGTGTATTATTTAACCTCAGAGTATAAACGTCGACAGGCTGGATATGTGACATCCACCCAGGTTTAATTTTCTCTCCACATGTATAGGATTATATAACGTATGCATCTTAAACTTTTGTGGTTGGATGTATGTCTTCCGGCCAGGATCAATTTTTTCGCCCCACCGACTGGATTGTTTAACCTCAGAGTCTTAAACTCGATAGGCCGTATATATGCGACATCCAACCAGGACCAATTTTCTCACCACACGGACTGGATTGTTTAACCTCAGAGAAGAAAACTCGACAGCCAGGGTATGCAACATCCTCCCAGCTAAAATATTCTTACCCTACAGACTGGATTATTCAACTTCAGCATCTCAAACTCTAAAGGGTGGTTGTATGTTTTACAGCCAGGACCAATTTTCTCACCCCGTCGACGCGACTATTAAACCTCAAAGTCTAAAATTCTACAGGCCGTATATATGCGACATCCACCCAGGACCAATTTTCTCACCCTGCGGACTGGATTGTTTAACCTCAGAGTCTAAAACTCGACAGGCTACGTATCGAACATCTTCCCAGCACCAATTTTCTTACCCTACAGACTGGATTATTTAACGTATGCATCTTAAATTCTAATGGTTGGATGTATGTCTTCCAAACAGGACCAATTCTCTTACCCCGCGGACAGGACTGTTTAACCTCAGAGTCTTTAACTCAACAGGCCGTATATAAGCAACATCCAGCCTGGACCAATTTTCTCAGCCCGCGGACTGGATTGTTTAAACTCAGAGTCTAAAACTCGACGGGCCGTATATAGGCTACATCCACCCAGGACCAATTTTCTCACCACACGTACTGGATTATATAACGTATGCATCTTAAACTCTATAGGTGTGATGTATGTCTTCTGGCCAGGACCAATTTTCTCACCCCGTCTACGCGACTATTTAACCTCAGAGTCTAAATTTCAACAGGCCGTATATATGCGGCATCCACCCAGGAACATTTTTCTCACCCCGCGGACTGGACAGATTATCTCAGAGTCTAAAACTCGACAGTACAGATATGTGACATCCGCCCAAGACTAATTTTCTCACCCTGCGGACTGGATTGTTTAACCTCAGAGTCTACAACTCGACAGGCTAAGTATGCAACATCTTCCCAGCACCAATTTTCTTACCCTACAGACTGGATTATTTTACGTCTGCATCTTAAAGTCTAATGGTTGAATGTATGTCTTCAAAACAGGACCAATTCTCTCACCCCGCGGACAGGACTGTTTAACTTCAGAGTCTAAAACTCAACAGGCCGTATATAAACAACATCCACCCTGGACTATTTTTCTCAGCCTGCGGACAGGATTGTTTAATCTCAGGGTCTAAAACTTGACAGGCCGTATATATGCTACATCCACCCAGGACCAATTTTCTTACCCTACGGATTGTATTATTTAACCTCAGAGTCTAAACGTCGACAGGCCGGATGTATGACATCCACCCAGTACCAATTTTCTTACCACACGTACTGGATTATATAACGTATGCATCTTAAACTCTATAGGTTGGATGTTTGTCTTCCGGCCAGGAGCAATATTCTCGCCCCACGGACTGGATTGTTTAACCTCAGAGTCTAAAACTCGATAGGCCGTATATATGCGACATCCATCAAGGACCTCTTTTCTCACCCCACGGACTGGATTTTTTGACCTCAGAGTCTAAAACTCGACACGCTGGGTAAGCAACATCTTCCAAGCACCAATTTTCTTAACCTACGGACTGGATTATTTAACGTCTGTATCTTTAAGTCTAATGGTTGGATGTATGTCTTCTAAACAGAACCAATTCTCTCACCCCGTTGACAGGACTGTTTAACCTCAGAGTCTAAAATTCAACAGGCCTTATATATGCGACATCCACCCAGGACCAATTTTCTCACCCTGCGGACTGGATTGTTTAACCTCAGAGTCTAAAACTCGACAGGCTAGGTATGCAACATCTTCCCAGCACCAATTTTCTTACCCTACTTACTGGATTATTTAACGTCTGCATCTTAAAGTATAATGGTTGGATGTATGTCTTCAAGACAGGACCAATTCTCTAACCCCGCGGACAGGACTGTTTAACTTCAGAGTCTAAAACTCAACAGGCCGTATACAAGCAATATCCACCCTGGACCATTTTTTTCAGCCTGCGGACAGGATTGTTTAATCTCAGAGTCTAAAACTCGACAGGCCGTATATATGCTACATCCACCCAGGACCAATTTTCTCACCCCGCGGACTGGATTGTTTAACCTCAGAGTCTAAAATACGACAGGTTGGGTATGCAACATCTTTCCAGCAACAATTTTTTTACCCTACGGACTGGATTATTTAACATCTGCATCTTAAAGTCTAATGGTTGGATGTATGTCTTCCAAACAGGACCAATTCTCTCACCCCGCGGACAGGACTGTTTAACCTCAGAGTCTAGAATTCAACAGGCCGTGTATATGCAACATCCATCCAGGACCAATTTTCTCACCACACGGACTGGATTTTTTAACCTCCGAGTCGAAAACTCGACAGCCCGGGTGTGCAACATCCTCCCAGCTAAAATATTCTTTCCCTACACACTGGATTATTTAACTTTGGTATCTCAAACTCTAAAGGATGGTTGTATGTTTTACAGCCAGGACCAATTTTCTCACCCCGTGGAAGCAACTATTTAACCTTACAGTCTAAAATTCAACATGCCGTATATATGCGACATCCACCCAGGACCAATTTTCTCACCCTGCGGACTGAATTGTTTAGCCTCAGAGTCTAAAACTTGACAGGATAGGTATGCAACATCTTCCCAGCATCAATTTTCTTACCCTACGGACTGGATTATTTAACGTCTGCATCTTAAAGTCTAATGGTTGGATGTATGTCTTCCAAACAGGACCAAATCTCTCACCCTGCGGACAGGACTGTTTAACCTCAGAGTCTAAAACTCAACAGGCCGTATATAAGCAACATCCACCCTGGAACAATTTTCTCAGCCCGCGGACTGGATTGTTTAACCTCAGAGTCTAAAACTCGACAGGCCGTATATATGCTACATCCACCCAGGACCAATTTTGTTACCCTACGGAGTGTATTATTTAACCTCAGAGTACAAAAGTCGACAGGCTGGATATGTGACATCCACCCAGGTTCAATTTTCTCTCCACATGTATAGGATTATATAACGTATGCATCTTAAACTCTTGTGGTTGGATGTATGTCTTCCGGCCAGGATCAATTTTTTCGCCACACGGACTGGATTGTTTAACCTCAGAGTCTTAAACTCGATAGGCCGTATATATGCGACATCCATCCAGGACCAATTTTCTCACCCCACGGACTGGATATTTTAACCTCAGAAAAGAAAACTCGACAGCCAGGGTATGCAACATCCTCCCAGCTAAAATATTCTTACCCTACAGACTGGATTATTTAACTTCAGCATCTCAAACTCTAAAGGGTGGATGTATGTTTTACAGCCAGGACCAATTTTCTTACCCCGTCGACGCGACTATTAAACCTCAGAGTCTAAAATTCAACAGGCCGTATATATGCGACATCCACCCAGGACCAATTTTCTCACCCCTCGGACTGGATTGTTTAACCTCAGAGTCTAAAATACGACAGGTTGGGTATGCAACATCTTTCCAGCACCAATTTTCTTACCCTACGGACTGGATTATTTAACATCTGCATCTTAAAGTCTAATGGTTGGATGTATGTCTTCTAAACAGGACCAATTTTCTCACCCCGCGGAGAGGACTGTTTAACCTCAGAGTCTAAAATTCAACAGGCCGTGTATATGCAACATCCATCCAGGACCAATTTTCTCACCACACGGACTGGATTTTTTAACTTCCGAGTCGAAAACTCGACAGGCCGGGTATGCAACATCCTCCCAGCTAAAATATTCTTTCCCTACACACTGGATTATTTAACTTTGGTATCTCAAACTCTAAAGGATGGTTGTATGTTTTACAGCCATGACCAATTTTCTCACCCCGTGGAAGCAACTATTTAACCTTACAGTCTAAAATTCAACAGGCCGTATATATGCGACATCCACCCAGGACCAATTTTCTCACCCTGCGGACTGAATTGTTTAGCCTCAGAGTCTGAAACTTGACAGGATAGGTATGCAACATCTACCCAGCAGCAATTTTCTTACCCTACGGACTGGATTATTTAATGTCTGCATCTTAAAGTCTAATGGTTGGATGTATGTCTTCAAAACAGGACCAATTCTCTCACCCCGCGGACAGGACTGTTTAACCTCAGAGTCTAAAACTCAACAGGCCGTATATAAGCATAATCCACCCTGGAACAATTTTCTCAGCCCGCGGACTGGATTGTTTAACCTCAGAGTCTAAAACTCGACAGGCCGTATATATGCTACATCCACCCAGGACCAATTTTGTTACCCTACGGAGTGTATTATTTAACCTCAGAGTACAAAAGTCGACAGGCTGGATATGTGACATCCACCCAGGTTCAATTTTCTCTCCACATGTATAGGATTATATAACGTATGCATCTTAAACTCTTGTGGTTGGATGTATGTCTTCCGGCCAGGATCAATTTTTTCGCCACACGGACTGGATTGTTTAACCTCAGAGTCTTAAACTCGATAGGCCGTATATATGCGACATCCATCCAGGACCAATTATCTCACCCCAAGGACTGTATATTTTAATCTGAGAGTCGAAAACTCGACAGCCAAGGTATGCAACTTCCTCCCAGCTAAAATATTCTTACCCTACAGACTGTATTATTTAACTTCGGCATCTCAAACTCTAAAGGGTGGTTGTATGTTTTACAGCCAGGACCAGTTTTCTCACTCCGTGAATGCAAATATCTAACCTTAGAGTCTAAAAATCAACAGGCCGTATATATGCGACATCAACCCAGGACCAATTTTCTCACCCCGCGGACTGGATTGTTTAACCTCAGAGTCTAAAACTCGACAAGCCGAATATGTATCGTCCTTCCAGAGCCAATGAAAACTTAACAGGCCAGATATGCAAGAGACTCCCAGGACCAATTTTCTTACCCTGCGGACTGGGTTATTTAACCGTTGAGCCTAAAAGTTGACAGGATGGATATGTGACATCCGCCCAGGACTAATTTTTGTACTTACCCGGACTGGATTATTTAATGTCTGCATTTTAAACTCTAAAGGTTGGATGTATTTCTTCCGCCCAGGACCAATTTTCTCACCCTGCAGTCTGGGTTATTTAATGTCTGCTTTTTAAATTTTAATGGGTACGTGGATGTCTTACGGCCCGGACCAATTCTCTCAACCCATGGACGGGACTGTTTAATATCAGAATCTAAAACTCGACAAGCTGTATGTATGCGACATCCACCCTGGATCAATTTTCTCACCCCACGGACTGGATTTTTTGACCTCAGAGTCTAAAACTTGACACGCCGGGTAAGCAACATCTACCAAGCACCAATTTTCTTAACCAACGGACTGGATTATTTAACGTCTGTATCTTAAAGTCTAATGGTTGGATGTATGTCTTCTAAACAGAACCAATTCTCTCACCCCGTTGACAGGACTGTTTAACCTCAGAGTCTAAAATTCAACAGGCCTTATATATGCGACATCCACCCAGGACCAATTTTCTCGCCCCAGGAACTGGATTGTTTAACTTCAGAGTCTTAGACGCGATAGGCCGTATATATGCGACAACCATCCAGAACCAATTTTCTCACCCCACGGACTGGATATTTTAACCTGAGAGTTGAAAACTCGACAGCCAAGGTATGCTACTTCCACCCAGCTAAAATATTCTTACCCTACAGACTGTATTATTTAACTTCGGCATCTCAAACTCTAAAAGGTGGTTGTATGTTTTACAGCCAGGACCAGTTTTCTCACCCCGTGAACGCAAATATCTAACTTTAGAGTCTAAAAATCAACAGGCCGTATATATGCGACATCCACCCATGACCAATTTTCTCACCCTGCGGACTGGATTGTTTAACTTCAGAGTCTAAAACTCTACAAGCTAGGTATGCAACATCTTCTCAGCACCAATTTTCTTACCCTACGGAATGGATTATTTAACGTCTGCATCTTAAAGTCTAATGGTTGGATGTATCTCTTCAAAACAGGACCAATTCTCTCACCCCGCGGACAGGACTGTTTAACCTCAGAGTCTAAAACTCAACAGGCCGTATATAAGCAACATCCACTCTTGACCAATTTACTCAGCCTGTGGACTGGATTGTTTAATCTCAGAGTCTAAAACTCGACAGGCCGTATATATGCTACATCCACCCAGGACCAATTTTCTTACCCCACGGATTGTATTATTTAACCTCAGACTCTAAAAGTCGACAGGCCGGATATGTGACATACACCCAGGACCAATTTTCTCACCACACGTACTGGATTATATAACGTATGCAACTTAAGCTCCATAGGTTGGATGTATGTCTTCTGGCCAGGACCAATTTTCTCACCCCGTGGACGCGACTATTTAACCTCAGAGTCTAAACTTCAACAGGCCGTATATATGCGACATCCACCCAGGACCATTTTTCTCATCCCGCGGACTAGACAGATTAACTCAGAGGCTAAAATTCGACAGTACAGATAAGTGACATCCGCCCATGACTAATTTTCTCACCCCACGGACTGGATTTTTTAATGTCTGCATTTTAAACTCTAAAGGTTGGATGTATGTCTTCCGGCCAGGACCAATTTTCTCACCCCAAGGACTGGATTGTTTAACCTCAGAGTCTAAAACTCAACAAGCCGAACATACATCGTCCCCCAGAACCAATGAAAACTCAACAGGCCAGATATGCAAGAGACTCTCAGGACAAATTTTCTTACCCTGCGGACTGTATTATTTATCCTCAGAACCTAAGAGTTGGCAAGACGGATATGTGACATCCGCCCAGGACTAATTTTCTTACTCACCCGGACTGGATTATTTAACGTCTGCATCTTAAACTCTAAAGGTTGGATGTATGTTTTCCGCCCAGGACCAATTTTCTCACCCTGCAGTCTGGGTTATTTAATGTCTGCATTTTAAATTTAAATGGGTACACGGATATCTTACGGCCAGGACCAATTCTCTCAACCCGTGGATGGGACTGTTTAAGATCAGAGTCTAAAACTCGACAAGCCTTATGTATGCGACATCCACCTTAGACCAATTTTGTCACCCCACGGACTGGATTGTTTAACCTCAGAGTCTAAAACGCGACAGGCCGTACATATGCGACATCCATCCAGGACCAATTTCCTCACCCCACGGACTGGATTTTTTAACCTCAGAGTCGAAAACTCGAAAGGTCGAGTATGCAGCATCCTCCCAGCTAAAATATTCTTACCTTACAGACTGGATTATTTAACTTCGGCATCTCAAACTCTAAAGTGTGGTTGTATGTTTTACAGCCAGGACCAATTTTCTCACCCCGTAGACACGACTATTTAACCTCAGAGTCTAAAATTCAACAGGTCGTATATATGCGACATCCACCCAGGACCAATTTTCTCACCCCGCGGACTGGAAGGTTTAACCTCAGAGTCTAAAACTCGACAAGCCGAATATGTATCGTCCTTCGAGCACCAATGAAAACTTAACAAGCAAGATATGCAAGAGACTCCCAGGACCAATTTTCTTACCCTGCGGACTGGGCTATTTAACCGTAGAGCCTAAAAGTTGACAGGACGGATATGTGACATCCACCCAGGACTAATTTTTGTACTTACCCAGACTGGATTATTTAATGTCTGCATCTTAAACTCTAATGGTTGGATGTATTTCTTCTGCCGAGGACCAATTTTCTCACCCTGCAGTCTGGGTTATTTAATGTCTGCTTTTTAAATTTTAATGGGTACATGGATGTCTTACGGCCAGGACCAATTCTCTCAACCCATGGATGGGACTGTTTAATCTCAGAATCTAAAACTCGACAAGCTGTATGTATGCGACATCCACCCTGGATCAATTTTGTCACCCCACGGACTGGATTTTTTGACCTCAGAGTCTAAAACTCGACACGCTGGGTAAGCAACATCTTCCAAGCACCAATTTTCTTAACCTACGGACTGGATTATTTAACGTCTGTATCTTAAAGTCTAATGGTTGGATGTATGTCTTCTAAACAGAACCAATTCTCTCACCCCGTTGACAGGACTGTTTAACCACAGAGTCTAAAATTCAACAGGCCTTATGTATGCGACATCCACCCAGGACCAATTTTATCACCCTGCGGACTGGATTGTTTAACCTTAGAGTCTAAAACTCGACAGGCTAGGTATGCAACATCTTCCGAGCACCAATTTTCTTACCCTACTTACTGGATTATTTAACGTATGCATCTTAAATTCTAATGGTTGGATGTATGTCTTCCAAACAGGACCAATTCTCTCACCCTGCGGACAGGACTGTTTAACCTCAGAGTCTAAAACTCAACAGGCCGAATATCAGCAACATCCACCCTGGAACAATTTTCTCAGCCCGCGGACTGGATTGTTTAACCTCAGAGTCTAAAACTCGACAGGCCGTATATAGGCGACATCCACCCAGGACCAATTTTCTCACCACACGTACTGGATTATATAACGTATGCATCTTAAACTATATAGGTTGCATGTATGTCTTCCGACCAGGACCAATTTTCTCACCCCGTGGACGTGACTATTTAACCTCAGAGTCTAAAATTCAACAGGCCGTATATATGCGACATCCACCCAGAACCATTTTTCTCACCCCACGGACTGGACAGATTAACTCAGACTCTAAAACTCGACAGTACAGATATGTGACATCCGCCCATGACCAATTTTCTCACCCTGCGGACTGGATTGTTTAACCTCAGATTCTAAAACTCGACAGGTTGGGTATGCAACATCTTCCCAGCACCAATTTTCTTACCCTACGGACTGGATTATTTAACGTCTGCATCTTAGAGTATAATGGTTGGATGTATGTCTTCAAGACAGGACCAATTCTCTCACCCCGCGGACAGGACTGTTTAACTTCAGAGTCTAAAACTCGACAGGCCATATATATGCTACATCCACCCAGGACCAATTTTCTCACCCCGCGGACTGGATTGTTTAACCTCAGAGTCTAAAATACGACAGGTTGGGTATGCAACATCTTTCCAGCACCAATTTTCTTACCTACGGAGTGGATTATTTAACATCTGCATCTTAAAGTCTAATGGTTGGATGTATGTCTTCCAAACAGGACCAATTCTCTCACCCCGCGGACAGGACTGTTTAACCTCAGAGTCTAAAATTCAACAGGCCGTGTATATGCAACATCCATCCAGGACCAATTTTCTCACCACACGGACTGGATTTTTTGACCTCCGAGTCGAAAACTCGACAGGCCGGGTATGCAACATCCTCCCAGCTAAAATATTCTTTCCCTACACACTGGATTATTTAACTTTGGTATCTCAAACTCTAAAGGATGGTTGTATGTTTTACAGCCAGGACCAATTTTCTCACCCCGTGGAAGCAACTATTTAACCTTACAGTCTAAAATTCAACAGGCCGTATATATGCGACATCCACCCAGGACCAATTTTCTCACCCTGCGGACTGAATTGTTTAGCCTCAGAGTCTAAAACTTGACAGGATAGGTATGCAACATCTTCCCAGCATCAATTTTCTTACCCTACGGACTGGATTATTTAACGTCTGCATCTTAAAGTCTAATGGTTGGATGTATGTCTTCAAAACAGGACCAATTCTCTCACCCCGCGGACAGGACTGTTTAACCTCAGATTCTAAAACTCAACAGGCTGTATATAAGCAACATCCACTCTGGACCAATTTCCTCATCCTGTGGACTGGATTGTTTAATCTCAGAGTCTAAAACTCGACAGGCCATATATATGCTACATCCACCCAGGACCAATTTTGTTACACGACGGAGTGTATTATTTAACCTCAGAGTCTAAATGTCGATAGACCGGATATGTGACATCCAATCAGGTTCAGTTTTCTCACCACACGTGCTGGATTTTATAACGTATGCATCTTAAACTCTATTGGTTGGATGTATGTCTTCTAAACAGAACCAGTTCTCTCACCCCGTTGACAGGACTGTTTAACCTCAGAGTCTAAAATTCAACAGGCCTTATATATGCGACATCCACCCAGGACCAATTTTCTCGCTTCACGGACTGGATTGTTTAACTTCAGAGTCTTAGACGCGATAGGCCGTATATATGCGACAACCATCCAGAACCAATTTTCTCACCCCACGGACTGGATATTTTAATCTGAGAGTTGAAAACTCGACAGCCAAGGTATTCAACTTCCTCCCAGCTAAAATATTCTTACCCTACAGACTGTATTATTTAACTTCGGCATCTCAAACTCTAAAGGGTGGTTGTATGTTTTACAGCCAGGACCAGTTTTCTCACCCCGTGAACGCAAATTTCTAACTTTAGAGTCTAAAAATCAACAGGCCGTATATATGCAACATCCACCCATGACCAATTTTCTCACCCTGCGGACTGGATTGTTTAACATCAGAGTCTAAAACTCTACAAGCTAGGTATGCATCTTAAAGTCTAATGGTTGGATGTATGTCTTCAAAACAGGACCAATTCTCTCACCCCGCGGACAGGACTGTTTAATCTCAGAGTCTAAAACTCAACAGGCCGTATATAAGCAACATCCACTCTGGACCAATTTCCTCAGCCTGTGGACTGGATTGTTTAATCTCAGAGTCTAAAACTTGACAGGCCGTATATATGCTACATCCACCCAGGACCAATTTTCTTACCCCACGGATTGTATTATTTAACCTCAGACTCTAAAAGTCGACAGGCCGGATATGTGACATCCACCCAGGACCAATTTTCTCACCACACGTACTGGATTATATAACGTATGCAACTTAAACTCCATAGGTTGGATGTATGTCTTCTGGCCAGGACCAATTTTCTCACCCCGTGGACGCGACTATTTAACCTCAGAGTCTAAAATTCAACAGGCCGTATATATGCGACATCCACCCAGGACAATTTTTCTCATCCCGCGGACTAGACAGATTCACTCAGAGGCTAAAACTCGACAGTACAGATATGTGACATCTGCCCATGACTAATTTTCTCACCCCACGGACTGGATTTTTTAATGTCTGCATTTTAAACTCTAAAGGTTGGATGTATGTCTACCGGCCAGCACCAATTTTCTCACCCCACGGACTGGATTGTTTAACCTCAGAGTCTAAAACTCAACAAGCCGAACATACATCGTCCCCCAGAACCAATGAAAACTCAACAGGCCAGATATGCAAGAGACTCTCAGGACAAATTTTCTTACCCTGCGGACTGTATTATTTATCCTCAGAACCTAAGAGTTGACAAGACGGATATGTGACATCCGCCCAGGACTAATTTTCTTACTCACCCGGACTGGATTATTTAACGTCTGCATCTTAAACTCTAAAGGTTGGATGTATGTTTTCCGCCCAGGACCAATTTTCTCACCCTGCAGTCTGGGTTATTTAATGTCTGCATTTTAAATTTAAATGAGTACACGGATGTCTTACGGCCAGGACCAATTCTCTCAACCCGTGGACGGGACTGTTTAAGATCAGAGTCTAAAACTCGACAAGCCTTATGTATGCGACATCCTCCCTGGACCAATTTTGTCACCCCACGGACTGGATTGTTTAACCTCAGAGTCTAAAACGCGACAGGCCGTATATATGCGACATCCATCCAGGACCAATTTCCTCACCCCACGGACTGGATTTTTTAACCTCAGAGTCGAAAACTCGAAAGGCCGAGTATGCAGCATCCTCCCAGCTAAAATCATCTTACCTTACAGACTGGATTATTTAACTTCGGCATCTCAAACTCTAAAGTGTGGTTGTATGTTTTACAGCCATGACCAATTTTCTCACCCCGTAGACACGACTATTTAACCTCAGAGTCTAAAATTCAACAGGTCGTATATATGCGACATCCACCCAGGACCAATTCTCTCACCCCGCGGACAGGACTGTTTAACCTCAGAGTCTAAAACTCAACAGGCTGTATATAAGCAACATCCACTCTGGACCAATTTCCTCAGCCTGTGGACTGGATTGTTTAATCTCAGAGTCTAAAACTTGACAGGCCGTATATATGCTACATCCACCCAGGACCAATTTTCTTACCCCACGGATTGTATTATTTAACCTCAGAGTCTAAATGTCGATAGACCGGATATGTGACATCCAATCAGGTTCAGTTTTCTCACCACACGTGCTGGATTTTATAACGTATGCATCTTAAACTCTATTGGTTGGATGTATGTCTTCTAAACAGAACCAGTTCTCTCACCCCGTTGACAGGACTGTTTAACCTCAGAGTCTAAAATTCAACAGGCCTTATATATGCGACATCCACCCAGGACCAATTTTCTCGCTTCACGGACTGGATTGTTTAACTTCAGAGTCTTAGACGCGATAGGCCGTATATATGCGACAACCATCCAGAACCAATTTTCTCACCCCACGGACTGGATATTTTAATCTGAGAGTTGAAAACTCGACAGCCAAGGTATTCAACTTCCTCCCAGCTAAAATATTCTTACCCTACAGACTGTATTATTTAACTTCGGCATCTCAAACTCTAAAGGGTGGTTGTATGTTTTACAGCCAGGACCAGTTTTCTCACCCCGTGAACGCAAATTTCTAACTTTAGAGTCTAAAAATCAACAGGCCGTATATATGCAACATCCACCCATGACCAATTTTCTCACCCTGCGGACTGGATTGTTTAACATCAGAGTCTAAAACTCTACAAGCTAGGTATGCATCTTAAAGTCTAATGGTTGGATGTATGTCTTCAAAACAGGACCAATTCTCTCACCCCGCGAACAGGACTGTTTAATCTCAGAGTCTAAAACTCAACAGGCCGTATATAAGCAACATCCACTCTGTACCAATTTCCTCAGCCTGTGGACTGGATTGTTTAATCTCAGAGTCTAAAACTTGACAGGCCGTATATATGCTACATCCACCCAGGACCAATTTTCTTACCCCACGGATTGTATTATTTAACCTCAGACTCTAAAAGTCGACAGGCCGGATATGTGACATCCACCCAGGACCAATTTTCTCACCACACGTACTGGATTATATAACGTATGCAACTTAAACTCCATAGGTTGGATGTATGTCTTCTGGCCAGGACCAATTTTCTCACCCCGTGGACGCGACTATTTAACCTCAGAGTCTAAAATTCAACAGGCCGTATATATGCGACATCCACCCAGGACCATTTTTCTCATCCCGCGGACTAGACAGATTCACTCAGAGGCTAAAACTCGACAGTACAGATATGTGACATCTGCCCATGACTAATTTTCTCACCCCACGGACTGGATTTTTTAATGTCTGCATTTTAAACTCTAAAGGTTGGATGTATGTCTTCCGGCCAGGACCAATTTTCTCACCCCACGGACTGGATTGTTTAACCTCAGAGTCTAAAACTCAACAAGCCGAACATACATCGTCCCCCAGAACCAATGAAAACTCAACAGGCCAGATATGCAAGAGACTCTCAGGACAAATTTTCTTACCCTGCGGACTGTATTATTTATCCTCAGAACCTAAGAGTTGACAAGACGGATATGTGACATCCGCCCAGGACTAATTTTCTTACTCACCCGGACTGGATTATTTAACGTCTGCATCTTAAACTCTAAAGGTTGGATGTATGTTTTCCGCCCAGGACCAATTTTCTCACCCTGCAGTCTGGGTTATTTAATGTCTGCATTTTAAATTTAAATGAGTACACGGATGTCTTACGGCCAGGACCAATTCTCTCAACCCGTGGACGGGACTGTTTAAGATCAGAGTCTAAAACTCGACAAGCCTTATGTATGCGACATCCTCCCTGGACCAATTTTGTCACACCACGGACTGGATTGTTTAACCTCAGAGTCTAAAACGCGACAGGCCGTATATATGCGACATCCATCCAGGACCAATTTCCTCACCCCACGGACTGGATTTTTTAACCTCAGAGTCGAAAACTCGAAAGGCCGAGTATGCAGCATCCTCCCAGCTAAAATCATCTTACCTTACAGACTGGATTATTTAACTTCGGCATCTGAAACTCTAAAGTGTGGTTGTATGTTTTACAGCCATGACCAATTTTCTCACCCCGTAGACACGACTATTTAACCTCAGAGTCTAAAATTCAACAGGTCGTATATATGCGACATCCACCCAGGACCAATTTTCTCACCCCGTGGACTGGAAGGTTTAACCTCAGAGTCTAAAACTCGACAAGCCGAATATGTATCGTCCTTCCAGAACCAATGAAAACTTAACAGGCCAGATATGCAAGAGACTCCCAGGACCAATTTTCTTACCCTGCGGACTGGGCTATTTAACAGTAGAGCCTAAAAGTTGACAGGACGGATATGTGACATCCACCCAGGACTAATTTTTGTACTTACCCAGACTGGATTATTTAATGTCTGCATCTTAAACTCTAAAGGTTGGATGTATTTCTTCCGCCCAGGACCAATTTTCTCATCCTGCAGTCTGGGTTATTTAATGTCTGCTTTTTAAATTTTAATGGGTACATGGATGTCTTACAGCCAGGACCAATTCTCTCAACCCATGGACGGGACTGTTTAATCTCAGAATCTAAAACTCGACAAGCTGTATGTATGCGACATCCACCCTGGATCAATTTTCTCACCCCACAGACTGGATTTTTTGACCTCAGAGTCTAAAACTCGACACGCTGGGTAAGCAACATCTTCCATGCACCAATTTTCTTAACCTACGGACTGGATTATTTAACGTCTGTATCTTAAAGTCTAATGGTTGGATGTATGTCTTCTAAACAGAACCAATTATCTCACCCCGTTGACAGGACTGTTTAACCTCAGAGTCTAAAATTCAACAAGCCTTATATATGCGACATCCACCCAGGACCAATTTTCTCACCCTGCGGACTGGATTGTTTAACCTCAGAGTCTAAAACTCGACAGGCTAGGTATGCAACATCTTCCCAGCACCAATTTTCTTACCCTACTTACTGGATTATTTAACGTATGCATCTTAAATTCTAATGGTTGGATGTATGTCTTCCAAACAGGACCAATTCTCTCACCCTGCGGACAGGACTGTTTAACCTCAGAGTCTAAAACTCAACAGGCCGTATATAAGCAACATCCACCCTGGAACAATTTTCTCAGCCCGCGGACTGGATTGTTTAACCTCAGAGTCTAAAACTCGACAGGCCGTATATATGCTACATCCACCCAGGACCAATTTTGTTACCCTACGGAGTGTATTATTTAACCTCAGAGTAAAAAAGTCGACAGGCTGGATATGTGACATCCACCCAGGTTCAATTTTCTCTCCACATGTATAGGATTATATAACGTATGCATCTTAAACTCTTGTGGTTGGATGTATGTCTTCCGGCCAGGATCAATTTTTTCGCCCCACGGTCTGGATTGTTTAACCTCAGAGTCTTAAACTCGATAGGCCGTATATATGCGACATCCATCCAGGACCAATTTTCTCACCCCACGGACTGGATATTTTAACCTCAGAAAAGAAAACTCGATAGCCAGGGTATGCAACATCCTCCCAGCTAAAATATTCTTACCCTACAGACTGGATTATTTAACTTCAGCATCTCAAACTCTAAAGGGTGGTTGTATGTTTTACAGCCAGGACCAATTTTCTTACCCCGTCGACACGACTATTAAACCTCAGAGTCTAAAATTCAACAGGCCGTATATATGCGACATCCACCCAGGACCAATTTTCTCACCCTGCGGACTGGATTGTTTAACCTCAGAGTCTAAAACTCGACAGGCTACGTATCGAACATCTTCCCAGCACCAATTTTCTTACCCTACAGACTGGATTATTTACCGTATGCATCTTAAATTCTAATGGTTGGATGTATGTCTTCCAAACAGGACCAATTCTCTTACCCCGCGGACAGGACTGTTTAACCTCAGAGTCTAAAACTCAACAGGCCTAATATATGTGACATCCACCCAGGACCAATTTTCTCGCCCCACGGACTGGATTGTTTAACTTCAGAGTCTTAGACGCGATAGGCCGTATATATGCGACAACCATCCAGAACCAATTTTCTCACCCCACGGACTGGATATTTCAACCTGAAAGTTGAAAACTCGACAGCCAAGGTATGCAACTTCCTCCCAGCTAAAATATTCTTACCCTACAGACTGTATTATTTAACTTCGGCATCTCAAACTCTAAAGGGTGGTTGTATGTTTTACAGCCAGGACCGGTTTTCTCACCCCGTGAACGCAAATATCTAACTTTAGAGTCTAAAAATCAATAGGCCGTTTATATGCGACATCCACCCATGACCAATTTTCTCACCCTGCGGACTGGATTGTTTAACATCAGAGTCTAAAACTCAAAAAGCTAGGTATGCAACATCTTCTCAGCACCAATTTTCTTATCCTACGGAATGGATTATTTAACGTCTGCATCTTAAAGTCTAATGGTTGGATGTATGTCTTCAAAACAGGACCAATTCTCTCACCCCGCGGACAGGACTGTTTAACCTCAGAGTCTAAAACTCAACAGGCTGTATATAAGCAACATCCACTCTGGACCAATTTCCTCAGCCTGTGGACTGGATTGTTTAATCTCAGAGTCTAAAACTTGACAGGCCGTATATATGCTACATCCACCCAGGACCAATTTTCTTACCCCACGGATTGTATTATTTAACCTCAGACTCTAAAAGTCGACAGGCCGGATATGTGACATCCACCCAGGACCAATTTTCTCACCACACGTACTGGATTATATAACGTATGCAACTTAAACTCCATAGGTTGGATGTATGTCTTCTGGCCAGGACCAATTTTCTCACCCCGTGGACGCGACTATTTAACCTCAGAGTCTAAAATTCAACAGGCCGTATATATGCGACATCCACCCAGGACCATTTTTCTCATCCCGCGGACTAGACAGATTTACTCAGAGGCTAAAACTCGACAGTACAGATATGTGACATATGCCCATGACTAATTTTCTCACCCCACGGACTGGATTATTTAATTTCTGCATTTTAAACTCTTAAGGTTGGATGTATGTCTTCTGGCCAGGACCAATTTTCTCACCCCACGGACTGGATTGTTTAACCTCAGAGTCTAAAACTCAACAAGCCGAACATACATCGTCCCCCAGAACCAATGAAAACTCAACAGGCCAGATATGCAAGAGACTCCTAGGACAAATTTTCTTACCCTGCGGACTGTATTATTTATCCTCAGAACCTAAGAGTTGACAAGACGGATATGTGACATCCGCCCAGGACTAATTTTCGTACTCACCCGGACTGGATTATTTAACGTCTGCATCTTAAACTCTAAAGGTTGGATGTATGATTTCCGCCCAGGACCAATTTTCTCACCCTGCAGTCTGGGTTATTTAATGTCTGCATTTTAAATTTTAATGGGTACACGGATGTCTTACGGCCAGGACCAATTCTCTCAACCCGTGGACGGGACTGTTTAACATCAGAGTCTAAAACTCGACAAGCCTTATGTATGCGACGTCCACCCTGGACCAATTTTGTCACCCCACGGACTGGATTGTTTAACCTCAGAGTCTAAAACGCGACAGGCCGTATATATGCGACATCCATCCAGGACCAATTTCCTCACCCCACGGACTGGATTTTTTAACCTCAGAGTCGAAAACTCGAAAGGCCGAGTATGCAGCATCCTCCCAGCTAAAATATTCTTACCTTACAGACTGGATTATTTAACTTCGGCATCTCAAACTCTAAAGTGTCGTTGTATGTTTTACAGCCAGGACCAGTTTTCTCACCCCGTAGACACGACTATTTAACCTCAGAGTCTAAAATTCAACAGGTCGTATATATGTGACATCCACCCAGGACCAATTTTCTCACCCCGCGGACTGGAAGGTTTAACCTCAGAGGCTAAAACTCGACAAGCCGAATATGTATCGTCCTTCCAGAACCAATGAAAATTTAACAGGCCAGATATGCAAGAGACTCCCAGGACCAATGTTCTTACCCTGCGGACTGGGCTATTTAACCGTAGAGCCTAAAAGTTGACAGGACTGATATGTGACATCCACCCAGGACTAATTTTTGTACTTACCCAGACTGGATTATTTAATGTCTACTTTTTAAATTTTAATGGGTACATGGATATCTTACGGCGAGGACCAATTCTCTCAACCCATGGACGGGACTGTTTAATCTCAGAATCTAAAACTCGACAAGCTGTATGTATGCGACATCCACCCTGTATCAATTTTCTCAATTTTTTGACTTCAGAGTCTAAAACTCGACACGCTGGGTAAGCAACATCTTCCAAGCACCAATTTTCTTAACCTATGGACTGGATTATTTAACGTCTGTATCTTAAAGTCTAATGGTTGGATGTATGTCTTCTAAACAGAACCAATTCTCTCACCCCGTTGACAGGACTGTTTAACCTCAGAGTCTAAAATTCAACAGGCCTTATATATGCGACATTCACCCAGGACCAATTTTCTCACCCTGCGGACTGGATTGTTTAACCTCAGAGTCTAAAACTCGACAGGCTAGGTATGCAACATCTACCCAGCACCAATTTTCTTACCCTACTTACTGGATTATTTAACGTATGTATCTTAAATTCTAATGGTTGGATGTATGTCTTCCAAACAGGACCAATTCTCTTACCCTGCGGACAGGACTGTTTAACCTCAGAGTCTAAAACTCAACAGGCCGTATATAAGCAACATCCACCCTGGAACAATTTTCTCAGCCCGCGGACTGGATTGTTTAACCTCAGAGTCTAAAACTCGACAGGCCGTATATATGCTACATCCACCCAGGACCAATTTTGTTACCCTACGGAGTGTATTATTTAACCTCAGAGTATAAAAGTCGACAGGCTGGATATGTGACATCCACCCAGGTTCAATTTTCTCTCCACATGTATAGGATTATATAACGTATGCATCTTAAACTCTTGTGGTTGGATGTATGTCTTCCGGCCAGGATCAATTTTTTCGCCCCACGGACTGGATTGTTTAACCTCAGAGTCTTAAACTCGATAGGCCGTATATATGCGACATCCAACCAGGACCAATTTTCTCAGCCCACGTACTGGATTGTTTAACCTCAGAGAAGAAAACTCGACAGCCAGGGTATGCAACATCCTCCCAGCTAACATATTCTTACCCTACAGACTGGATTATTTAACTTCAGCATCTCAAACTCTATAGGGTGGTTGTATGTTTTACAGCCAGGACCAATTTTCTCACCCCGTCGACGCGACTATTAAACCTCAAAGTCTAAAATTCAACAGGCCGTATATATGCGACATCCACCCAGGACCAATTTTCTCACCCTGCGGACTGGATTGTTTAACCTCAGAGTCTAAAACTCGACAGGCTACGTATCGAACATCTTCCCAGCACCAATTTTCTTACCCTACAGACTGGATTATTTAACGTATGCATCTTAAATTCTAATGGTTGGATGTATGTCTTCCAAACAGGACCAATTCTCTTACCCCGCGGACAGGACTGTTTAACCTCAGAGTCTTTAACTCAACAGGCCGTATATAAGCAACATCCAGCCTGGACCAATTTTCTCAGCCCGCGGACTGGATTGTTTAACCTCAGAGTCTAAAACTCGACAGGCCGTATATAGGCTACATCCACCCAGGACCAATTTTCTCACCACACGTACTGGATTATATAACGTATGCATCTTAAACTCTATAGGTGTGATGTATGTCTTCTGGCCAGGACCAATTTTCTCACCCAGTCTACGCGACTATTTAACCTCAGAGTCTAAATTTCAACAGGCCGTATATATGCGGCATCCACCCAGGAACATTTTTCTCACCCCGCGGACTGGACAGATTATCTCAGAGTCTAAAACTCAACAGTACAGATATGTGACATCCGCCCATGACTAATTTTCTCACCCTGCGGAATGGATTGTTTAACCTCAGAGTCTACAACTCGACAGGCTAAGTATGCAACATCTTCCCAGCACCAATTTTCTTACCCTACAGACTGGATTATTTTACGTCTGCATCTTAAAGTCTAATGGTTGAATGTATGTCTTCAAAACAGGACCAATTCTCTCACCCCGCGGACAGGACTGTTTAACTTCAGAGTCTAAAACTCAACAGGCCGTATATAAACAAAATCCACCCTGGACCATTTTTCTCAGCCTGCGGACAGGATTGTTTAATCTCAGAGTCTAAAACTCGTCAGGCCGTATATATGCTACATCCACCCAGGACCAATTTTCTTACCCTACGGATTGTATTATTTAACCTCAGAGTCTAAACGTCGACAGGCCGGATGTATGACATCCACCCAGTACCAATTTTCTTACCACACGTACTGGATTATATAACGTATGTATCTTAAACTCTATAGGTTGGATGTTTGTCTTCCGGCCAGGAGCAATATTCTCGCCCCACGGACTGGATTGTTTAACCTCAGAGTCTAAAACTCGATAGGCCGTATATATGCGACATCCATCAAGGACCACTTTTCTCACCCCACGGACTGGATTTTTTGACCTCAGAGTCTAAAACTCGACACGCTGGGTAAGCAACATCTTCCAAGCACCAATTTTCTTAACCTACGGACTGGATTATTTAACGTCTGTATCTTTAAGTCTAATGGTTGGATGTATGTCTTCAAAGCAGAACCAATTCTCTCACCCCGTTGACAGGACTGTTTAACCTCAGAGTCTAAAATTCATCAGGCCTTATATATGCGACATCCACCCAGGACCAATTTTCTCACCCTGCGGACTGGATTGTTTAACCTCAGAGTCTAAAACTCGACAGGCTAGGTATGCAACATCTTCCCAGCACCAATTTTCTTACCCTACTTACTGGATTATTTAACGTCTGCATCTTAAAGTATAATGGTTGGATGTATGTCTTCAAGACAGGACCAATTCTCTCACCCCGCGGACAGGACTGTTTAACTTCAGAGTCTAAAACTCAACAGGCCGTATATAAGCAATATCCACCCTGGACCATTTTTCTCAGCCTGCGGACAGGATTGTTTAATCTCAGAGTCTAAAACTCGACAGGCCGTATATATGCTACATCCACCCAGGACCAATTTTCTCACCCCGCGGACTGGACTGTTTAACCTCAGAGTCTAAAATACGACAGGTTGGGTATGCAACATCTTTCCAGCACCAATTTTCTTACCCTACGGACTGGATTATTTAACATCTGCATCTTAAAGTCTAATGGTTGGATGTATGTCTTCCAAACAGGACCAATTCTCTCACCCCGCGGACAGGACTGTTTAACCTCAGAGTCTAGAATTCAACAGGCCGTGTATATGCAACATCCATCCAGGACCAATTTTCTCACCACACGGACTGGATTTTTTAACCTCCGAGTCGAAAACTCGACAGCCCGGGTGTGCAACATCCTCCCAGCCTAAATATTCTTTCCCTACACACTGGATTATTTAACTTTGGTATCTCAAACTCTAAAGGATGGTTGTATGTTTTACAGCCAGGACCAATTTTCTCACCCCGTGGAAGCAACTATTTAACCTTACAGTCTAAAATTCAACAGGCCGTATATATGCGACATCCACCTGCGGACTGAATTGTTTAGCCTCAGAGTCTAAAACTCGACAGGATAGGTATGCAACATCTTCCCAGCAGCAATTTTCTTACCCTACGACTGGATTGTTTAACGTCTGCATCTTAAAGTCTAATGGTTGGATGTATGTCTTCAAAACAGGACCAATTCTCTCACCCCGCGGACAGGACTGTTTAACCTCAGATTCTAAAACTCAACAGGCTGTACATAAGCAACATCCACTCTGGACCAATTTCCTCATCCTGTGGACTGGATTGTTTAATCTCAGAGTCTAAAACTCGACAGGCCGTATATATGCTACATCCACCCAGGACCAATTTTGTTACCCTACGGAGTGTATTATTTACCCTCAGAGTCTAAATGTCGATAGACCGGATATGTGACATCCAATAAGGTTCAATTTTCTCACCACACATGCTGGATTTTATAACGTATGCATCTTAAACTCTATTGGTTGGATGTATGTCTTCCGGCCAGGACCAATTTTCTCGCCCCACGGACTGGATTGTTTAACTTCAGAGTCTTAAGGGCCCTACTCACTGGCCGACCCGCCGCCGAGCTGCCCGACGGCGGATACGGCCGACGAGCGACCCGGCGGCGGGGGGGCAGTGACGGGGGGAGTGAAGTTTCTTCACTCCCCCCGTCACGCGGCTGCATTGAAGTGCAGGCAAATATGGACGAGATCGTCCATATTGGCCTGCACGCACAGCCGACGGGAGACCAGCGATGAACTAGCGCGGGGCCGCGCATCGTTCATCGCAGGAGTCTCCACACTGAAAGATATGAACGAGTTCTCGTTCATTTATGAACAAGATCGTTCATATCTTTCAAAAAATCGGCCAGTGTGTAGGGCCCTTTAGACGCGATAGGCCGTATATATGCGACATCCATCCAGGACCAATTTTCTCACCCCAAGGACTGGATATTTTAATCTGAGAGTCGAAAACTCGACAGCCAAGGTATGCAACTTCCTCCTAGCTAAAATATTCTTACCTTACAGACTGTATTATTTAACTTCGGCATCTCAAACTCTAAAGGGTGGTTGTATGTTTTACAGCCAGGACCAGTTTTCTCACCCCGTGAACGCAAATATCTAACCTTAGAGTCTAAAAATCAACAGGCCGCATATATGCGACATCAACCCAGGACCAATTTTCTCGACAAGCCGAATATGTATCGTCCTTCCAGAACCAATGAAAACTTAACAGGCCAGATATGCAAGAGACTCCCAGGACCAATTTTCTTACCCTGCGGACTGGGTTATTTAACCGTAGAGCCTAAAAGTTGACAGGATGGATATGTGACATCCGCCCAGGACTAATTTTTGTACTTACCCGGACTGGATTATTTAATGTCTGCATTTTAAACTCTGTTTAATATCAGAATCTAAAACTCGACAAGCTGTATGTATGCGACATCCACCCTGGATCAATTTTCTCACCCCACGGACTGGATTTTTTGACCTCAGAGTCTAAAACTTGACACGCTGGGTAAGAAACATCTTCCAAGCACCAATTTTCATAACCTACGGACTGGATTATTTAACATCTGTATCTTAAAGTCTAATGGTTGGATGTATGTCTTCTAAACAGAACCAATTCTCTCACCCCATTGACAGGACTGTTTAACCTCAGAGTCTAAAATTCAACAGGCCTTATA